>NW_004444004.1:91140-190257 GCF_000243295.1 Trichechus manatus latirostris | reverse complement strand
AATCGATGTCACTGAATTGTACATGTAGAAACTTTTGAAATGGTGTAACTTTGGCTATGTATATTTTCACCAAAAAAAAGTCCTCCAAGGTTGAGAGGGGAGAGTGTTGACATGTTGTGGGGTTGTTAACCAATGTCATAAAACAATATGTGTACGGACTGTTTAATGAGAAACTATTTGTTCTGTAAACCTTCAGCTAAAGTACAATAAAAAAAATTTTAAAAAAGACACTAAATAAAAAGGCAGAGAACTTGAACAGACATTTCACCAGAGTATATTCAAATGGCCATTGCGTACATGAAGAGATGCTCCATGTCATTAGCCATTAGGGAGATGCAAATCAAAACTACAATGAGATACTATCTTACTCCTATTAGAATTGTAATGATCAAAAAAACAGGAAACAACAGGTGTTGACAAGGTTATGGAGAAATAATAATTTTTTTAAATATACAGTAAAAAAAATCAACAGAAGAACTTAAAAGGTACACTAGAATATATATGTTAAATAAACAAACAAAGATGTATGGAGGAACAAAAAAGTCATAACATATAGCAAAATGGCATATGTAAATCCTACCTTATCAGTAATTACATTAAATGTAAGTAGATTAAAAACTCAAAAGGTAGAGGTTGTCAGACTGGATTGAATAAAAAAACAGGATTCAACTATGTGCTGTCTACAAGAGATATATTTTAGACTGAAAGATACAAATAGGTTGGAAGTAAAAGACAAAAAAGGTATGCCATGCAAACAGTAATCAAAGAAAGCTGGAGTAGCTATACTAATATGAGACAAAATAGAGTTTAAGACAAAAAGCATTACTAGAGACAAACAGGAATATTTTGTAATGATAAAAGGGCCAATTCAGCAGGAAGATATATCAATTATAAACATCTACACACTTAACAACAACAGAGCCCCAAAATACATGAAACAAAAACTGAGGGAACAAAGGAAAAAAAATGGACAAATCAACAATAATAGCTGGAGGCTTTAATACTCTACTCTAAATAATTGATAGAACAACTAGACAGAAAATTAGCACGGATACCGAAGACTCAAACAACACTATAAACCAACTAGACCTTACAGACTTCTACAGAACACTCCACCCAACAAAAGGAGAATATATATTCTTTTTCAAGCACAACATGCCCCAGGATAGACTCATAGTAGGCCATGATAAAATCTTAATAAATTTAAAAGGATTGAAATCGTACAAAGCATGTTTTCCTAGTACAATGGAATTAAACTGGAAATCAACAACAGAAGGCAATTTGGGAACTCCATAAATGGAAATTAAACAAATTTTTAAATCATGGGTCAAGAAGAAATTACAAGGGGAATTAGAATGTATTTTGAACTGAATGAAAATAAAAACACAACATGTCAAAATTTATAAGAAGCAGTCAAATTAGTGATTACAGGAAAATTTATACTCAGCTGCATAATTAAAAAATAAGAAAGACCTCATATCGATAATCGAAGCTTTAACCTTAAGATACTTCAAAAAGAAGAGCAAACCAAACTGAAGGAAAGCAAAAGGCAGGAAACAATAAACTTTAAAGGGAAATTAATGAAATAGAAAACAGAAAAACAACAGAGAAAATCAATGAACACAAATGTTGGTTCTTTGAAAAGATCAACAAAACTGACAAGCCTTTAGTTAGATGAACAACTTTATGCCAACAAATTCACCAATTTAGAAGAAATTGACAAACTCCTAGAAAAAAAAATCATCGAAATTGGCTTAAAAAGAAATAGGAAATATGAATAGACCTATAACAAACAAAGAAATTGAATCAGTAATTAAAAAACTTTCCCCACCACACAAACACACACACACAAGATCAGATCCAGATAGCTTTATTGGTGAATTCTATCAAACATCTAAGAAGAAATAATAGCAGTGCTACACAAATTCTTCCAGAAAACAGAAGAAGGAACACTTCTCAATTGACTTTATGAGACCATTATCACCCTGATAACAAAACCAGAAAAAGACATCACAAGAAAAGTACAAACCAATATCTCTCATAAATATAGATGCAAAAATTATCAACAAAATACTATCAAACAAAACTCAGCAATATATAAAAAGGATTATACACCATGACCAAGTGGGACTTAACCCAGAAATACAATGCTGGTTTAATAACTGAACATTAATGTAATACACCTTATTAATAGGATAAAGAGAAAAACCACATGTCATCTCAATAGACCCAGAAAAAGCATTTGGCAAAATCTAACTCCCATTCATGATAAAAACACTCTACAAGCTTGGATTGGAAGGAACATTCCTCAACCTAAAAAAGGGCATCTATGAAAAATTCACAGCTAACATCATACTTACTGGTTAAAGACTGGAAGCCTTACCCCTAAGACTGGGAACAAGGCAAGGATGACCGACCGCTCTTGGTACTTGTTTTCAACATTGTATTGTAGGCTCTAGTCAATGCAATCAGGCAAGAAAAAGAAACAAAAGATACCCAGATAGGAAAGGAAGATAAAAATTGTCTTGTTTGTAGATGACATGATCCTGCATGTAGAAACTCTTAAGGAATCTAAGAAACTATTAGAAGTAATAAACAAGTACAGCAAGGTCACAGAATACAAGATCGATAAACAAAAATCAATTGTATTCCTATATATGAAAAATGAACAATCTGAAGATGAAATTAACAATACAATGCCTTTCACAACAGCATCGAAAGGAATGAAATATATAGGGATAAATTTAACAAAAGAAGTACAACACTTGTACACTGAAAATTACAAAACATTGCTGAAAGAAATCAAGAAGATCTAAATAAATGGAGAGACATTCCATGTTCCTGGGTTGAAAGACCCAATATTGTTAAGGTGACAGTTTTCCCCAAATTGAAATATAAATTCAACATAATCCCTATGAAAATTCCAGAAGGCTTTTTTTTTTTTTTTTTTGAGAAACTAACAAGATAATTCTAAAATGTATACGGAAATGCAAAAGATCTAGAATAGGCAAAACAATTTTGAGAAAGTAGAACAAAATTGGGGGGCTTTCACTTCTCAATTTCAAAACTTACCATAAATCTACAATTATCAAGACAATGTGGTATTAGCATAAGGATAGATATATAGATCAGTGGTCAAAATTGAGAGTCCAGAAGTAAACCTTTATATTTATGGTAAATTGATTTTCAACACATGTGTCAAGGCAATTCACTGGGGGAAAAGACCACCTTTATAAACAAATGGTAATAGAGTAATTGGATATCTACATGCAAAAAGATGAACTTAGGCCATTACCTCATACTATAAACAAAAATTAACTTAGAACAGACTATGGACTTACACGTAAGAGTTAAAATGATACAACTTTTAGAAGAAAACATAGCAGGAAATCCTTGAATCCTTGGGCTCAGCAAAGATTTTTTAGATATGATGTCAAAAGCACAGTACATAAAAGAAACAATGGATAAATTTGACCTTATTAAATTTCAAAACTTTTGCTCTTCAAAAGACATCAAGAAAATGAAAAGACAAGTAACAGACTGGGAGAAAATATTTGCAAAACACCTATCTGATAAAAGAATTATACCCAGAATATAGAAAAACACTCCTCCGTAAGAAGACAAACAATCCAATTAAAAAAATGGGTAAAATATTTCAATAAACAGTTTATAAAAAATGACATATGAATGGCTAATATGCTCAATGTCATTACTCCTGAGGGAAATGCAAGTTAAAACCACAATGAGATACTGTATCACATGCACTAAAATGGCTATGACAAGAAGATAGACAATAACAAATGTTTGATAGGATATGTAAAACCAGGAAATTTCATACATTGCTAGCGAAGGTGTAAAATTGCACAGCCAATTAGAAAATAGTTTGGCAGTTTATTAAAGAATTAAACATAAATTTACCATATGACCCAGCAATTCCACTTAGGTACATACCCAAGAGAAATAAAAGCATATATCCACACTAAGACTTGCAAACAAATGTTCATGGCAGCATTATTCATAACTGCCAAAAATTGGAAACAACCTAATGCCTATCAACTAATGAATGGATGAAAAAATGTGGCATATCCTTACAAATGGATACTAAAAAAAACCAAAAAAAACAAAAAAAAAACCCGTTGCCATCGATTCCGATTCATAGCGACCCTATAGGACAGAGTAGAACTGCCCCATATGGTTCCCAAGGAGCGCCTGGTGGGTTAAAACTGCTGACCTTTTGGTTAGCAGCCGAAGCTTTTAACCATTACACCACCAGGGTTTCCAAAGGAATACTACTCAGCAATAAAAAGGAACAAACCATGGATACATTCTATGACATGGATGAACCTCAAAAACATTATGCTCAACGAAAACTGGGCACAAGAGACTACATATTGTGCGATTCCATTTGTATGAAATATCCATAAAAGGTTAATTTATAGAGACAGAAAGTAGATTAGTGGTTGTCTAGGGCTGGGGGAAGGAGTCCTGGTGGCAGAATGGTTAAGTGCTCAGCTGCTAACCAAAGGTCGGCAGTTCAAACCCACTAGCGGCTCTGCGGGAGAAAAGACCTGGCAATCTGCTCCTGTAAAGATTACAGCGTAGGAAACCCTATGGGCAGTTCTACTCTGTCACATAGGGTCACTATGAGTCGGAATCGATTCAACAGCACACAACAACAACAGGGCTGGGGGTAGAGGACAGAAAGAGATTAACGGTAAATGTGTATGAGGGGTCTTATTGGGGAAATTGTTCTAAAACTGATTTATGCTGATGGTTGCACAACCTGGTAAATCTTTTAAAAAAACATTGTACACTTCAAAAGAGTGATTTATATGAAATGAAAAATATGCCTCAATAAAGCTATTTTGGAAAATTGCTGTTGCTAGCTGTCATCAAGTTGGCTCTGACTCGTGGTAATCTTAGTACAACAGAACGAAATGTTGCCTGGTCCTGTACCATCTTCATGATCTTTGCTATGTTTGAGCCCACTGTTGTGGTTGTTGTATCAATTCGTCTCATTGAGGGTTTCCCTTGTTTTCGCTGACCTTCTGCTTTACCAAACATGATGTCCTCTTCTAGGAATTGGTCTTTCCTGATGACATGTCCAAAGTAAGCAAGACCAAGTTTTACCACCCTCGCTTTTAAGGAACATTCTGGTTGTGTTTCTTCTAAGACTAATTTGTTTGTTCTTCTAGAAATTCATGGTATATTCAATATTCTTCGCCCATTCTTCAACCATAATTTAAATGTGTCAATTCTGCTTCGGTCTTCCTTTCTTATTGTCCAGCTTTTGCATACATATGAGGCAACTGAAAAGACCATGGCTTTGGTCAGGCACACCTTAGTTATCAAAGTGACATCTTTTTTTTTTTTTTAACTTTGAAGAGGTCTTTTGCAACAGATTTACCCAATGCAATACATCTTTTGATTTCTTGACTACTGCTTCCATGGGTGTTGATCAAAAATTTACACCTATAGAAAACCATCTCTCATTTATTCAACAACATTGAAACATCTACTGAGTACCTACTGTATTCCAGGTACTTCTCTAGAATTATAAAGACAAGTAAGAGCTCACAATGGGAAAGAAAGACAAGTAAATAAATAATTATAATACACTGCCATAAATGCTATAATATACATACAAATTACAGTGATATCAGAAAGAAGTGATCAACTTCACTAGTGTCCAGGTGTGTGAATATTACCAGGTTTCACAGAGAATATGATGCTTGAGGTGGATCTTCAAGGGTGAGTGTTTGCCAAACTGAAAAGGGGGAAAGAGTAATCCTAGTAGACAGAAGAGCATGTAGAAAGATACTCAGGTATGCAACGATAAAGGATTTGGGAAAACCGAAAAAAAAGTAGTTCAGGATAGCCAATGCATATGGTGCACACAGACAAGTATTAAGAGATAAAGCTGGATAAGCAAGCAGGGGTCAGATCATGAAGGGCATTCATTATAGGGTATAAATTTGAACTTTATCCTGTAGGTTATTTGGTGAGGGTGAAGAGGTCACTGATAATTTTAAGCACGGAAGTAACATGATCAGATTTATGTTTTAGAAATACCACTCTAGAATTAGAGGGAGGCAAAACTTATCTGTTAAGGATCTCTTAAGGAGGTATGTACAGACATACATAATGAGGGTAGAAGCAGTGGGTATGGAATAAATGAAAAGAATCTGAGGGAATTCACAGGGCCAAGTGACTTATTCCCCCCATGCATCTGTCAGTTGGTCGTGGGGGCTTGCATGTTGCTGTGATGCTGGAAGCTATGCCACCAGTATTCAAATACCAGCAGGGTCATCCATGGCGGACATGTTTCAGCTGAGCTTCCAGACTCAGACAGACTAGGAAGAAGGAGCCAGAAGTCTAATACTGAAAAGAATTAGCCAGTGAAAACCTTATGAATAGCAGTGGAATATTGTCTGATATAGTGCTAGAAGATGAGTCCCTCAGGTTGAAAGGCACCCAAAGTACAACTGGGGAAGAGCTGTCTCCTCAAAAAGCAGAGTTGACCTTAATGATGTGGATGGAGTCAAGCTTTCGGGACCTTCATTTGCTGATGTGGCAAGGCTCAAAATGAGAAGAAACAGCTGCAAACATCCATTAATAACAGGAAAACAGAATGTACAAAGTAGGAATCTAAGAAAACTGGAAGTTGTCAAAAATGAAATGGAATACATAAACATCGATATTGTAGGCATTGAGCTGAAATGGAATGGTACTGGCCGTTTAGAATCGGACAATCATATGGTCTACTATGCCAGGAATGACAAATTGAAGAAGAATGGCATAGCGTTCATTGTCAAAAAAGAACATTTCAAGATCTATCCTGAAGCACAACGCTGTCAGTGATAGGATAATATCCATATGCCTACAAGGAAGACCAATTAATATGACTATTATTCAAATTTATGCACCAGCCACTAACACCAAAGATGAGGAAAGTGAATATTTTTACCAACTTCTGCCGCCTGAAATTGATTAAACATGTAATAAAAAATGCATTAATAATTACTGGTGATTTGAATGCAAAAGATGGAAACAAAGAAGGAACAGCAGTTGGAAAATGTGGTCTTGGTAATCGAAATGATGCTGGAGATAGCATGATAGAATTTTGCAAGACCAATGACTTCTTCATTGCAAATACCTTTTTTCATCAACATAAATGGTGACTATACACGTGGATCTCGTCAGATGGAATACACAGGAATCAAATTGACTACATCTGTGGAAAGAGACAATGGAAAAGCTCAATATCATCAGTCAGAACAAGGCCAGGGGCCGACTATGGACCAGACCACCAATTGCTCATATGTAAGTTCAAGCTGAAGATGAATAAAATTAGAACAAGTCCACGAGACCAAAGCATGACCTTGAGTATTCCACCTGAATTTAGAGCTCATCTCAAGAATAGATTTGACTCATTAAACACTAATCACCAAAGACCAGACGAGTCATGGAATGACATCAAGGACATCATATATGAAGAAAGCAAGAGGTCATTAAAAAGACAGGAAGAAAGAAAAGACCAAAATGGATGTGAGAAGACTCTGAAACTTGCTCTTGAACGTAGAGACGCTAAAGTGAAAGGAAGAAATGATGAAGTAAAAGCTGAACAGATGATTTCAAAGGGCAGCTCGAGAAGACAAAGTAGAGTATTATAATGAAATATGCAAAGATCTAGAGTTAGAAAACCAAAAGTGAAGAGCATGCTTGGCATTTCTCAAGCTGAAAGAACTGAAGAGAAAATTCAAGTCCTGAGTTGCAATACTGAAGGATTCTATAGGGAAAATATTAAACAATGCAGGAAGCATCAAAAGAAGACAGAAAGAATACAGAGTCACTGTACCAAAAAGAATTGGCTGATGTTCAACCATTTCAGGAGGTACTGAAGGAAAAGTCCAAGCTGCACTGAAGGCATTGACAAAAAACAAGGCTCTAGGAATTGACAGAATACCAACTGAGATGTTTCAACAAACAGATGCAGTGCTGGAAGCGCTAACTCATCCACGCCAAGAAATCTGGAAGACAGCTACCTGGCCAACTGACTGGAAGAGATCCATATTTGTGCCTATTCCAAAGAAAGGTGATCCAACAGAATGCGGAAATTATCAAACAATATCATTAATATCACACACAAGTAAAATTTTGCTGAAGATCATTCAAAAGCAGTTGCAGCAGTGCATCGACAGGGAACTGTCAGAAATTCAAGCCAGATTCAGAAGAGAATGTGGTAAGAGGGATATCATTGCTAACGTCAGATGGATCTTGGTTGAAAGCAGAGAATACCAGAAAGATGTTTACATGTGTTTTGTTGACTATTCAAAGGCATTTGACTGTGTGGATAATAACGAATTATGGATAACATTACAAAGAATGGGAATGCCAAAACACTTAACTGTGCTCATGAGGTATCTGTACATAAACCAAGAGGTAGTCATTTGAACAGAACAAGGGGATACTGCGTGGTTTAAAGTCGGGAAAGGTGTGCGTCAGAGTTGTATCCTTTAACTACACTTATTCAATCTGTATGCTGAGCAAATAATCAGAGAAGCTGGACTACATGAAGAAGAACGGGGTATCAGGATTGAAGGAAGACTCATCAACAACCTGCGATATACAGATGACACAACCTTGCTTTCTGAAAAAGAGGACTTGAAGCACTTATTGATGAAGATCAAAGACTACAGCCTTCAGTATGGATTACACCTCAATATAAAGATAACAAAAATCTTCACAACTGGAACAATAAGCAAAATCATGATAAATGGAGAAAAGACTGAAGTTGTCAAGGATTTCATTTTACTTGGATCCACAAACAACACCCATGGAAGCAGCAGTCAAGAAATAAATGACATATTGCATTGGGCAAATCTGCTGTAAAACACCTCTTTAAAGTGTTAAAAAAGCAAAGATGTCACTTTGAGGACTAAGGTGTGCCCGATCCAAGCCATGGTGTTTTCAGTCGCCTCATATGCTGCAGAAGCTGGACAAAAAATAAAGAAGATTGAAGAAGAATTGATGCCTTGAATTATGGTGTTGGAGTACAATATCGGATATACCATGGACTGCCAGAAGAACGAACAAATCTGTCTTGGAAGAAGTACAGCCAGAATGCTCCTTAAAAGCAAGGATGGCAAGACTTCGTCTCACATACTTTGCCCATGTTATCAGGAGGTACCAGTCCCTGGAGAAGGATGTCACGCTTGGTAAAGTAGAGGGTCAGCAAAAAAGAGGAAGATCCTCGAGATGGATTGACAGAGTGGCTGCAACAATGGGCTCAAGCATAACGATTGTGAGGATGGTGCAGCACCGGGCAGTGTTTCGTTCTGTTGTACATAAGGTCACTATGACTGGGAACCATCCCGACAGCACCTAACAACAACAACATGGCTAGTAGATAAACCACGAGAAAGTAAGTAAAGGTTCACATAGGAAACATTTGTACTATAGAACAAGTTTTTCTACTAGACTTAAAGATCAAGAATAATTTTGGAAGTGGGAAACCTCAGCTTTCTGAGACATATCTGAGAATACTCTTGGAATATTCTTAGCTTGAGATGTATCAAGAGGGAATATCCCAATAAGTGCAAAGTCAAAGAACATTATTTTGCTTTACCCTTTCAATTTACAGATGAGGTAAATGATGCACAAAGAGATTAAGCAATTTGCTCATATTCAGGGATTTTTAATGACAGTTGTGTCTAGAATTTGGCCTTTTAATCCTCATTCTAGTGGCCTTTTCTTCTTATCCCACACTGTCAATAGTAACAACTGTTATCAGAATATAGGATGGAATAAGGTGCTATCCGATTAAGATTATATTGAGAGTTGAATACAATTTCCATTGAACAGATGAGATTAGTTATCATAGAAGTAACCCAAGAGTTTATCAAATGTATTGCTAAACAGTTTTGGGAATTTAAGGAGGTAGGATTGTTATGTGATTTAACTGAGAGAGCTTAAACCTAATCCATATATTTTTGTTATTCTCTACCTACGTAATTCCTGTAAGTTACTTTCTTTGAGTCTTGGTTTCCTTGTATGTAAATGAAGATAACATGTATATCACAGGACTGTTATGGAATTAACAATATAGTGTATGTGGAAGCAACTAGCATAAGATCTAACACATAGGAGACACTTAAAAATTGTTAGTTGTGTTTGAATCTTTTAAGATTGAAGAGATCAAGAGGGCTTTTCCATTCTCAGTATTAACGTACCTTTTTTTAGTCTGATCTAAGGGAAGTAAGGTTCCAGATCATTAACTTGATGGTTTTCCTAAGAAAAGGTTTGAGGAACCTTTATCAACATACTTAGTAAAGCTTAACTATGGGGTAAAACTGTACGCATGCCAAACGTATTTAAGCTAAGAATGTTGACAAAGGTTTCCCCAAAGCTTTTATCTTTAACATCTTTATTGAGATATAAATCATGAGCCAGAATATCCATGCATTTAAAGAGTACAATTCAATGGTTTTAGTATATTTACAGAATTGTGCAATTATCATCATAGTACAAGCTTAGGATATTCTCATCACCTCCAAAAGAAAACCCCTATTCATTGCAGTCACTCCCCATTCTCCATACTCCCAGCCCTAGCAGTTGACAGACATTGGAGTTGTTACCATTTTTGGCAATTATAAATAGTACTGCTGAGAACATCCATGTGCAAGTATTTGGGTAGACATACATTTTTAGTTCTCTTGGGTAGATATCTAGGAGTAGAAAGCCGGGTCATATGGTAACTCTATGTTTAACGTTTTGAGAAACCACTAAACTGTTTCTTAAAGTAACTGCACTATTTTACATCCCCACCAGCAATGTATGATGGTTTTGACTTCTCAGCATTCTCATCAACACTTGTTATTGTCTTTTTTATTAGAGTCACCCTAGTGGGTCTGAAATTGTATCTCATTGTGGTTTTGATTTGCATTTCCTTAATGAGTAAGGATGTTGAGCATCTCTTCATATGATTATTGGTCATTTCTGTATCTTCTTTGGAGAAATGTATATTTAAATCCTCTGACCATTTTTTAATTGATTTGTCTTTTTATAATTGACTTGAAGAGTTCTTTATATATTCTGGATACAAGTCCCTCATCAGATATATGATTTGAAATATTTTCTCCCATCCTATGGTTTTTTTTTCACTTTCTTGATGGTGTCATTTGCAGCACAAAAGTTTTTAATTTTGATGCAGGCCAATCTACCTATTTTTTCTTTTGTCACTTGTGTTATTCGTGTCATATCTAAGAAACAATTGCTTAATTCAAGGCCATGAAGATCAACAATGTTTTCTCTAAGAGTTTTATATTTTAACTCTTACATTTAGAACTCTGATCCACTTTGACTTAATTTTTTTGTATGGTATAAGGAAGGGGTCCTATCCCTATGCCATTATCACACTTGTCTTGATTACTGCAGTTGTGAAGTAAGTTTTGAAATCAGAGAGTGTGAGTCAGCCAACTTTGTTCTTTTTCAATACTGTTTTGGTTATTCTGGTTCTCTTCCATTTCCATATGAATTTTATGATTCCCAAAACTTTTACCTTTAAAACATATCAGTTATCAGATTCTGTGGATTATTGCTATACCACAGGTCTGGAGTTATCACTAATGGTTTTCAAAATGGCTCACTAAGGTCAACCCTTTAACTTTAGTAATTAAGCAAGATGAAAAGAATGCTCATGACTGAGGTGGAGAAAAAATACTACCTTAGCGTGGAATAATCCAGTGATATTTTAGCTTGAAATCCTCGGAGGGTTAGACATTAAGACAAGATTCACGCAAAGTTAGAAAGGAGTACTGAAATAATGATTGAACATAAGAGTAGGGTAGAAGAAGCTGATAAAGGAAAAATTACTTAATGATTATAGATCCCAAATTTTAAAAAAGTTTAAAAAAAAATCCTCTTAAAATAGCTAAAAGCTTGTTTGGACAAATCACCTAATTCACAAAATATTAAATTCAGCTATTTTAATGAGGAATTTTTAAAACTTTTTTATTGCACTTTAGGTGAAGGTTTACAGAGCAAATTAGTTTCTCGTTAAACTGTTAATACATATATTGTTTTGTGACATTGGTTGCCAACCCCACGACACGTCAACACTCTCTCCTTCTCGACCTTGGGTTCCCTGTTATCAGCTTTCCTGTCCTCTCCTGCCTTCTCTTCCTTGCCCCTGGGCTGGTGTGCCCATTTAGTCTTGTTTTATTTTATGGGCCTGTCTAATCTTTGGCTGAAGGGTGAACCTCAGGAGTGACTTCAGTACTGAGTTAAAAGGGTGTCCACGGGTCATACTCTTGGGGTTTCTCCAGTCTGTGTCAGACCAGTAAGTCTGGTCTTTTTTTGTGAGTTTGAATTTTGTTCTACATTTTTCTCCAGCTCTGTCTGTAATGAGGAATGTTTTTGCAAATACAGATTGAAAAATTCACATCCGTATTCTAGATCTCAAGCAAGGTACATTCCCTTAGTTTAAACTATATGAATGGGGCAGCCGATTGTCTATTAGTATATCCAAACTACAGGAAAAGTATCCAAGATGGAAAATAAAAATAACCTCTTCAGTGAAGAAACCCCAAACATAAATTTATAAATGTGATAACAAGTATGACAGTCCTATTCACAATTACCTCTTAAATGCTAGCATTTAAGTATTCATAAAACCACATGAACACATTTACCTTCAAAGACAGTAGCTTAAAACAATTTAATGTTTGGATTGTTTGAAGAGTATAATAAAGTAGATTATCCAAGAAAAAGCTTAAAACTTCTGAATCTTTTTTTTTTTTTGATAGAGGGTTTTACCCCATGGCCATACCTATTCTGTTTATTCATTTACTTGGGTGCTCACAATTGTCACTGGAATAAACTTGGCACTCACCATACATTTAGTAGCCACTAAGATGTGGCAGTCTGCTTCCATAAAGGTTTATAGCCTTGGAAACCCTGTGGGGCAGTTCTACTCTGTCCTATAGGGTCACTATGAGTCGGATTCAACTCAATGGCAATGGGTTTATTTTATTTTTTTGGTAATGTGGAGCAAAATCCAATCACATCTAGAAAACAACATATGTTACGTACATTCTAAGAGTTATTCTTTGGCATTTGACATTGGCTTTAGTAGTAGTCTATGGCTTCTAACAGTGAAAAAAAGGCACAGCAAAGATGAACTAACTTTTTCATAAACTGTTGCTGTTGTTAGGTGCCATAGAGTCGTTTTTGACCCATAGAGGCCCCGTTTGACAGAATAGAACTATCTCATAGGGTTTTCTTAGCTGTAATCTTTACGGAAGCAGATCGTCAGGTCTCTTTCTCCCACAGATCCTCTGAGTGAGTTCGAACTGCCAACTTTTTGGTTAGCAGCCGAGAGCTTAACCGTTTGCACCACTGGGACTCCTTTTCCACAAACTAGTAGATTTAAATTAGAATATTTCACAAAACCAGCATAATAAATGATGGTTTGGGCAAGAGTTGACCTGTAAAACCAAAAATTAGAAGAAAAATTTGCGAAGAAACACTCCTCTCAAATATCAGAAGCCTATCTTAAAATAGGAGCCCTGGTGGAACAGTGGCTAAGAGCTTACCTACAAACCAAAAGGCTGACAGTTTAAATCTACCAGCCGCTCCTTGGAAACCCTATGGGGCAGTTCTACTCTGTCCTATAGGGTCACTACAAGTCAGAATTGGAATCCACTTGACGGCAGCTGGTTTCGTGTTTTTTTAATCCTAAAATAGTCTCCTGTCCACAGTTCATAATTCAAAATTAAGTGCTAATTTTATTTTTAATAAAGTTTCTGGTTTTCTAACTTAGAAATAAATTTATCCCACACAGCTAAAACATGTTTCTAATTTATATTATAATCACAGGAAATATATTACCTCATTCTTATTAAGGAAAACAAAAACCATTTATGTGAGTAAACCTATTATTCTTACCTGCATTACTGTATAGGATAAGGAAACAATTCCTTCTAACCAAAAAAGCTGGAAAGTATGATAGTGCTGTTTATAAGCCCTGGTGACACAATGATTAAGTGCTCAGCTGCTAACTGAAAGGTTGGTAGTTTGAACCCGCCCAGCAGCTGCACAGGAGAAAGACCTGGCAATTTGCTCAAAAAGAAAACCCTATGGGGCACTTCAGGCACCAGAAGAAAGGAATTAATAAAGATTAGAACAGAAGTAAATGAAATAGAGAATACAAAAACAACTGAAAGAGTCAACGAGACCAAAAGCTTGGTCATTGAAAAGATCAACAAAATCGATAAACCACTGGCCAAACTGACAAAAGAAAAACACGAGATGAAGCAAATAACACAAATAAGAAATGAGATAGGCGATATCACAACAGATTCAACTGAAATTAAAAGGGTTGTAACAGAATACTATGAAAAACTGTACTCCAACAAATTTGAAAACCTATAACACCTATAACAAAAGAAGACATTGAAGAGGTAATAAAAAAAACTCCCAACAAAAAAAAGCCCTGGCCCTGACAGCTTCACTGGAGAATTCTACCAAACTTTCAGAGAAGACTTAACACCAGTTACTACTAAAGGTATTTCAGAGCATAGAAAAGGACAGAATACTCTCTACCACATTCTATGAAACCAGCAAAACCCTGAAATCAAAGCCAGGTAAAGACACCACAAAAAAAGAAAATTACAGACCAATATCCCTCATGAACATTGACGCAAAAATCCTCAACAAAATTCTAGCTGATAGAATTCAGCAACATATCAAAAAAATAATTCACCATGGTCAAGTGGGATTTATACCAGGTATGCAGGGATGGTTCAACATTAGAAAAACAATCAATATAATCCATCACATAAATAAAACAAAAGACAAGAACCACATGATTTTATCAATCGATGCAGAAAAGGCATTTGACAAAGTCCGACACCCATTCATAAAAAACTCTCAGCAAAATAGGAATAGAACAGAAATTCCTTGATATAACAAAGGGCATTTAAACAAAGCCAACAACCAATATCATCCTAAATGGAGAGAGTCTGAAAGCATTCCCCTTGAGAATGGAAACCAGACAAGGATGCCATTTATCACCGCTCTTATTCAACATGGTGCTGGAAGTCCTAGCCAGAGCAACAAGGCAAGAAAAAGAAATAAAGGGCATTCAAACGGGTAAGAAAGAAGTAAACGTATCCCTATTTCCAGATGATATGATCTTATACACAGAATACTCCAAAGAATCCACAAGAAAACTACTGGAACTAATAGAAGATGTCAGCAAAGTATCAGATTATAAGATAAACATACAAAAATCAGTTGGATTCCTCTACACCAACAAAGAGAAGTTCAAAGAGGAAATCACCAAATCAATACCATTTACAATAGCCCCCAAGAAGATAAAATACTTAGGAATAAATCTAACCAGAGACGTAGAAGATCTATACAAAGAAAACTACAAGACACTACTGCAAGAAACTAAAAGAGACCTACCTAAGTGGAAAAACATACCTTGCTCATGGATATGAAGACTCAAGATTGTGAAAATGTCAATTCTACCCAAAGCAATTTACAGTTACAATGCGATCCTGATCCAAATTCCAATGGCATTTTTAACAACATGGGTGAAACAAATCACCAACTTTATATGGAAAGGGAAGAGACCCCGGCTAAGTAAAGCATTACTGAAAAGAAGAACAAAGTGGGAGGTCTCACACAACCTGATTTTAGCACCTATTATACTGCCACAGTAGTCAAAACAGCCTGGTACTGGTAGAACAACAGATACGTACACCAGTGGAACAGAATTGAGAATCCAGACATAAGTTCATCCTCCTATGAGCTGTTGATACTTAACAAAGGGGAAGAGCTGCCTCCTCAAAGTAAAGTCGACCTTAATGACATGCATGGAGTCAAGCTTTCAGGACCTTCATTTGCTGATGTGGCACAACTCAAAATGAGAAGAAACAGCTGCAAACGTCTATTAATAATCGGAACGTGGAATGTACGAAGTATGAATCTAAGAAAATTGGAAATCATCAAAAATGAAATGGAACACATAAACATCAATATCCTAGGCACTAGTGAGCTGAAATAGACTGGTATTAGCCATTCTGAATCGGAGAATCATATAGTCTACTCTGCCGGGAATGACAACTTGAAGAGGAATAGCATTGCGTTCATCGTCAAAAAGAACATTGCGAGATCTATTCTGAATTACAATGCTGTCAGTGATAGGATAATATCCATATGCCGATAAGAAAGACCACTTAATATGACTATTATTCAAATTGACACACCAGCCACTAAGGCCAAAGTTGAAGAAACTGAAGATTTTTACCAGCTTCTGCAGTCTGAAATTGATGGAACATGCGATTAGGATACATCGATAATTACTGGTGATTGGAATGCAAAAGCTGGAAACAGATAAGGATTGGTAGTTGGAAAATATGGCCTTGGTGATAGAAACAACACTAGAGATTGCATGACAGAATTTTGCAAGACCAACAACTTCTTCATTGCAAATACCTTTTTTCACCAATGTAAATGGCGACTATACACATGGACTCTGCCAGATGGAATACACAGGAATCAAATCGACCACATTTGTGGAAAGAGACGATGGAAAAGCTCCATATCATCTGTCAGAACAAGGCCGACTGCGGAACAGACCATCAATTACTCAGATGGAGTTCAAGTTGAAACTGAAGAAAATTAGAACAAGTCCACGAGAGCCAAACTATGACCTTGAGTATATCTCACCTGAATTTAGAGACCATCTCAAGAATAGATTTGACACATTGAACACTAATGAACGAAGACCAGATGAGTTGTGGAATGACATCAAGGACATCATACATGAAGTAAGCAAGAGGTCATTAAAAAGACAGGAAAGAAAGAAAAGACCAAAACGGATGTCAGAAGAGACTCTGAAACTTGCTCTTGAACGTCGAGTAGCTAAAGCAAAAGGAAGAAATGATGAAGTAAAAGAACTGAAGAGAAGATTTCAAAGGGCGGCTCGAGAAGACAAAGTAAAGTATTATAATGAAATGTGTAAAGAACTGGAGATAGAAAACCAAAAGGGAAGAACATGCTTGGCATTTCTCAACCTGAAAGGACTGAAATAAAAATTCAAGCCTCGCTGGAATAGTGAAGGATTCTATGGGGAAAACATTAAACAACACAGGAAGCATCTAAAGAAGACGGAAGGAATACCCAGTCATTATACCAAAAAGAATTGGTTGACGTTTAACCATTTCAGGAGGTAGCATATGATCAGGAACCGATGGTACTGAAGGAAGAGGTCCAAGCTGCACTGAAGGCATTGGTGAAAAACAAGGCTTCAGGAATTGACAGAATATCAATTGAGATGTTTCAACAAATGGATGCAGCGCTGGAAGCGCTCACTTGTCTATACCAAGAAATTTGGAAGGCAGCTACCTGGCCAACTGACTGGAAAAGATCTATATTTATGCCCATTCCCAAGAAAGGTGATCCAACCAAATGCGGAAATTATCAAACAATATCATGAATATCACACACAAGTAAAATTTTGCTGAAGATCATTCAAAAGCGGCTGTATATTGACAGGGAACTGCCAAAAATTCAGGCCAGATTCAGAAGAGGATGTGGAACCAGGAATATCATTGTTGATGTCAGATGGATCCTGGCTGAAAGCAGAGAATACCAGAAAGATGCTTACTTGTGTTTTATTGACTATGCAAAGGCATTCGACTGTGTGGATCATAACAAATTATGGATAACGTTGCGAAGAATGGGAATTCCAGAACACTTAATTGTGCTCATGAGGAACCTGTACATAGATCAAGAGGTAGTTGTTCGGACAGAACAAGGGGACACTGCGTGGTTTAAAGTCAGGAAAGGTGTGCGTCAGGGTTGTATCCTTTCACCATACCTATTCAATCTGTACGTTGAGCAAATAATCCAAGAAGTTGGACTATATGAAGAAGAATGGGGCATCAGGATTGGAGGAAGACTCATTAACAACCTGCTTTACGCAGATGATGCAACCTTGTTTGCTGAAAGTGAAGAGGACCTGAAGCACTTACTGATGAAGATCAAAGACCACAAACCTTCAGTATGGATTATACCTCAACATAAAGAAAGCCAAAATCCTCACAAATGAACCAATAAGCAACATCATGATAAAGGGAGAAAAGACTGAAGTTGTCAAAGATTTCATTTTACTTGGATCCACAATCAACGCCCATGGAAGCAGCAATCAGGAAATCAAAAGACGCATTGCACTGGGCAAATCTGCTGCAAAATTCCTCTTTAAAGCAAAGATGTCACCTTGAAGACTAAGGTGCACCTGACCCAGCCATGGTGTTTTCAATCGCCTCATGTGCACGCAAAAGCTGGACGATGAATAAGAATGTCTGAAGAAGAAGTGACACCTCTGAATTGTGGTTTTGGCGAAGAATAGTAAATATACCATGGACTGCCAAAAGAATGAACAAATCTGTCTTGGAAGAAGTACAACCAGAATACTCCTTAGAAGCAAGGATGGCAAGACTATGTCTCACATACTTTGGACATGTTTTCAGGAGGGATCAGTCCATGGAGAAGGACATCATGCTTGGGGGTCAGCGAGAAAGAGGAAGACCCTCAACGAGATGGATTGACACAGTAGCTGCAACAATGGGTTCAAGCATAACAACGACTGTGAGCACGGCGCAGGACTGGGCAGTGTTTCGTTCTGTAGTACACAGGGTCACTATGAGTCGGAACCACCTCGATGGCACCTAACAACAACAACAAAGACTTTAAGGCAAAAGCTTAATTTCCACCTCTTCTTGACATGCTATGAAAAAAAAAAAAACAAACCCATTGCCGTCGAGTCAATACCAACTCATAGTGACCCTACAGGACAGGATAGAACTGCCCCATAGGTTTTCCAAGGAGTAGCTGGTGGATTTGAACTGCTGACCTTTTGGTTAGCAGCCAGAGCTCTTTACCACTGCGCCACTAGGGCATGATTCACCTATAATGCAGTTTAAAAGCATCAAGTAAAAGGATCTTCAGCAATGCTCTCCCTTCATAGGCTACTTTCCTTAAAAATAAGCTAAAGGAACTCATTCTCTTTCATTTAGTATTTTGAAAAATTATCTAGTGATATTTCTTGATTATATGTGTCAATAAAAAGAAAAGATTAATCTATTTTCCAGACAGTCGATTAAAAATTATCAAAATCCATTTGTGCACCAAGGTTTTAACTTATTACAACATGGAGAATTTCAAGTGAATGTCTAAAAATTTGGACAGACCAAATTCTTATGTATAATCCCAATTGCTTCTAGGAGCATTTGTTCTTTGTACCACGTCTTTGATGTACTCATAAGAAAAACCTCTTAAAGTCCTTCCTGTGTTCATACTTAAGACTTGTTTCTCTGAGATTTAGATTAAAAAAAAGTTTTATTGTTTTTGTAAATTCATCAGTTTTGGTAAAATTACAGAATGTATTTTTTCTTTTTCTTTCAGGTGTGGCTATAAAATAATGTAACTAACTACAACTTCTGCTTTTTAGAAATCAGATGGCAGCAGCTCTTATTTAAAGAACTCTCTTTACTAATTTTTAAAACATACTATCATTAAAGCTAGATATATACAGATGATACCAAAACAGTTCAATATTCTTCATCATTGCTAAGATAAAAATCTTAAGTGAAAATAGAGTGTTACAACAGTTAAAAAAAAATTAGACTTCCAAGCAAACAAGAAATATCAACTTTAGTATTTTGTACATATCTTTATTAAAACCTCTAAAAGTGGGTAAGAGAACTTAGAAAACCTGAGAACTTTGAGATACATATGGAAAGATGATAAGTTCATTCTGAAACAAAATCCTTCCTTGACAACTGAGCATATCCAACTACAAGACTCACATGAAAGTTTTCAGAGGAAAATTCCAGTTCTCCAGGTTTTGGAGAGGCAGATAAATTAAAGGAGAGAGAAAGATAAGCACAGCATTGAATCTAACACAGAGACTGAACCTGAAATCGAATAGGTTGGGTAAAAAAGTGATATAAGTAAGAATATGGGGGTATTGGGAGAGAAACTACCAAGACTGATCAGATTTTACTTGTGTCCCCATATCAAACAAATGGTACATACTAGAAGAGATAGTAAAGATAGGGCAACTTTATTTTAGAGAGATAATAAAGTTGGGACAAGAAAGACTCTTGATGACCAAGATGATGGTTCTGTGTTTGGAGCTGAGATGACACATATATTTTAATTATACGTATAAATTATGCTTTTTTATTATCAAAGAGATAGTCTTATCAATACTGCATGATAATTGACTTATGTTTTCAGTTCCACTCTACTCTGGAGAGAGAGGTAAAAGGCCCTATACTATAATCTAAATAAAATAGTGTAGCCAGTAAAGCCTATGGTGATTTTTTTTCTTTGAATTTTTAATTAAAATATAAATAGTTATAATTTAATATGTTTTATCAATCTATTTTAAAAAATGAGGTTCCTAGGCATTGAAAAAGAAAATTCATTTGAATTGAAACTAACTTTCTACATTTCCATAAAAGACATACCAAGCATCAAAATCAGGCTCTTAACCACCCTTTGCCACCAATATTTGCCCTATCTAACATTTTACTATGTAAATAGATATGCCAATATTTTGCTGTGGGCCAGATTATGAAAATAAAGCTGACCTACTAGATATTAAACAAAAGATAGGCATATTGGTTTAAAATTGCTGTTACTCTGCAATAATAAGAGGAGAGTTCTTCTTCAAGGCCTTGTTAAATTCTCAAATACAGCTTGAGCTGTTAAAATCCATGTTATGTGAAAGTACAAGGTGTGTATATATGATAAACAACGAATAGAGTTAAAGAAATCAAGTAATAATTTTTTTAAAGTATGTATTCCTAAAAATTGATAAAGTCCTTACTTCTCACTTCTATTTTATGATATGACTTATAGAATATAATTTCTATAGCTTCAATTCTTTTTTTAAATAAACCTAGGTATGAATAGGAAAGATACTATGAATTCCTTTTTAAAGAATGGACCACACTAAACAAGCCTTTTCTTTGAAGTCATTCAATTGCTATATAATTACCTCTGTGCTAGTATCATGATATTGAGTTGAAGCTGCCCCACACTTGAGTCTGAGTTTTGTTACCAGTTGCTCAAAGTCGTTAACTTCAGTGAAGCGAAAAGCTGTTTTTCCTTTGATGCTAATGATGACAGATTTGCTGGAATCATTTGTCTTATCTATAGCTAAGACCTGGGGGTGAAAAACATATAAATAAATGAATCACATTTTTCCCTTATTGTTGATACTTTCAGGCAAAATGTGTTTGGCCTAGTGTTTTGTGGCTAAAAGTTTTGGCCTATGATATGTTAAGAAATTGGCTTTGGATACTAGTTGTACCACTGATAGAAGTAACCTCAGTGTAAGTTATTTCACTTCTCAAGGAAAAGGTTTAACTAATATGCAGCTTTTAAAAATGACAATACAATTTTAAAAATTTAGTACTGCAATACTGACAATTTATTTCTAACCTACACAAAAGTTATCGACTCTATTCTTTTGACCATCAAAATGTGATAATCTAAATTTTGCTATTCATGTCATAAATGTCTAAGTGATTATGCTCCTTTTTGAGTCATCTTAATTTCTTATTTTGTTTTTAAATTTTCATTTTTTTCTACTTTCACTTTTAATAAGAGCTGGAAGGCTTTACTAAAAGTAATTGAGAACATCTCAGAAGCTAGAACTCTTATCTTGAAGAACAATACTGAACTTAAAAAAATTATTACTTTAAAATTACAAAAAGGATATTGTATATCAAGTTTTCAGTAATTTACAGAATAAAAGGTCACTTTATTCTGTGAATGAAAACATTTTCAAACCAAAAGCTGATATGTAACCAAATTTACGTTACCTCTCGTAATGGAATGATTACAATACATAGATTGCCATCCTGGCTAGCAAAGCAGATATAGTTTTCTGAAATACACATTTTTCCATGAGTATTAAAGTGGCTAAATGGTACCCATAAGAAACATTCATGTACTTCTTTCAAAGTCTCTTCTTTGGGCAGCCTAAAAAAAGCATTAAATTGCTCACTGTGTGCTCGATTTTCCAGACCTCTGTAGAAAAGAAAAAAAGAAGGGGGGGGGGCGCTCAGATGATGAATTCTAAAGTGTACACATGCCTATATTGATTAATCTAAATGCACTGTAAAGCAGATAGGTTAAAAATTAAATGCTATGTTCTTTAACAAATTATAAAATGGAAGAAACACATCAATTCCTAAAAAAACTCATTTTGCTTGTTCTTCTTTCCAATTTTATTAGTAGATTTAAAATGCACAAAAGTTAGAGATGATGTAGATTTTAAAATCATCTGTTAAGGGGTGATTTGCTGAAAGGCCATGATGATATTATTATATACTCATAATATATGAATATGGCTAAAACCAATCTTGGCAGACAACAATTTTCATACTGGGTTATTAGAAAATCAAGAGAATTACTGAGTTCAAACAAAATGAAAATTCATGGCATCAAAGTTTAGAAAGGAAGAATAACCCATAAAAGAGAATATTAAAATTAAGTGAAACAGACATTTAAATGAATGTTTAAAAAAATATCCAAAATAGAGGCATGATATAATAATACTGCTTGCACAGTGCTGGGCACAGTATAGGTGTCGATAAATACAGATGACTTGTTGACTGATACATAAATATACAAATAAAAAAGCAATTGCTTAAAACAGTACAATTATTTAGGGGCACTAAACACATGTGCTAAGCAGCAATGCCATCTGGGAGAGTAAGTAGATTATACAAGTTCTAACTCAAATCCAACAAGGTTAAATCTAAATTCATCCTTCCTGCATATACTATTTGAATATGTGATACTTCATTATGTCTTTCAAAATAATTCTGATAAATATGAGCCTCACTTAAACTAATTTGGTGGGCTATTTCGCTATTGTTTAAAAAGATGAGATCTACTTATAGGAAGGGAAAAATGTCCATGATATAATATTGTAAGGGAAAAAACCAGATTGTAGAACAGTATATGTTGTTTAGTCCCATTCATGTATTTTTTTTTTTGCAAATATTTTTTTAATTCATGCACTAAAAATCTTGGAAGGACATGCATGAAACTTAACTATGGTTATTATGCTTCTGTATTGTTTGAATTGGAGCCCTGGTGGCACAGTGGTTAAGCACTTGGCTGCTAACCAAAAGGTCAGCGGTTCGAACCCACCAGCTGCTCAGTGGGAGAAAGATGTGGTAGTCCGTTTCCGGAAAGATTACAGCCTAGGAAACCCTATGGGGGCAGTTCTACTCTGTCCTATAGGGTTGCTATGAGTCAGAATCAACTTGATGGCAGTGGGTTTAGTTTTGGGGTTTTGGTATTGTTTGAATTATAGCAGTAATACATGCTTGTACAAACAGTAAGCAGAAGCAATAAAGATATTCCATTTTAGAAAAAAGTAATTTGGGGACTAAGGCTCAATAAGTTATTATTTTTTTAACTTACTAGAAAAAAGGATTTAGATATATATGATTTTCAACAGGCTCTCTTAAAAACGCATAGGGACAAAAATGGATTTACTGTATCTCATTTAAATACAGACTTAGTAATGAATAACTCATTAATCGATGGCTTTTTAGAGGATTTTTTTAAGGGAAATACAATGGCTAAGAAGGGCTCTATAGTATGTTTATGGTGGCCAATCATGGAACAAATAAAGAACAAATGCCCAACTAGAATATAACAAAAACAGGATTCTTAATCCTTATAGAATTCTATTTATAAATCACGCACATTAGAACATAATTTTGGTAATGAAGTGTAAAAAATTCACCTTACTGATCTAATTTCCAGAAAAGCAGGCTGGCTCACAAAGGAATACTTACATATATGGATTTTAGAATGGTTTAGGAATAAGCAAGAGGAACAACTGTACCCAGTTAGGGCTATATAGTAATCACGCAACCCTCCAGATCACTTGTTCATCTACCCGTCGGACTACGGCTGGGGTTCTTCTTATATTTTCCCATACTGCCTATAGTTATCTTCCTTGCCAGAAGCTGCTTGCACTAGCTATTTCCGGGACCTCTCCTGTCCCCCTTCCCTTTGGCATGCTGATTTCATCCAACTATTCTGAATGTTGAGCAGGATGAAAGGGTTCTGCTCAGTTTCAGCAAACCAAATACAGTGACAAACAGCTATCAGACAGATACTTCTGATGTAACCTGTTGCCCTTGATCCCGACTCACAGGCACAAATAATGATTAAACACTTATTCACTGCTTTATATTTGACAAAGTGCTTTCACACGTTATATTATCCATTCCTCACAGGTGCCATCTGAGGTAGTTACGTCAGATGAGAAACTGAGGTCCTGAGAGATAACTTGCCCAAGAGTTGCTCCACTGACTCCCCTAACTTGCCTACTCATAAAAAATGATGCTATGGATAAAATAGTTTTTAAAAATAAACAATATACTACTCAGAGAGAAATTTAGAGTTAGACCAAACACACACACACACACACACACACACATACAAATCCCTACATTTCTAAAAGCATTCCAGGGCAAATCCTACCTGAAATTCCAGAAATAATTTTCTGACCCCTAGTGGCACAGTGGTTAAGAGCTCAGCTGCTAACCAAAAGGTCAGCAGTTCGAATCCACCTCCACTCCTTGGAAATCCTATGGGGTAGTTCTACTCTGTCCTATAGGGTCACTATGAGTCAGAATCGACTTGATGGCAACAGGTAACGAGTAACTTCTAATACTTCTTAGGATTAAATTTCATGGAGAGGAGATTATCATTTGTGAAATGCACATGAATAAACACACAAAAAACACACATCGATGATCAACCCCAAAGAAAAACTATCATATAAGAAAGAACAGTTACATTTTAATGGTAATCAATACCATTATTCTTATGATCAAACTATAAAGAGTAAGTATTAATTAAGCTTTGAATACCTTTTGGTGATTTGCAGAGGATCATCAAGTATTGGGTCATTATCAAATGTTTCTTTATCAAAAAGTCTCTTTATAGCATAGTTTGCCAGCTGTTCCATAAGAAGGTATGTTTGGTTAATATGCAAAAACATTGAAAAGTAGTGATTCTCCCCTTGGGAACACACATGAATACTCTCTGTCAGTATGACATTGGAAGTCTTTTCAAGTTTTGAGACTGCATCCCACGATATAACAAGTTTTACTGCAAATAAGAGTTATAAGGAGGTATAATTAACTTTATCAATATTGATATATGTTTATTAATCAGGTCTTTTGGGACAACAGTTAACCACCTAAAAAAAAGCTATGAATAGCTAAAATACTTTAGAGATCCAAGATTTGTTAAAAATTTGAAGCACAGCCATAAATATTAATTGGTAATTCTATGAAAAGAAATAATTTTAAAGAAATTTTAAAACTATTCTGATTTTATATTTAAATCTGTGTCTTTACATAATTACAGAGTAAATAACTTTTCAATAACCAACGATTAAAAACTGTATGTGTACTATAAACAATACTGCTTGATTCTTCTTTTTGGCTGCAAAATTATATGTGGGCCATTACAGTACTATGGCTATTATGTTTATGCTGTATGTTTAAAACAAGGATAGAAACAAGTAGGCAGTTTAGAACAAGGGGTAAAAAGCCATTACATGTCAGTTAACCATTATCATTTAATATTCATTCACTTACCATAGTATGCACGACACTCTACGTATCTCTAATGGTTCCTATGTTAAGCAAGCAGTCTTAGAAGGATTCTCTAGATGAAGTTAACTTTTTAATGTACAACTTAATTACCCTTAATATCAATCCAATTACTTTATATAAACCTAACACCACCATAGAGTTGATAGGTCAGTCAGCAAGTTCAAAGTCATGGTAAGCAATAGAAACCACTTACTTTCTGATCCCAACAAAAAAGAATAGAAGCTCAGAAAGTTGGTGCTAAGATAGAGCCAACCCTGACAAGGAACCCGTCCTTTCCAATAACTGCATGAGTAATAGGTCACTAACTTCTCCTGCTCTGGTAAACCAAAACATTTTTCAAATTTCAAAAGGGCTTCTCGAAATTTCTCAGGGTCATCTTCTTTTGCAAAAGAATGCTTTCCCTCTTCAGCAATTAATCCCTAAAAGAGACAAAAGATTTCCTGAAAACTCATCACCACTTACCAACAAAAATATATTTTACGTATTTCATTTTAAATACTTAATTGCATACAACTGTAAAGGTATATGTATGTATATACCATATTTTTATGCAAGTAATGTACACTGTGATGGTTAAGATTGTGTGTCAACTTGGCTGGGCCATGATTCTCAGTGTTTTAATGTAATCACTCCCATGATTGAATATACTGTGAGTAGCCAATCAGATGAAAGGGAGTCTCCTTGGGCATGTGGCCCCTATCTGTATATAAGCAGACATTCTGGCTTTTTGCTCTTTCTGGATCCTGTGGCTGCTTCCTGTCGTCTCATCTCCCGTTCTTGGGACTTGAGCTGTCAGCTTATCTGCTGAACCTGGGATTCGTCAATCTGCACAGCCTGTGAGCAGGAGCCCTGCTCTCCAACCTGCCGATCTTGGGCTTGCCAGCTTCTGTAGCTGTGTGACTTGGGAGAGGCCTCTACCCTGATCCACGGACTTGGGACGTTCTAGCCTCTATCTACAATCGTGTGAGCTGTTTCCTTGATATAATCTCTCTCTGTATATATATTTATACACTTTACTGTTTTTGCTTCTCTCGAGAACCCAACCTAAGACATACACCTTCTGAGTTTATTTGCCAGCCACACCCTCCCCCCAAGAGGCACCCTCACAAGTGCTGCTATGCCAATCCTCTTCAACAAGTTGCTGTATAAAAAATTAGTATAGGGCACTTACGAAAATACCTCACAAGGGGAGGGCATGGCTGGCAAACAAACACAGATGTCGCACATTATTTGCATAAAAATACAGTATGTGTGCACCTACATACTTCTCTTAGGATAGAGGCCAGAAGATTTCCCTCAGTTTTGTAATTAGGCTTTTTCTAATACCTCACAAGGAGTTAGCACAAATATAGGTACTAAATATATTCTTTCGAATGGACTAAAGTTCATTCAAACTCCAAATTCAAGAGATATTGAAGTTAAAATATACCTAAGAACACTCACAAGGGTACCAAAGACAAACCAATGACTTTACAATTTTCTTTAGCACTGACTGTAACATTCACATGTGTGCTTTGACGTTAAAGGTGCCAGTAAAACAATGATGTTCCATTCAGCTTCTGACCCTCATGTAAGAGGGTCAAATATTTTAGTATTCCATCTACAAAATATATCCATGACACTTACTCTGATCTTTCCTTGTACAAAATTAGTAATATCTTCATTTGAATCAAACACAGATAAGGTCTTCATGACATTTTGTTCCAACCAATCCCAGTGCTTGGTTATTTCTTCTCTGTTGGCTCCTGATTAATAATGCAAGAGAATAAGAGACTCAGGAAAACTCTACAACAAAACTGCTCTTAACATTTACAAGCTTAGTTTAAAAAGAAATAGAATATCTGTTCACTTTCAAAAATGATGGTCATAAATGAATAAAGAGTATTTATTCTTGTATGTATGCATGGAGTATTTATTCTCTACTTCATCCCTATATGTGGGCATCAACATTATTATTTATTATAAATAGAAAGAATAAAATATTTAATGAAAGAGGAGAAAGTAAATACAAATCATGAGAAAAGATATAAAATTCTGAAAACAAGATGCCACTAACTGGTATCTACAGTAACCAGTATCTTATAAGAGTTACGTAGAGTACCAGGAAATCCATGTACATAATCCAATCCTTGGTCTTCAAATAATCTGTGACTGAAAACAGCAAGCACATGACAATCTTACGCACACTGTATAAATGTGGATTTCAATTGTGGCCATTCTGTTTTAGAAAGTGTGAAGCCGTTGCTCAGAGTCACCCCATGTGTTAGTTATCTAGTGCTGCTATAACATAAATACCGCAAATGGGTGGCTTTAACAACCGAAATTTATTTTCTCACAGTTTATGAGGCTAGAAGTCTGAATTCACGGTGCCAGCTCTAGGGGAAGGCTTTCTTTCTCTGTAGGCTCTGGAGGAAGGTCCTCGTCTTTTTGAGCTCTGCTCCTGGGTGATCTTCATGTGGCTTGGCATCTGTCTTTCCCCATCTCTGTTTGTTAGCTTGCCTTTAATCTCTTTTGTATCTCAAAAGAGATTGACCCAAAATACACCCTACACTAATCCTGTCTCATTAACACAACAAAGACAACCCATTCCCAAATGGAACTATAACCATAGGCATAGAGGTTAGGACTTATAACACATATTTTGGGGGGACACCGTTCAATCCATAACACCCCATTTGTTAACAAACCTAGTTAAGTTACAGAAATCTCATTAAGGAGGATAGAAAGCTTGTAGCAATTTTCTGAAACAGTGTTAGGTGGACTGTTGAGGCTCAGATTAAATGTTACAGATAGCTTTGGGTTGCTTTGGTTTGAAGAACAACATTTCAGTATCTATCAACCTCCTCCTATCACCAAGTACCTTTAAGATTTTCCTAGCATTGTGGATTATATAAATCTCATTCAAAAGAAATACTTCACTTCTTAGTATGTTTTATGATATATGGAGGCTGATACATTAAAACAAATTACTAACACTGAAAAAATTTCCCACAATTCAGTTGAAATCTATTCATCTTACTAAAGTCACCAGGCCAAGTGTAGTAACATTATTTAATGAACCACAATTAAAAGCTATGGGGAAATTTTAAGGCTTTTATTTTGGTCCTTCAGGTATAAGGAAGCTTCATTAGTAAGTAACTAGTACTATATTTCTGCATCAGGTTAATTTGGGGGAAGTAAGTTATGTAATATCCTTTAATTTTCATCAAAAATAGAAGGGATATTTTTCTCTAAATAGTTTCTACCAACCAGATTTAGAGATAAGGTATACAATTCTAGTGATATCAGCAGATGTAACATCCATTTAGTTTAAATGGCATTCAATTTAAGAGGACCAGGAGAAAAGACTCATCAGCAACACTAAAGGAAATTTAGAGGTAAATCAAAAAACAAGCCATATATTTAAAAAGTTAATTGTATGCTATATGTTCACACATATGAACTGTCTAGAAATTCACATGCTTTTTTTAAAAGTATATCTTTATCTTAAGAGAGGGGGAGGAGAGAAAAAGACAATCTCTCAACATTAAAAAGGCTAGAATTCTGGAATTCTAATTAGACCAACATTATAATGACATCATAAAGAAATAACAAACTGTGGGTCTATTTTTTTATTTGAACTTCTTTTTAGGGAAAAATTATCGTAATTCCTTATCTATCCACAATATATAGGGTGAAGCATCCGAACCACCTGGCATGAATGAATATGTAGCACTAACCTGCAACACATTTCTTCATATTTCAAGGATACAATGCCTTTTGTGAGAAAGTAGGGGCGTGATCAAAAAAGGCTAATTTTTTCATGCTCACATATCCTTAGGGGACACTTCTTAAATTTTGGGCTCACAGTTAACTTCAGATTCTTCTCATCTGAATTATCTGTTATTAGGGATGAAACAGCATTTCATGGGAAAGTTCCCATCTTCCCTAGCACTTGGGGGAGGCAAGAGAAGTTAAATTGAAGAAACGAGTCATAAAGCAATAGCACTGACCAAAATCTGCTCCGAATCAGCATTGCTGGAACACATGCTTTAGGTCTCTCACATCAATGGATTTTTAAAAATCCTAATAATCTGTAATCCTCCTTACATAAACAATTAGATGTCTTGCTATTCTCAGAAAGCAGAGTTGTACATTTAACTTGTTTCTAAATATCAAAACAACTAGGGAAACAGTTGTTTGAAAATTTTAAAATTCCCTACTGCCTACTACTACTTATTGCTGTCGAGTTGATTCCAACTCATAGCGACCCTACAGGAGAGAGTAGAACTTCCCCATAGGGTTTCCAAGGAGCAGCTGGTGAATTTGAACTGCCAAACTTTGGATAAGCAGCTGAGCTCTTAACCACTATGGCACCAGGGCTCCTAAGTTTAATTAAATTAAATACATTCAGATTTTCCATTTCTTAATATCCTTATGTAATGTTGATTTACATGTTTTAAAAATCATACTTACCACATGCAATTGACCAGTAAACTTGAGAATCTGGTGTCTGGTGTAGGATGCGAAATGGAGCTACTTTAGCAGTAGAGTCTAAGACTGAATCAAGAGTCCCAACCAGAAGCCCTGTTGTGATAAACAGACTGGTGAATAAGGATTTTACAAGAGACAAATAAAATCAATAGCACTTTATGTGAGAACTAATAAATTTATTTTAAATTACTTTTTTAGCCCAAAGAATCCTTACAGAGATTTTTCCTAAAGAAAAAAATGTATTCTGAATGAAGTATGCCTATGTGAATAGTGCTTGAGAAAATTATCTTTCAGTAAGTCAGGTTTAATTGTCCAAATCTCACAATATATTTTGCAGCACTTATATACCTGTTTCATAAGATTGTCTGTATAGCAAATAAAAATGTGGACTCTGGTACCCAGAATATTAGTAGCTTGGCATGTGTGAGATAGGATGTTATTACAAGCATCTTATCGTTGTTGTTAGCTGCCACTGAGTTGGCCCCCAACTAATGGTGACCCCATGCCCAATGGAAGGAAACACTGCCTGGTCCTGCATCATCCCTATGATTGGTTTTGGACTGCACTATTGCAATTCATTGGCTATTTTTCAGAAGTAGATCACCAGGCCTTTCTTCCTAGTCTGGCTTAGATTAGAAGCTCTGCTGAAAGCTGTTCAGCATCACAGCAGCATGAGGAGGGGTGAGAATTCTACCACTGAACCACCACTGTCCCCATAAATAGATTAAATTCATCTATTAAAAGACAAAGAATTGGTTTGGGTCAAAAATGAATTACAAGCATAGAGGGGGGTAAATTAGAAGAGTGGAGATGGAATAAAGAGATACATAGAAACGTGACTTAGTTGAAAGGTAAGTATGGGAGAAGAGATGTAGAAATAGACGAAAAGTAAGAGTCACAAACGCGGCATAATATCAGCTAGCAATCTGACAGAGGGTTTTGAGGGTGGGGGTAAAGTATGAAGAAAGAATATCTTGGCAATGGCAGTGTGTGCAAATTATAGAAAGAAGCTATGTGATATGAAAAAAACTTAGGGTATGAGGATTTTGTTTAAGAAATAGAAATGATATAACCCAGCTGCATAGTCAGGGTTCTCTCTAGCCAACCCGGCTCACAGCACCAACTGTGCAAACCAGTCCAGGGAGGCTGAGCTCATACACTTCTGATGCTAAATGTGGTGAGTAATAAATCCTACTCTCCAGGCCAACTGTGTCCTGTAGAAATCTCAGCTTCCTTTCCCTGATCAGTCTAGACTCCAGCTGCTCCACACATCCCTTTCTCATCCTGAATCACCCAGGGCTAGGTCAGCAGGTACTAGCCCCTTTTCTGTTTCTTAGGTTCCATAATCCACTGGAATGATTCACAAACTCCAGGGGAAGGGTTATCTTTAATCTAGCAGAAACAAAGGATACAAACACAGAGGCAAGGTCTGGGAGGGATCTTGGCTCAGAGCTTCCATATGCCCAAGGAACACTCTCACCTCCCAGGAAGCTGCACCGAGCCTCTGTTTATCAAGGCCTTTATTGGCCTCTCCACGGGTCATGATAGATTACATCACACCTCCTGAGGCTAAGTCAGCATCAGCCCCCAATTACTGGCCTCAGGTATGTTAGGCTCTCAGTAACCAGGACCAAAGGCCAAACTGTTTACTACAAGGGAGTTCCACACCTAGTGCCAGTCAACTATTCTGAAAGCAGAGGTCCTGGAGAAAAGAGAATGGGAATGAGGAGGAAGGACAAAGGAGATGATTATACTTCAAATAATGAGGGCATTACTGGAAGGTTTAGAGATAAAAGGAAAAATAATTCCATCATGTTCAGTGGTTAAGCGTTATGGCTGCTAACCAAAAGGTCGGCAGTTCAAATCCACCAGGAGCTCCTTGGAAACCCTATGGGGCAGTTCTACTCTGTCCTTTAGGGTCGCTCTGAGTCGGAATCGACTCGACAGCAAGGGGTTTGGTTTTGGTTTTCAGCGTGAAGTAGTAACTGAGAAACTGGAGATTTGGCTAAGAGGTCAAGAATAAAGAAAGAAAAATGGGAGCTAAACATATGCAGATAGTGTCTTTAGAGTGGTATGATTGAAATTACTCAGAAAACCAAGAAAACAAGGAGAACGTTCTCAGTTTGAAGGCAGGAGAATGAAAATATTCAAAAGAAAGTTAAAAGAGTGATAGCAAAAGACAATAAAAAAGGTAACCATCTTCACATTGAAAAAAGGAATCAAGTGAACATGTGCATGGGCACATATGTATAATAACATGACAATATTGTCAAAATAAAGGAATTATAACTTCAAATAAAACAACTTATTAAACACGGGACAGTTTAGTTGTTAGATTTATGACAGTCTTTGCCTTCCAAGAATTTAAATTCTAAAACAGTGCTTCAAACCGAAGCATTTTCAAATCTGCGAGCAAAACCATTTATTTCACCTTTAAACCCAAAACCTGTTGCCCCACAGGGTTTCCCAGGCTGTACTCTTTATGGATTACAGCTCAACATAAAGAAAACAAAAATCTTCACAACTAGACCAATAAGTAACATCATGACAAATGGAGAAAAGACTGAAGTTGTCAACGATTTCATTTTACTTGGATTCACAATTAACACCCCCGGAATCAGCAGTCAAGAAATCAACCGACATATTGCACTGGCCAAATCTGCTGCAAAAGACCTCTTTCAAGTGTTAAAAAGCAAAGATGTCACTTTGAGGACTAAAGTGCGCTTGACCCAATGTATGGTATTTTCGATTGCCTCATATCCATGCAAAAGTTGACAATGAATAAGGAAGTCCAAAGAAGAACTGATGCCTTTGAATTATGGTGTTGGCGAAGAATATTGAACACACCATGGACTGCCAGAAGAACGAACAAATCTGTCTTGGAAGAAGTATGGCCAAATGCTCCTTAGAAGCGAGGATGGTGAGACTTTGTCTTAGGTACTTTGGACATGTTATCAGAAGGGATCAGTCCCTGGAGAAAGACATGCTTGGTAAAGCAGAGCGTCAGCGAAAAAGAGGAAGACCCTCAACGAGACCGACTGACACAGTGGCTGCAACAGGAGGCTCAAACATAGTTTGATTGTGAGGATGGCGCAGGACCGGGCAGTGTTTCATTCTGTTGTACATAGGGTCCTATGAATTGGAACCAACTTCCCAGTACCTAACAGCAACATTTACAGAAGCAGACTGCCACACCTCTCTCCTGCGGAGTGGCTGGTGGGTTCGAACCACTAACCTTTTGGTTAGCAGCTGAGCACTTAACCACTGTGCCACCAGGGCTCCTTCATTTCATCTTTACTACTTTTTAAATAAAACTACCTCAAATCTTATTTTCTTTTTTATATACACTAGGAAAAGTAGTTATTAGGAGAACTGGAGGAAGAACATAGAGGTAAAAGACTGGCTTAGCTGTAAAGTAACAGTGGAAATGTGGATGTGTACAGAGGCCGTGAGGAAAGGAGAGGCCATTAGCTACTATTCTTGAGTGACAAAATATCAATTAGTTGTCTGACATAAGGTTTTGAGGCTGGGGACAAGGTGGCCAAAATCATTGGCAGGAAAGATCATTTTTTGGCAGCAGAAATACGTGTAAGATTATAGGTGCCTTATACTATGTTGAAAAAAAATTGTTCAGTTTTTTAAAGTGCATGAAAATAGGCAGTTAGTATAAAACTATGCAACAAATAGTTTGGAAGCTAGTGCTAGAATACATTTCCAGCCACTTAGGGAACTCTTCTAGCTCATTAAGCTGTAATCATCATCAAGTCCCTGAAAGTCATTCAAGAATTAATATGTGCCAATATCTGGGTTCTAAAAATACAAGAAAACTAGCAGATGACTTAGGTTGCTATTCTGTATACACAGAGGTTTATCATGTAACAGCCTAAACATCCAAGGTCATGAATCAGCCCACACATAGGAAATTCTACAGCTATCCTAAATTCAAAAGAGAATACTTTCTGTCAGTCGCATAACAGAACAAAAAATTGAATAATATCAAGAAATTAAAATCATCCTTTGAACGACTATCAGTAAAGTACCAATGTTCTAGACACTGGTAAAGGGCTACAGAGTTTTGGTAGCATTCTGTCATACAAGTCACACCCAACTTTTAAAGGAAGTTCAACGCCATAATTTATGTGCAATACTTTGTATTAAATGTTGTTGTTGTTAGGTGCCACTGAGTTGATTTCAACTCACAGCGAACCCACGTAGAAAGCAGAAGTGCCCCATAGGGTTTTTAAGGCTGTAATCTTTATGGGAAGCAGATCGTCAGGTCTTTCTCCTGCAAAGCCACTGGGTGGGTTTGAACTGCCAACCTTTTGGTTAGCAGCCCAGTGCTTAACTGTTGTGCCACCAGGGCTCCTTATTAAATGGCACAGCAAGATAACAAAAAAGCGAGGTTCCACGACAAGAAAATAGACACTTTGCATACCATGATTATTGTTCACTGATCAATTCTTTTTGGCTAGACAGAGGATCATTGAATTTAGAGCAGAAAAACATCCTAAAAGTTCATGTAATCCAACCTCCAAACACATTCATCTCCCTACAGTACCCCTAATAGAAAGCCTAGCTTTTTCTTGAATAACTCCAAAGAGTTTACTTCTCCCAAGACAGCCCATTGCATTGGTAGGAATTTCTATAAATTAGAAAGTTCTTTTAAAATATGGAGGGATTTATATACCCAAATGTTTTTGTCAGGACTGGCTTCATGAACTCGTGACCTATGCACAGGGCCCTGTGCTCAGAAGGGCCCCAGGCTTGGTTTAATGCTCTGGTGTCAGTGTTTTGAAATTCTTAGTAATTTTCAAACAAGGGTCCCTAAATTTTCATTTTGCACTGGGCTCTGCAACTTAGATAGCCAGTCCTGGTTATAGTGGTCATCTCTGGGCAGTGGAATGATGGATGATGATTATTTTCTTCTTTATACCTATACGTAGTTTCTGAAATTTTTACAATGAATATTTTTTCACTTTTATGATAGAAAAACAAAGCTATTTCTTATACACCAAATACAGAAAAAGGAACATCTTTATTAAGATAAATAAAATATTTCTTCCTTCCAACTTTGGGCAATAAAAAACATGTACTCTATTCAACATGACAGATCTTTAAATATTTTAACTATAGCGATTTGTTTCCTCCTACTTTTGTTGTATGCAATTGTCTAGGCCTCTTCTTAATTTCTTCTACTACTCTTTTAACAAACCTGTTTGTCAAAATCCATTTTAAAATGTGGCATTCAAACCTGAATACTAGATATGGGCTAAACAAATGAAGGCTTTTTATACTTTGGGCTCCTGGGTTCCATTAAAGTGGAGCCTTGGTGGCGTAGTGGTTAAGAGCTCAGCTGCTAACCAAAAGGTAGGCAATCGAATCCACCAGCTGCTCTTTGAAATCCTATGGGGCAATTCTACTCTGTCCTATAGGGTGGCTATGAGTCAGAATCAACTCTATAGCAACAAGTTTTTTGGTTTTATTAATGCAGTCTAAAATGATACTAGCCTTTTCAGCCACTACATCATATTATCGTATTATATCTTGTGGTCAATTAACCTACTTTGAACTTTTTCACAAATATAAGTAACAATCTAGGTATTCTCTGTTCTGTACAGCTTATTTTTTAAATCTAAATGCAGTTTACATTTACCCAAGTTAAATTTTACCTCACTGATTTCAAATGAGCATTCTAACTTGTCCAGATCTTTCTGAATTTTTATTTTATCATTCATGATAGTAATTTGCAACCCAAAGTGCAAATTTGTTGGAAACTACTCAAGATCAGCTCCCAGAGATTTTGATTTCATTGGCCTGAGAATCCTATTTTTTCTTTTAACTTTGTATTACAAAATTTTTAAAACATATTTTAAAAACTGAACACTATATTGGAACATCCATGTGTCCATCACTTAGCTTTAATAACTACGAACATTTTGTTAATTTTCTTTCATTTATCCTTCCCTGGAATATTTGAAAATAAATTCCAGACATTATATCATTTTATCCATAATACTCCAGGGCCATCGAGTTTGTTTAAAAAGGTCTGCAGTTGAATCTAACGTGCAGCCAATATTGAGAACCACTGACCTATTGTATTAAGTGTACCCTGCAATTTTCAGACATCTGCAAATCTGATAAACATTTCTTTTTTTTAGGTCAGTGGTAATGATGAACAAGTAGGAGCAGGGCTGAGTTTTAGAGGAGAGACCATTAAAAGAGCCACGGCTTGAAGATGGTATTCATTGTCAATGTGCTAGTTTACTACACAAATAAACGTGTACTTTAGTTTGACAAATCGACTCTTTTTGTTTATAAACTAGACCGAGGGCACTATGTAAGGCAACACTGTTCTAGCTGTATAACACTCATTTAAATAAATTTCCTAATTACAAACAAGATTTACTTCCATTCTAAGCAAAATATTTGATTACAAATTTATGCCATAGAAATGATTGTTGGAATGTTACAGAGGAGTCCATCTTTCCATAAGTTGCCATGCTTACAAAGTCAAACAGGTACACCTTTACTGAATTTTTATAATCTCAATTTCATTAAATGTTAATGAACAAACTAATTAGCAAACTGACAACACACTTAGTAGGAAATACATTCAAATAAGAGAAAGTAGTTTGCTCAATAAAGGTTGTGGATTTTCCTGATTCTATTACTTTTGCTATCAGAATCAAGTCTACCAAATGGAGCTATGAATGCTTATTTCAAAATAATGAAATAGTTACAGTTGGCATTTTGAAAGCTGCCAACTTTACACTGAGCTTGGCAAACAGCTAATAAACATAATTATTCTTTTGTCCTGTGTTCTTTCTCTCTGCATTCTTTTAAAAGCATTTACTTGAAAACTGGATATATGTAAGCACTTATTTCCGTCCCTAACTGAAATCTTTGTTCATTAAAGGATTTGGAATTTTTCTAGGGAAGGAACTGATGCCGCAAATGGCAGATTACAATGTCATTTGGGAAATAAGAATAGATGAATTATCAACCAAACTCAGTTACATTTCTGAAGATTAAAACATAGATAATATGAGGATTGTTACCATCTTTATTTACAACCACTTCTTACACTTCAAAACTTATGTACCAATGTACAAAAAAGTAAAAACAATAATAACAAAAAACTTGAATTCCTAGGTGCAAAGCAAAAAGCAAGTATGATAGCAAATGAACAAACTCGTATATAATATAGTACTATTAAGACATTATTTAGAAAAACTAAACCTGGGCATTATTTTGGTTAGTTTAAAACAAGAGGACAACTGATATAATAATAAAAACAAAAAACTTGTGATTATCACTTGTTTTAAAGCTTCACTTCTTTATATTAGAATAAGGGAGGAAAAGCAGAACGATCTAGAATTGAGTTGAAACAGCAGTGGAGACAAAAAATAACGAAGGTTTAATTCTCATCTTCCTTTAATGCTCTATCTCAGGTTTTCGGTTTTCTTCTTACATAGATGGGGATATTGCTCTTCAATAACCTTTTTATAATTGCTAAGGGCACTATATCTTTAGTCTCATATTTTCAAATCCAAATAAATGAATCTGGAATACTTGCTGCATCCCCAACAACTGCCATCTTTTGCTTTTGCGCTATCACATCATTCCTCCCACCTGGAACGTTCTCCTCAGTTCTCTCTACCAAACCACATCCAGATTGTTGTTAGTGCTCCTAGATGGCTGATTTAATTAAAAAACAATCCAAGCTGGTTTTTGACAAGATGCTCCACAGATGCCACACTGGAATTCTGCCACCAGCACACCACTGATTATTATTAATCACTACTTTGAGGAAATCTTTGTATCACTGAACAGGACACTTGATAAATATACTTCACACCAGAGCTGGCCTTGGGAAATTGCTTTGAGAGTTTCTAATACCCCCTCATTCATGGGGATTTATAAGCCAACAAAACCAGCTGGTATCATTAGTGGCTATCTCAGTAATTATATATTTGTTTGCTTATTTATATTTATTGTCTATCTGTCCCACCAGATTATAAACTCTGTGAGAGTAGGAATTATTTGTTTTATCTACCTGTATACTCAACACCAAGGACAATGGCCAGCTGCCACCCCATTTCTCTGCTTCCCTTCACAGCAAAATTTCTAGAAATAATTATCTATATTCACTCTGCTCCCAAATATCTACTTGGCTCATATACTCTAGTCCTTCTGGTCTCTGCTCATGTTGTTATTGTTGCTGTTAGGTGCTATCAAGTCAGTTCCCACTCATAGCGACCCTATGTACAACAGAACGAAACACTGTGCAGTCCTGTGCCATCCTCACAATCATTGCTATGTTTGAGCCCATTGTTGCAGCCACTGTGTCAATCCATTTCATTGAGGGTCTTCCTCTTTTTTGCTGAAACCCTCTACCTTACCAAGCATGATGTCCTTCTCCAGGGACTGGTCCAAAGTATGTGAGATGATAACATGTCCAAAGTGTGTGAGATGAAGTCTCGCCATCCTCACTTCCAAGGAGCACTCTGGCTGTACTTCTTCCAAGACAGACATGTTCATTCTGCTGGTAGTCCATGGTATATTCAATATTTTTCACAAACATCATAATTCAAAGGCATCAGTTCTTCTTTGTTCTTCCTTATTCACCTCAAAGAGGCTTTCCCAGACCAATTTATCTAAAATGTAAACCTCTTGTCCTCTCTATCACTATATCTTGCTTTATTTTTCTTCATATCATTGTTACCACAGCCATATTATATTTTTATTTGCCTCCCTCAACTAGAATGTTAGCCCCATGAAAGTTAGAATTTTGTTTTGTTTATTGCTGTTATCTCCAGTACCTAAAACAGTGCTTGGTTTTTAGAAGCCACTCAGTAAATAGTTGTTGAATGTAGGTATTATATACCATCCCATTTAGGATTTACTCTTACCTTTTGTGGTTATATAGCAGCAGCAAAAGATGGAAAACTGGCCAAGCTTTCTAACATAGCCCAAAACCCATTGCCATCGAGTCGATTCCAACTCATAGTGACCTTATAGGACAGAGCAGAACTGCCCCATAGGGTTTCCAAGGTGGATTCGAACTGCCGACCTTTTTTGGTTAGCAGCCGTAGCTCTTAACCACTGTGCCACCAGGGCTCCTTCTAACATAAAGGCAATATAAAATCCATGCCATAGCTGTATAGCAATGTGGCTGCACAATAAGGATCAGCATGAATCCAATTTCCAAAATGTGGAGATGGATCCAGTCTTCATATTTCCACTTCTCCATCCTCTTCGCCAGCTGCTCCCACAGCACTCTCTCTCTCTGACCTAGCCGCCAGGAGCTAGGTCAGGGCTCACAAGTTAAAAGGAGACCGTCCTTCAGTCCTTCAGACTGCCAAATAGGCAGACACCAGCCACAAGTCTGGGGAGCCCACAAAACACTCCAACTTTCTGACCTGCTGGCCACAAATTTGCAGCTGGTTTCCCACTACCCTTTTAGGATACCAGCTGCAAGCTTAAGAGTCCACACAACACCCTTATTTTCTGACCTGCTGGCTCTACTATCCCTTGGGTCCAATAATTCACTGAAATGACTCACAGAATTCATGGAACGTATACCATACTCAGGAGCCCTGGTGGCACAGAGGTTAAAGTACTCAGCTGCCAGCTGAAAGGTCTGCAGTTCGAACCCACCAGCCACTCCATGGGAGAAAGATGTGGCAGTCAGCTTCCGTAAAGATTTACAGCCTTGGAAACCCTATGGGGCAGTTCTACTCTGTCCCATAGGGTCACTGTGAGTCAGAATTGACTCAGCAGCAGTGGGTTTGGTTTTTGTTGTTGTTTTTATACCATACTTATGACTACAGACACATAATAGCAAAAAAGGATACAAATTGAGAGACACATAGGGTGAGGTCTGGGAGGCTTCCCAACGTGAAGCTTCCACGTCCCAAGGGAAGCAGTGCCCTCCCAAAAGCAGATGTTCTTGTCAACCAGGAAACCCTCTGAGCCTTAGTATTCAGGGCTTTTATTGGCCAGTCCTGCATATAGGCTAAATCATACCTCCTGAGGCTAGTTGATATAGGTCTCCCAGGTGAGTTTTTTCTGGTCTGGCCAGGCCCCATTTGCCAGCACAAATTTTCAGGTGTGGCCTGGAAGTCCCAGATCAACACACCCCAATTACTCCAAGAGTTATTTCTTCAGTGCCAAGGACAAAGGTCACCTTACTTAGAGTAAAACTAGGTCTTTACCCCACAGTGACAAACACAGTGCCTTTATTTTTTAGTATTACCTTTTAGTTTACCTTACATCCATGGTCCTTCCACAATTCTCCACAAGCAGTATGGGCTTTCACCACCTGCAGAGTTACTTCTTCTTCAAGTATTATGTTTTGAGAAAAACTACTAAGGCAATGAAAGTTATATGTGCTTTTCAATACCACCCAGCAAGACAAGTGATGCTTATATCTGTAGAGGAACTGTTTAAGAACTTCTAGGTTTTGGGCAACTGTAGATCAAAAAGAAATGCCATCATCATAAATTATTCTAATTCTTGTACATTATTCTGATTATGAATCATAAATGAATAATCACTATCATACTAAAATTCTTGAATAATTAATTATCAGTGTTTTCCTTTTGCAATGAAATCATTGTAGATTGGACATACTCAATGTTACTACTCCAAATAAATTTTTAGATACAACATGGGAAAAGTAATTACTATGGAAAAATCATGTAAGTGCATAGCCGTCTTTGGTCTTCAGTCACACAAAATTCATTTAACATCTTAATCCTCCATCAATAGATAAATGAACGTCAAATGTTTGTATAGTCGCTCATGGGTTTCAAAACTCATTTGATCCATGTAATAATTATGTGAGGTGGGAAAGACAAGTTTTATCCCCATTGTGTGAATGAGGAAACTAAGACTTTATAAAATAATTACAACTGAATAGAGACATAAAAAAATTAAAGAATCAAGGAAGAGAAAGGAAGCAGTGTTAACGGAGTAAGTGGGATCACTAGATTCGGCAGTGTATCCACATATTTGTATGTGTGTTAATCTTGTTTTTTTTTTTCCCCCATTAGATTGAAATCTACTTGATAGCAATTTTTAATTTTCTACTTACATTATAATTGTCCAATATCTTAACAAAAAAAGCCCTTTCCACATAATCCACATCATTATGACTTTAACTCTTGGGGATCGAGGATTCATGGCCCTAAATTGAATTGGAGTATGGTAATGGTTCCAGCCTACGCTTAAGAAAGGAAAGGCCTCAGAAGCAAGCAGGGGATGGGAAAGGAAAGAGAACAGCGTAACAACAGTTCTCTTAAAAAAGTCTCAAGGCTCATAGATATACAGTCAGTAATCCTTTCCACTACTACCAAGAAAAAGTAGTGACACTCCCCATGCTTTATTTCACAAAACCTTCTGTTGTTTTTAGTTGCTGTGGAGTATAATCCGACTCATGGCAACCCCATGTACGCAGAGTAGAACTGCTCCATAGGATTTTCAAGGCTGTGACCTTTCGGAATCAGATCGCCAGGCCTATCTTCTGAGGCACCTCTGAGTGGGTTAGAACTGCTAACTTTATGGTTAGTAGTTGAGAGCTTAACCACTTGGACTGCCCAGACTCCTTCAAGACTGTAATTTGCTCATTCAGGGAGATCTTCAAAGGTGTTTTTTTTACTTGATTTTATGGGAATCAAAATATTCCGGGGGTTGGGGGCACATAGTGTGATATGCCTCCCCTAGGGGTTGCCCTAGGAGATTTTCTTTTTAATAAGCCCAAATAATAATTTATTAATTCATTGGAGAGTATACCTTTCCTTACCTAAAATAAATCATGGCCACCATTTAGGCACTGCTGGCGCAGTGGTTAAGAGCTACAGCTGCTAACCAAAAGATCAGCAGTTCGAATCCACCAGCCACTCCTTGGAAACTCTATGGGGCAGTTGCACTCTGTCCTGTAGGGTCGCTGTAACTTGGAATCGACTCTTCGGCAGTGGGTTTGGTTTGGGTTTTCCCAGTAATGAGGTACCTGAGAGGTCAAAACTTTTATCAGATGGTTCCTTCATGAGCATGGAATGCAGGGATGTTTTGCTAAGAAATAATGTGAACATTTTTAGAGTTCGTCTCCTTGGGTAGGAGGAGGGGTAAAGGGGAGAAAAGCTTTATATTTTCAAGGGGATGTCATTAAGAAGTTTTTTAAAAGGCTACTTTACTGCTTAATATGTATGTTTAATTATGACATCATTTATACAGTGATTTGTTAAGCTTATATAAATATCATAAAACATTATGAAATGAAAAACTTATTTCAAACATCGTGTTCTAGTTTTTACAGATGATTTAATTTCAAAGTGATGTCAAGATGAAAGGAGGAAAGAGAATGTCTAAAAATCCTCCATTTTAATAAATTTTATTCCTTAGTTTTGTTTTATACCACCTAAATAAGATCCCCTGAAGTAGAGTATCAATCCAATGCCCAAGAAACTGCTTACACTATTCAGATACGGAAAATTCAAGAGTAAAATATTGTCAACAAACTACTTAAATTAAGGCTCTCTGATTGGCAGATCTTCCTAAATCCCATACACTAGAATACTTAATACAATGCAGCTCCATAATTCCATCGATGTAGTAGATCCCATCTGCCAAGCAGAACAAATTGTTGATTTTTGCATACTAAGCCAAATATGCATAAATTATTTTTAATTATATAAAACCAAGTGCTAAATTTAGGTGCCACAGAAAAGTCATTATCCTTATCAGCCAGGAGGAACAAGGGATAATGTAAGTATAATTGCAAGAATGTAGAAGGGTGAATTACTTATCTAAATGAAGGAAAATCACTTTTTCTGTAAAATAACCTTGTGTATAACAAAAATGCCCACAAAACAGTCCACTTTGCTGTGAGCCAGAATAATTAAGTAAGATAAAATTAGGCAAATGGTTAAGTAATCTACCAGGTAGCCAGCAGAAATATTTCAAAAATTTAGAAAAGAGCATCATAATTGTAACTTCCAAACCAGTCTACTGCTTTAACCATCCTAGACTTCTATGTTGTATTAATTCCATTATAAGAAAAAAAATTGTAGCCAACTAACTTCACCAAGTGCACACGTAAACTCATTACATTGCTGGTAGTTATTGCCAATTATCACAGGGCAAAGAAATGAAATCTTAAAGAAAGTACAGTTATTAACATTTCTAGATGGTCATTATCTTTTCTTCATTACAAAAAATGTATAAGCTAATCTTCTAAAGGGAAAGCACAAAATATTGGATTTTAGCAAACAAAATGAACAAAGGCAAGCTTATGTTGGCACACATTCAAGCTGCTGGGAGAACTAATCCAAATGTGGATTTGTAGTAAAGCATAGCAAAGCTCTTGGCTTCACAATTTTAAGTAAGAATATAGTAATTGAACAACCATGAAAATCGGCACACACTTTTCCTCTGGATCAAAAGAACCAAACAAACTTTAAAAGCATCTTTTTCCTTGATTCTGATCCCTTTTCTTTAACTTGCATGGAATATAGAGGCAGGTCTCACGTGGTATATTTCAAAAAACATCTTGACAATACCACAAGGAAAACAATCATGCAGAAATATAAATTGACCAGGAAGTACAAAAATGGGGCTATGCCTAGTGACAACATACATGCGTGGTAGAATTTCCTCTTATTCTAGGGATATGGAGAACAGTAAATGGGGGTAGGTGGAACAGACATAAGAAGCTGATGCAATTGGCCCAAGCTTTAAGAAAGTCTGTTAAATGAAAATTCAAACATAGAAAGCAAGGAGTGATTATTTAAAGGAAACTTGCAACAAGTCAAAAATCATTTTATACTACATTACAGTAATTTGATTCACAAGATTTTGATTTATCTATTATTTTTCAGGAACACAGCTGCACAAAGTGAAATACACTTCTTTGTTAATTGTGGGTAGGAGCACTGTAAAAAATTCTGGTCGAGTAAAATGATGGAGAACCAAAATATATTAGAAGACTATTTCTGAGGCTGTAACACAGGGCTATATGATCTATTTCAAATATATTCTGATGTATTCGCAATAGACTCAGGTAGATAGTTTACATCACTGGGCAATTATGAAAATCAATTCTCAGATTTTAATCTGGAAAATATTTGCATCTATTAAATGGAAAGATTCCTTTACAAAATAATACTTCTAATGTTTAAAAGGAGCCCTGGTGGCGCAGTGGTTAAGCACTGGGTTGCTAACCAAAAAGGTCACCAGTTTGAATCCACTAGCCGCTCCCTGGAACCCTATGAGGCAGTTCTACTCTGTCCTATAAGGTCGCTATGTGCCCGAATCGACTGGACGGCAACTTTTTTTTTTTTATGTTTAAAAATCAGAAAATGACAACATGTCAAGTCTAATGAGGGAATTTTTGTTGCCATATTTTCAAGAAGGTCATTTTAGAAACTGGATAGATGAACAGTTTTGCAAGACGAAAAAAAAAAAATGTGTCCTGTAGAACCTCCGGATTCTCTCCACCCTGGAGATGGCTTAAAAAAAGGAAATCACAGCACATGTTTATCACCATCTTAACATACCTTGATTTGGCACCTATTATATCTCATTTTGGAGCCCTGGTGGCACAGTGGTTTAAGCAATCGGCCACTAACCAAAAGGTCGGCAGTTCAAATCCACCAGCTGCTCCTTGGAAACCCTATGGGGCAGTTCTACTCTGTCCTATAGGGTTGCTATGGGTCAGAATTGACTCGACGGCAACGAGTTTTGTTTGGTTCATATTTCATTTTATCCTCACAACTCTCAGGTAGGCACCATTTTACAGAAGCAGAAAAGCAGTGTCACCTCCTCTATGATGCTTTACCCAACCCTCCAGTCATTTGGTTTTAATCACAACTTGCCTGCTTTACTAGTGGGTCTTCCTCCGCCCCCCATCCAACCTCAACCACCTCCCGTTTGTCCAGATTAGGAGTACTTCAAAAGCAAGGAAGGGAATCTTAATTGTACCCTAGCATTCCATGTGGCACATAGTAGGTGCTTAAGGTTGAATAAATGAAAAAAAAAAATGTAGAATGTCATCCACCAGGTAAGAGATGCACGTAGGACTACAATACAGGTTTTCCAACTCACCTCTCTTCCCAGTACTTCACACTGCCTAAATTAAGCCTGCTTTACCATTTCAAGGCCAGGAAATCAAAGTAGAAATTGTCATGAAAAAGAGCTCTTGTCACTCTAACGTCCAAAAGTTTGAATGCCCCTCCCAACATGAATGGTCTCAAAATAACTTTCTCAAGAGGCTTTAAACACTTGGCCAAGGAACAATTCTTGTTTTCTTTTTTCTTTTTTAAAATATAAATATTGAGGGCAGGTTGGGATATGCGGAAAGAGTGAAACTTCCGTTTGTTTGATTGGTTTTGCTTAGAATTAGGGTTTTCAAAGAAGGGATAGCTTCAAAGACTCAGTAAAAACCCTATGCCGTGGAGTTGATTCCGACTCATAGAGACTCTATAGGACAGAATATAACTGCCCCACCGGGTTTCCAAGGAGCGGATGGTGGATTCCACTGCCAGCTCTTAACCACTGCCAACAGGGCTCCAAACACTCAGTAGAGAAATTAATTCTGACGTTGTAATAGCCTTCTCGAGGGAAGTCTGGTGGTGCAGCAGTTAAAGCGAACGACTGCTAACCGGCAGTTCGAAACCACCAGCCCCGTCGGCTTCGGTAGAGATTTACAGCCTCGGAAACCCCATGGGGTCACTATAAATTGACCTCGACTGGAGGGCAGTGGGTTTTTTGTTTTGTTTTGTTTTAACAGCCTTCTAAGAGGAGATCCTAAGGACTAAAAACTTGGAAACAAAGTAAAAGATGCTGAATTGGAAGAAGTCAGCAATTCTGAGCATGTATTCTCGACCCCCTACCCCCACCCCACACACACCCAATCTCTCCTTTGAAGCCCGAGTCTCTGATCAGATTGGGGCTCCTCCCTTTTCTCCTCATACCCCCTCCCCCCAAACACACAGACCCTTACACTTTCCAAGGTGGTGGTTACGGGTATGGTTTTTTTTTTTTTAAGTCCACAGCTACGAACTGGCCCCTGTCACCAGCCTTAAAGAGACGCATCTGGGTCTAACACTCGTCATCAGTCCCCTTCCCCCATGGGAAGCGAGAGGGCAGGTCCCCAATTCTTTCTTTGCCCCAGAAAGAACCCTCCTCCCTCTACCCGTCCCACCCAAAGAGCAACTGCTGTCCAGTGAGGCGTTCTTAGCACTCGGTGGTGGCGGGAGAAGAACCCCAGTCTCTCCGCCCAGGGTTTAGGGTTGGGCGGCGGGTAGCAAGGAGAACTGTTTTCCTCACCACCCTTCAAGTAACGGCGAACACTGCCCTGAGGCAGATGCGGGTGGCCACAGCTTACCTGTGAGCCCCCCTCCGCCTTCCTCTCCGTAGCCCCGACGCCGCTGCAGCACGAAGTAGTCGTTGGATCTTTCCATCAGCCACAGCTTCAGCGCATTTTTCAGGAGCACTTCCTCAGGCTTCAGCCACATCGTGAAGAACTTTGTGCCGCCCAGAAGCAGCGACCTAAATGTCCTCCTCACCTCCCCCTCCACCCGTGTCTTCCCCTCTACTTCACCTCCCACCAAACCTTCCCCGGGCGGCAGCGGCTCAGGTTCAGGTTCTCTACACTTCCCCCAACCCTCCCTGCTCTCCCACGTAGGCAGAGAAATTGCCAATTCCCTCCCACAGCGCTAAAGCCAGACGAGGAAATAGTCCCACTTCTTCACCTCTTGGGACTTGTAGTTTCCTACCCGCTTTTTCTTGACTTACGCGGTTGGAGCAAGAGACTACACTTCCCAGAATGCACTGGAGTGAGGACCGGTTGGGGGTGCTTTCAAAACGGGTCCCGCCACTAGTTAAGTGATTTTGCCTATCCAAAGTTTAAAGCGGTTTATTGTTCAGATAAGTGTGAGCCCTAGGTATAAAGGTGTTACTTCTCATCGTTTTACAGCTGAGGGCATTAAATTGTAGGATACAAAGTTCCCGGAATTTTGGCTTAACGGCCTATTCTGGGAAGCAGCGGTAGCAGCAATTGACATCTAATGAGCGTTTACTACGTACTAAGGCGATTTCACGTACACCATCTCACGTAGTCCTCAAAGATGTCCTGCGAAGTAAGTAGTATTCCCAACTTTGCGCATTAGTAAACGAAACCGTAGACAAGTGAGGTGACTTACTCAACATCACACAATTAAGTGAGTCTGATTCGATTCCTTGTCTAATTTCCAAAATTCTTGCCTAGATTAAGCTCTTTCTGCCCGTACAGGAAGAATATAAAATCTCTAGAAGGTAGTTTCCTTCATGCCGTGCGTCTCTCCCTTCCCCAACTGCCGCCCCAATCTGTCTATTCAAGTACTGTAATAAGCCACAGAAAATCTCTTGTTCAGCTTTCGTTTTCTGGGCCTAAAGAATTTATGAGCAGTTTTTTCTTTCTTTCTTTCCGGAGACTTTTTAAGGAAAAAAAAAGACCCCTTACAGGGCAGACTTCACGTTTTAGAATCCTGTCAATGGCACGCAGCTGCTTAAAACACTAGGATGCATGAGGTTAGTGATGCGCATTATATCCATATGAGGAATTGTTTGAGGGACATTTTATTTATTGCCTTAACTTAACCCACTGGAATTCAAGAGTGCACCGAAAGCGAAAACAGGTTTATGGGAAGGAAAGAGTTGGAAGGCAATGTATGTATAACCAAGGAGCGCTTGGCATGCTGCTTTGAGAATGAGGCCTCCGGGATGTGCCCTCTCAGAGGAAGACATGTGCTACACGCAGGGGTTTTTTTCTTGCTGCTGAGCAAAGAGGCAATTTGGAATTCTCATCTACTAAAAGGCAGTTAGTAGTCCCAAGGAAGCTTTCTGGAGAAGAGGATGGGAAGAGGCAGTCCTCCCAGAGCCCAGACTGAAGTGTATCCCTGAGAAAAGAGGTCTCAATTTGGATGCACACTAAGGTAAATAATGTATTTCCATCTTCCTGGTGAAAGATCAGTAAATGTCGCAAAGGAAAGAGATGTGAGGTGTCTTTCTCTTTTTTACCTCTCCTTCCCCTTTTTCTTTCCTTCCTCATCAAACCACATTCTTTTCCAATACTCTTAAAAGTTAGAATTGTGGCAACAGCTGTCCGGAACTGGATGGTTCCTCCCTCTGACTCTTTCCTCTGCAACTCCATCCAGATTTACTCTGTTACACGATCAGCCCCCCCTTTTTGCTCATAGGAGGACATTTAGAGAACTCCTGCTTTACTAACAAGCATCTCATTGGTTATGTAAAGAAAACATTTTTCAAATTAAGTTACTTCTCTGATGTAAAATTTTAGCTTGATCATAAACTATTTCGAACCTTTGCAAACAAAAGTAGTTTTCTGAAAGTGCCTTAAAAAACAGAGCATGCCACTCTATTCAACATTCAGTTGTGTATGTTAATATAAATTGCTTAGAGAAAGAAGACTGGGATTACAGACTGCCTTGGATAACAGCAATTATCATGTCCTGTACTGGTAGTGTATATATATATATATAATATCATTTAATCTTCATTAACAAGCTTATACGTTTTTACATCCTTACTTTACAGATGAAGAAAATGAGGCTCAAAGAAGTAACTTGCCTAAGATCACACAACTAAATAAATGGCAGAGCTGGGTTTTACACCTAGATTTGCCTGACTACAAACCATGACTCTATATTGCTTATGTATATGGTACATGGACACCTCAAATACAACACATCCAAAGCCAAACTTATTTCTCCAATATCCCCCCTTGAAGTTGTTTCTCCTACTAGGTTCTCTTAGTTCATAGCACCATTATTCCCCCCAGGATGCTCAAGCTAAGAATCTTGGAATAATTTAAGACTTCTTTCACTTACCACCCCTGTTAGCCCACCCCACGAGACACACACACACACCCCTACACCTCTACTTCTTTTTCTAAAATCCATCTGATCCTCCTGTTACGGCTTTAGATTAGCCTCACATCACTTTCCTGCTATACTATTATAAAAGCTTCCTAACTCACCTGTCTGCTTCCATTCTTGTTTTCTGGTTTATGGAAGCCACATATTTAAGGACACAATGTTATACCGTGTAGATATGAATAATACCTCATTTATCTGGAGGTCAGTCTTCCTGCTGACTCAGCCTTCTAAATCATAGCCTCAAACACTTATGTGAAGTCATAGGGAAACTTTCTAAATAGCAGTTCTAAACCCTCTGCTATGGAAAAGCTGTGAGGCTGTCATTCAGGATTTTGCTGGCTTCTTATTTGGCGTGAACTTCTTCACTAGCTTCGTTTATGCGTTTGTACAGGCTCCAGCAGATTTAGCATCGGTAAGATTCAAAACAAGTGCAGCGCTGCTGCTAGGGGAGAGCCATTTAAAACTTTGCTACTCAGAAAATGTGGACTTCGGACCGGCAGCATCTGCATCACCCCGGAGCTTGCTAGAAATTCAGAATCTAAGACTCCACCTCGGATCTGCTGAATCAGAATGTCCACTTTAAAAAGATCCTCAGGTAATTTGTAGGCAGATTAGTTTTAGACGCACTGCTTTAAAGCAAATGAGATATTTGAAAATCGACCTCTACAACAAATTGGGGGTGATTATTCACTTTGCCAGAAGACCCACATAAGCATCTTTTTAAAAATAAGCTGTTAATGAATTTTAAATGACTCAACTGCTTTTTAAAAAGCTTATATCAGGACATGCCCATTAAAGTTTTCTCAGGCAGTGGTTGAGAACTGGGATATCAGTCGGAGTATAACAACTAGAGGGGGAAATTGCCACTAACTATCCATGCTAGTCCTTACTTATCTACACTACGGCCTAACCATCAAAATCTAGGTATGCCCATGAGAGTGTCTCATATTCATGCTATCTATGTTTCTGCAGAAAAAAAGATTGAGAACTAGCAGGTAGTGTTTTTCAAACTTTCCACTGAATTAACTCTAATGGTAGAGGACAATGAACAGTTATCTCTGGAGGTCAAAGTGCCCACCATAATCATGAATTTCTTTTAAGTCTAATATAGTATGTTAATCTAAATTTTATGTTCTGTTTAATGTGTATAAAAATCCCACTCCAAACAGAAGAGGCAATGAGCAAGGTAAATTCCTCAAAATTTGTTATATCCTAAGATGATAACATTTCTCCAGACATTATACAATTAAAATATCTCATAAATGAACAAAAACTAGATGTAGAAAGGGAAGAAGGAATGTTCCTAGCGTTCCAATTGTATATCTAAATGTATTTTTACTAATTCACCTGGGACCTATATATATATATATATATATATATATATATATATATATATACACACACACAGAGAGAGAGAGAGAGAGATTATTGTTTATAATAAAATAAAACCTGAGTTCCACTAAATTTACCAATAAACTTTCAGAAAATCTCTCCTTCTTAAGTTGGAGATTCCCTATGCTTACAAGTGTATCTACTGCCACTGTTAAAAGAATCAGCTTATATTTTGACTATTATGTGAAAGTGTAGTATAAAGTCTGATGTTCAAGCTAAAGAATATTAAAGATAATATCAGAAATTAAGTAAATTCACAAGTGGCATAGAATTCCTCTCTTTGTTATATACCCAAGAGAAAGGAAAACAAAGACTTGTATGTGACTATTCATAGCAGCATTATTCACAATAGCCAAAAAGTGGAAACAACCCAAGTGTCCATTAACAGATGAATGGATAAACACAACGTGGTATATACATACACTGAAATATTATTCAGTCATAAAAAGAAATTAAGTTCTGATGCATGCTACAACATGGATGAACCTTGAAAATATTATGCTAAGTGAAAGAAGCCAGTCATGAAAGACCACACACATCTTGTTTAATTTCATTTATATAAAATGCCCAGAATAAGTGAATCTATAGAGACAGAAGGCAGACTGGTGGTAACCTTGGACTGGGAGTGGGAGTAGGACTTGACTGCAAATGGGCATGAAAGACATTTCTAGGGTGATGGAATGTTCTAAAACTGGATTGTGGTGATGGTTGCAAAACTCTATAAATTGGCTGAACACCATCAAACTGTACACTTACAATGGGTGAATTTTTGGCATATAAATGATTAATACAGCTGTTAAAAATTTTTTTAAAAATTATAAATGCCCCCCAAAAAGAGCCCCCACAAAACCTGAAATGTTAACTTTCTAAGAAAATAGGCCAAATTCATTGTGTGGCATCACACGCACCCCTGGCACACTGCACACATGACATATTTTTAGCCTGGTTGGATAATAATCATGTTTCTGAGGTGTTTCAAGCATCTGTTTATTCTTAACATGTTTGATAAAAGAAAAAGATGCACTGAACTCATTAACAGCATCCTAGTAATCATACTGTCAAAGAGAAGGCTAAGGGAAAAGAAAAATTTAAGGTAATAAAATGTCCTATGTCTTGAATAGTATAAAGGTGGACAGACCAGCATCAAGGTCTTCTAGCCTTGTAGTATTACTGATCAATCTCATTATTTACCTTGATTACATTAAAAAACAATTCATGGTAGGCTCAGTGACATTACAATGGCAGCAGTTCCTCTCTATGTAATCAAATATGTAAATATGTATCATACTAAATTTTTAGTTTTTAGTTGGTCAACTGGATCAATGACCATTTACATACAACCATTTTTTCTCCCAAATCCAGGCATATTACATGTGAAAAGTTACTATATGACAGCTGAACTGAACACTCAGACACAAACTTTTATTGGAATATTTTATTTACATTTTATATTTAAAGAGGATCAATACAAATTGGGACATATTTACAGCATTTCAAATCAGTGTACAAGAATGCAATGGTTTCATCCATTCTACATTCAACTAACAAAAATACATGTCTATTCTGTTTTTGCCTAAATTCTGCAGGAATTTATATGGAAACAAAACTCTAAAACAAAAGATAAGCCACACAGAATACAAATAAAGTGCATTTTGAATAGCTCTATTTAACTTTGGTGGATGAAGCTTCAAACTTTATATTAAGGCACCTGGAATTCTTTCCCCACCCCTTAATTCTTTTTCAAACACCAAGAAAATGCATTCACAAAATTTACAGCTACATGGACAGAATTTTAGTTTATCTAATTTTAGCCCATTTAGATAAAATGTAAAGGCAATTTTCAAAGTCAACATTATTTGAAAAACATTTTCTACAGATTAATTTCTGTAGATGAATTCAGACATAAAGACCAATGGCCAATTTTTGTGACTTACTCCTTCACATCACCATTTTCAAATAGTATGGTAATTTACATACATACTGTACTTTTGAAAATCCCACAAGTTTGAGAAATAATTACACAGCATTTTTGTAAGGAAACTTTTTGTCTAATCTTTTGTCAAACTGGTGTCACTAATATACCAATCAATTCAGTCCATATTCTCTGATAAAATATGCTCGACACTCACATAAAGTACATTTAGCCCAATTTTAAAAACAAGAAATGGTTAAAATGAAATTTTGCTTTGATCTTGTTCTATCAACTTAATGTAGCTTAAATAGACATTTCATGAAACACTAGCCTAAAACTGCATTGCTTTTTACATTACAATTCCAGATCAATATAAGCACCTGGAGAAAAACCCTGACACATATAGCCCAAGCTAAAGTAGTATTATTTTTAATTAAGATACTATCATAAAATAAAGTGATTACAGCTACTTCACATTTTAAAAGCAACAAGTTTTTATAAGAAAATTGTTATAAATGAAAAACATGACTACTTGAAGAGAGTTCTGAATGTTTAAAAATGTTTTTGCTATCACTATTGAGAGGAAACTTGCCTATGAAAAACATTATAATGAGTTTGTGGGAAAAGGTTAATAGGTTAAATATTTGAAGCCATTTAATTATAGCATAAGATTAGTCATCTCAGCACTTTCAGTATCATTCTTACCTTATTAAATTTATCCAGTTCATTAATAGTAAACTAGGCCCTGATTGGCAGTTCTGTTATTACTAAAGGTTCAAGTTTTCTATCGACACAAATTTTATGATTTAATTTCTCGAACAGCAGTCTCTTGATCAGGAGTTTCATCTTCTTCAAAGGTTGGGTTGTCAACATGAGGAACAACATCCACTCTCATGGAACTTGCTTCATGGTTTACCAGCTGTAGATTTTCATCTTTAAAAAGAAATGGCAGTTTTAGGATGATCTCACCCCTTTCTTCCTTTAAAACAAAAGTCAACACTTATTTCCTAGAAGCTGTTCTTGTCTAATTCCATCAAACTCTGATTATTACACTTATTTCCTTTTCCTTCAATAATTATATAATTTATTCTATGTTTTACATAAAGCATGTATGGCATTATTATATTGATTTACAATTACTCTTTTGTTGGTTCATGTATATGTCTTTACTTCTACCTAGATTATAGCCTCCTTAGGAGCAAAAGTTATGTCTTCTGCTTCTTTTTGATCCTAAATATATCGGTTCTCAAATTTGGTTGCACATTTCAATCACCTGGGGAACTTTAAAAAGTTACCTGTGCTTCATATGCAATATATAAATAACAAACTAACTAATAAATAAATAAAGCCAATCAGGAAGGGTGGGAAGAGAGACCCCAAATGGAATATGAACAGTAACAAAGGAATCTAATTGTATTACAGATGAGATATATAACCATCCTGAAGAGGGTGGGGGAAAAAAAAACTAATTTAAGATAACTTTGGAAAACAGGATTTTATAGTGGCCTTATAGACTATATCCTATAAGGCTAAAGACATAAAGAACTGTACACAAGTTAGTGAATTTGTTTTCCACAGGGATGTGAGTTAGCAATGCTGAAACTATTTTATGTATATTCTAGGACTGAACAAATAAGTAACTATATTGTGGACAATGAGAGCCACGTTTCCCACTGTCAGAGAAAGGATTTATAAATAAGGAAGGAGGGGGTAGAATGAACCCTGTGGTGTTGGACTGGAATCAGATATATTAATCTGAGCTCATTGTTTTACACATACATATACTGTATAGATAGACGAACACAGAAATAGATGTTAATGTATGTGTATATGTGTGTGAGTACCTACATGTATTTCCTTGCTCCATCCATTGAACGGGCCTATAGCAACCATGGAGCCCTGGTGGTACAGTGGTTAAGAGCTCAGCTGCTAACCAAACGGTCAGCAGTTCGAATCTACCAGCCACTCCTTGGAAACCCTATGGGGCAGTTCTGCTGTGTCTTATAGGGTCACTATGAGTCGGAATCGACTTGACAGCAACGGGTTTGGGTTTTTTGGTTTATAGCAACCACGCCCCAGTAGCAATGAATGTACCTAGTGCCTAGATCTTGTTTTTGAATTACCATTCTCCAATAAAAGGAACCAGGGCTGGGGCAGGGAAGAGTACAAAATTAATCTAGATTTTAGCATAGGGGTCAGTAAACTACAGCGTACAAACCAATACGTGACAGAGACTAATGACCCTCATAGCCTGAAATATTTTCTATCTGTCTCTTTACAGAAAAAGATTGCCAGTCCTTTGCCTAGAATATCTTGTGGTGCCAGGAAGTAACGAAGTGCTAAAACAAATGATGGGGGTGTGTTGAAAGGACACAGAAGCCAACTTGAAGGAGTTCTCAATGGCCAAATCTAGGACAATCTCATATTTGCACAGGCTCAAAGTGTCTCTCCACAAGATACTTAATAATTACAAAAGGAAAAATAGCAACTTTACAAAGGAGAAACCTGGCAGACACCACCTTAACCAAGTGATCAAAGTTAAAGTCATAAAGTAAAGTGATTATTTTGTGTAACAAGTAAAATTTTTTAACCAGTAAAAAGACATGGACATCATGTGCCTTTTGATATGAGGCTGTGAAAAGGGCACAACATCACTTCTGTGGTATTCTTGCCAAAAATGGACAATTTTAATCATTAGGAAACAGCAGACAAATCCAAATTGAGGAACATTCTACAAAATAACCGACAAGTACTCTTCAAAAGTGTCCAGGTCATGAAAGACAAAAACTGAGGCACTGTCACAGATTGGAGGAGACTAAGGAGACATGACAATTAAATGCAGTGTGAGATCTTGGGCCGGAAAAAGAACATTAGTGGGTCAGTTGGTGAAATTTGATTAAGGTCTGTAGTTTAGTTAATATTGTATCAGTGTTAATGTCCTGGTTTTATTTGATAAACATTTGATGTTAACATTTAGAGAAGCTGGGTGAAGGTCATACAGGAATTATCTGTACTATTTTTGAAACTTTTGTCAGTCTGTAATTATTTCAAAATTAAAATTAAAAAAAAACAAACCTGTGCTTGGGCCTCACTCCTCATGGATTCTGATTTAACTGGTCTAGGGTAGAGATCAGGCATAAGTAATGTTTATAAAGTCTCTCCCAGTGATTCTAACGTGCAGCCAAGTTGAGAACTCGTGTTCTTATACAATAGTTCCCAGCCAGCAGCCACAGTATCATCTGGGAAGTTGTTAGAAATGAAAATTCTCGGGCCTCATCCCAGACCTACTGAGTTAGAAACTCTGCTGGTAGTGTTCAACAATCTGTTTTTAACAAACCCTCCAGGTGACTCTGATTCGTGCTTCAGTTTGAAAACCAATGTTCCAATGGAACTTAGCACAATGATGTGACATACAGATTTGAATTAATCAGTTCTGTGTTTGAACAGTTATGGAAATCAACTATCACCATAATAATCGATGGCTTATATGCAGGATCCCTAAACTAGTAATTCATAATAGATGACATGCACATAATCATAGATAAAATTAAACCTATTCTAGGTAGTCATTCATTCAACACATATTTTGAGTATCTACTATGTGGCAAGCTGTGCTAGATGCTGGGTACATGATATGTTATTGAATAATAAGACATTGTCCCTACCACAAGTAACTACAAAAGTTGTAACACAATTCAGTGTAATAGTGCAATGATAGAAATTCAGTGCAAACAGACAGTAGGGCCATGCATGCGAGTAAGGAAGGCTTCTATAAGGGGGGTGAGGCTTAAAGGGGGAATGGGAATTAGGCTGAATTTCCACAATTTCTTGAGAGGAGGAAGAGTGGAAGAAATGGGCAGAGAGAAGACAGTGTCTCAAACTATGTCTGTGGAAGTAAGGTTAGAAATTAGGGGATGGATTTGAGAAAAAAAGGATGTTGAGTAAGTAGGAAAGGAGAGAGGGAAGAATCTAGGATCCCCCTAGTTTCTGGTTTGTGGCACTTAGGTGGGTGGTTACTACCATTTCTGTAGATAAAGAATACAAGAGAAAGAACACTGATCATTATTTCATCTGCTTCTCAAATTCTCTGCAAAATCTGTTCTGCTTACACCTCCCCTTGGAGAACAGAACACAAAAAAAGTAGGCTGGAAGGAACATTTTTTTGATGTCTAGCAATATACTGAATTATCCTGTATGTTCTCCTTTATCTTCATTGAATTTTATTACCACATAGTTATGCTAGCAAAAGAACATCTGGGGCAAATAGACAATGATTCTCTATTACAGGTAGAATAATTCACAGATCATTAAGATTCTTATGACTACTTTATACTCTAGGTAATGTCTGAAGATTAGATCATAAGAAATATGAGGCCTGCTTTTGCATGGTAGTATTCCCTGTGACATCTTCAGAAATGGTATCGATGGCACTGATAAGCCTAGAGGACGAAGGTTTACATCATAGGACGTTGAAAATTTCATAAGTCATCCTGAAAATGAGTTTTTCTTCTACTTTTATGTTAGAATTAAAGATCTCAAAATGAGGATTGAGAAAATACTTTCAAACCCACAAAAAAAAAATAAAAAAGATTTGAGGTTGAAGAAAAGGAGAATAAATTTTTGTAGGAGTTTTCTCTTTCCAGGGGAAAAAAGTAACAATTTCCTAAAATTTTTCTATTGGTATAAAATTACTACATTGCAATACTAATCCACATCAATTTTGAAAATAATATATTCAATTTTAGTTTCTACGATTTGTTCATTTCATGGTAAATAGTCAACAGGTGGCAGCACATACCATTTTAAACATAGTCTCCTATCTGTACAAAAGATGGGCTCCTGAGAAGTTGTTATTTCAAGACTCCTTTATCTTAATTTATGATTGATTTGCAATAAACAATGACTTATAAAGTTTAAAGTTTCTCCTTAGTCCTGTAAGTAGTTAATAAGTTAATACTTAACGTACCAGTATATAAATCTTTTTCTTTTTTGAATCATCCTCACCCCTGATGCATTTCATGTTTCAGGTACATTTGGATATGTGTATATTAAGTTAAGGTAGGGGCACTCCCTGTATTGCATTAGTTTAAGTAGAAAAAACTTTGAATGTATTAATGGAAGAATGGAACATACGCTAAAAAATAAAGCTGGGCTATTCTGAAGGGTATATGATCCGCAGTGGATTGCTTGGGGGGCATTCGCTGACCCTCCGTATAGTGCTTACTTGCTGGCTGCACATGTTCCTCCAGAGGTGGTTCATCTGCTCCCTGTACTGAAGCATATCCAGATGATGCAGTCTCACTGCGATTATCTTCTTCGTGAGGAGAGGCACTATTAGATGTTTCATTGGATACAGGGGCTTGTAAAGATACTGATCCATCTTCAACATCCACCTTTGGAAAACAATTGAACAAATCAAAAGACTCTCAGAGAACACATTTTTCCTTGACATATCATTACAAAGTTTCTTCATAGGTGACTAAAGACAGCAATATTTCTTAATCTTTTAAAACTTTAATCTCTTTTTTAAAAAACATTTTGTGGTAAAAATATACATAACAAAATACACACCATCTCAACAATTTCTACATGTACAATTCACCCTGTAATCCATTTTGATGAACACAAAAATCTCTTGCTGGCCCCAGCCAGAGCAGTTAGAGTAACTGGGTCCATCAACGGGGTGAAAGATGCTACCGGCAGACTGCCCTCGCATCGGACATGTTCATTTGGGTGATCACAGCATTTCCTAACATAATGCCTGGTACAACGTAGGCACTCAACAGACAAAAAGGCAACAAACAACAACAACAAACAAAAAACAAAACCACAGGCTGTCCCCTAGGGGAATTGAGAATCACCGTCATTACTAATCTCCTCAAGTCAATTATTTTGTTGAGCTCAACTTTCTGTGTTGTGTGTATTGTGAAAATAGGTGGTTTTTTATTTACTAAATGTAAAATTCTAATTTAATATTTAATATGGTTTTTCAAACTATACATGCTCACTTAACTATAAGTTTTGTTACTATGCAACAATAAGAAAGTAAAAAAACAGAAACAGGTCAGAAGCCAAGTTTGTAGTTTACGTGGTCATCATTTCAAATTCTGATCAAATAGTAAGTACATTTGGGGAGAGGGAAGAGCAAGGAAAATGGAGGTGGTCCAAGATGGCAACCCACTGTCTCTACGACATATACAGATTTCCAATTTTAGGTATAAACTCTAAGTCTGGCATATTACATATCTAAAATATAAGGATGTTATTTTCCTGGAGGCCTAAGTACATAAATAACACAATGCTTAAGTTCTTTCATATAAATAGAGTGGCAGTGTTTACCTCAATTCCCAAAGCTTTGAGTATGTCACATTTGCACATGGGGCAAGTCCTGTGTTCTAACAGCCATGGATCAACACATGTCTTATGGAAAATATGGCTAATTAAGGAAAAAACACATAATTTAGTTATCAGTTGTGAAATAGCAACAACACTTTGCCTAATATACTAACAGGTTACCCTCTAATTTTACTTAGTCTTTCAATGGATGCCTTTTTTTTTCCTTTTAAATTCTATTATAGCATTAATACTAAGAAGGAGCCACAGAAGCAAATTTTGGAAATTTCATAATACAGTACTTTGAAATATAAAAGCCTCATTACTCTAGCTTCAAAAAACCATTTTTAGTACTCATTATTGTTGAAAAATGGCTAAGATGCTACCTGACATAAGACTTTGTTCAGTATTTCAGATCTCAAACAATTATCTTGTCATTCCCTAACTGCAAAATGGTACAGTTAGTCATTCCCAATAACATAGCACAACATAGTACTGAGCACAACATGCACTGATATTTTAGGCAATGTGATACATTTCAAGAACACTACTATTTAAATAGCTTAAAGAAAGTATTAAGCACAACATTCAGGAGAGGAATAATAATAAAATCTAAAGAGTGAAGACTTCCAAATATGTGCTCACAAGTTGATTTTATTTTATTTTATTTTTTTTCTCAATAGGATTGTTATTCTGAATGAATTTAAAATTGAATAATCCAGTACTGCCTTACTATATATGTAAGTGTTGTGCTGGCTGGTTCTCAGTTTTGTATGGAATAGTCTAGAGCAAGTCATACCAGATTATGGAAACTTTATACAAACAATTAGACATACTAATTTCAGTAGTATTTAAAAAATAAAGCATTCTTCTATGTTTAAATAAAAAAAAAGTTAAAAAAACACTTTCATTACATCAATTTGGAAACATTCAAAAGTTTTCCCCCATCACAACCATTTTTGTAGGTCATCTATTCTTACTGATGATATAAAAGAAAATCAAACTTACTTGCAGGTTAAGATTCGCACCAAATCATTCGGTTTATACAGTTCAATACACACAGCACAACTATCTCCATCAGGGCCGATTTCCTACAAGCAAATAGTAAGAAAATACATTAAACTACAGAGTAAAATCAGAATATACATGTATTTAACGAGCATAAATTCCTCTAGAGGGAGGAGCATTGTATTGCTAAATATCACTAAATGACTAAGTAACTGTAAACTTTCAATAAGTCATTTAAAATTGTTTAGATTTTAAAAAGATAAAGTCAACTAAAATGGGAACATAACAAAGAGAAACAAGAGCACTGATTTGAACTATTTTTCCTGATTTTACAATTCACAAAGTGCCATTGGTACGAGTTCTATAACCGTAGTCAAATTTCCCTCTCCTTCCCTCTTAAGGACACTTGTGATTACATTCAGGGTCCACCCAGATAATCCAGGATAATCACCTCCTCTTAAGGTCCTTAATTTAATCACATTTACAAAGTCCCCTTTGCCACATAGGGTAACATTTACAACTTCCAGGGATTAGGACCTGGATATCTTTGGGGGCCATTATTCAGCCTACCACCAATATCAAGTAGATAGAGAAGTCAGTAAGACTTATAAATGCCAATGAAAAGCAAAGTTTGGAATAACATTTAACTTGAACAAAGGCCAGGTAGCATTGCCTTAAAACAACATATACCTTGTCTCCTTGTTTCAGTGTGCGCAGTTGAAGTCTTCCAATAGCTTTTTTAGCATCTGCCTTTAATTGTCTCTGTAATTAAAAAAAAAAAAAAGCAGGTATTAGAAAAACTATTTTTTAAAGAAACTAAGATGTAAAAAGGTAGAGAGGATTATTAAATATTTTTCAGATAAAAGCCAATGTATAAATGAATTTTAAAAAGATAAAATTATTTAATTAACCATAATAAATACCCCATTTATCTTGTATCGGCCAGATTTTTCAGATTACTGAAACTTTTCACTTATATTTCCCTACCTTCTTAGACAGCACCTTTGGGACTGCAACGGTAAGGCTACATGTTTTTATACCAAATGGATTTGGATGCTATGCTTTTTCAAAGTAATCTTCCTGTTTTCAAGCTCAGAGGACCTTTAAGTGCGTCTTTTCCCATTTATTTTTTGAATAATGTCTTATTTGGTAGAAAATGCACATGATTTGAATTCAAATGGATCTATATTCAAAATTTGACTTTGTTACTTACTAAATGAATAAGCCCTGGGCAAGTCATTTAATTCATTGAGCTTGTTTCCTTACCTATAAAATGAGGATAATACCAACCCTTATAGCGTTATTTACTATCAGGAAGAAAAAATTGCTATTTACAGCCATTACTGCCTTATATGGAGGGTGGACTCTGACAGTAAAATAGGCCTTTTTTTGTTCTACTGAACATACATCTAAGATGAGTCTGGATATGCAAAGATAAATCCAAGGCTCATTTAGGGAATAACGACTAAAATGATACACATAATTGAATCAGAAGTTGGGGCTTGGGAGGAGTCTAGGAGGTGAGGGAAAGATGAGAAAGAGAGGAGTCAATGAGAGACTATGTGGGGTGAACTAGCCAGTGGAAAAAATCCCAGCTAGTATGGGTTAGATAGACAGCTGCTGTTGACTCAACTCTGAGTCATGGTGACTTATGTACAAAAGAATGAAATGTTGCCTATGTCATCCTTACAATTGCTGGTGTGTTCAAGTCCACTACTGTGGCTATTGTGCCAATCTTTCTTACCAAGGGTATCCCAAGCCCTCACTGGCCCCTCTACTTCACTAAACATGATGTCTTCCTCCAGTGATTAATCCCTCCTGGTAACATGTCCAAAGCAAGTGAGTTGGATAATGTTCTGTTGTGATCCATAAGGTTTTAATTGGCTAATTTTCAGAAGCATATTGCCATACCTTTCTTCCTAGTCTGTCTTAGTCTGGAAGCTTCACTGAAACCTGTCTACCATTGGTGATCCTGCTGGTATTTGAAATACTGGCAGCATAGCTTCCTACATCACAGCAACACACGAGCCACCACAGTATGACAAACTGACAGACAGGTGGTGCTATAAGATGTAGTTGTTTCGTGCTGTCCAGTAGATTCCAACTCATAGCAACCCTATATGACAGAGTAGAACTGCCTCCACAGGGTTTCCTAGGCTAAAATCTTTATGGGAGCAGATAGCCAGGTCTTTTCTCCTGCAGAGCCACTGGTGAGTTCAAACCACTGACCTTTTGGTTAGCAGCTGAGCACTTAACCACTGCACCACCAAAGCTCCTTTGTGGTATCAGATATTGTTGTTTTTAGGTGCCATCGAGTTGGTTCCAACTAATAGTGACCCTGTGTACTAATAGTGACCCTGTGTACAACAAAATGAAACACTGCTCGGTCCTGTGCCATCCTCACAATCATTGCTATCTCTGAGCCCCATTGTTGCAGTCACTGAGTCAATCCATCTCATTGAGGGTCTTCCTCTTTTTTGCTGACCCTCTACTTTACCAAGCATGATGACCAGGGACTGGTCTCTCCTGATAACGTGTCCAAAGTAGATGAGATGAAGTCTGTCATCCTCACTTCTAAGGAGCATTCTGGTTGTACTTCTTCCAAGATAGATTTGTTCATTCTGTTGGCAGTCCATGGAATATTCAATGTTCTTCACCAACACCATAATTCAAATGCATCAATTATTCTTCGGTCTTCCTTATTCATTGTTCCACTTTCACATGCATATGAGGCGATTGAAAATACCATGGCTTAAATGGTACAACCACTTTGGAAATTGATTTGGCACTTCCTTAAAAAGCTAGAAATAGATGTACCATACGATCCAGCTATCCCGCTCCTTGAAATATATCCTAGAGAAATAAAAGCTGTCACACGAACAGATATATGCACGCCCATGTTCATTGCAGCACTGTTCACAATAGCAAAAATATGGAAACAACCTAGGTGCCCATCAACGGATAAATGGATAAACAAATTATGGTATATTCACAAAATGGAATAGTACGCAACGATAAAATAACAACAATGAAGCCGTGAAACATCTTATAACATGGAGGAAGCTGGAGGGCATTATGCTGAGTGAATTTAGTCAGTCACAGAAGGACAAATATTACATAAGACCACTATTACAAGAACTCAAGAAAAGGTTTAAACACAGAAGAAAACATTCTTTGATGGTTACAAGGGTTGGGAGGGAGGGTGATGGTTATTTACTAACTAGATAGTAGATAAGAATTATGTTAGGTGAAGGGAAGGACAGCACACACTACAGGGGAAGTCAGCACAACTGGACTAAACAAAAACTAAGAAGTTTCCTGAATACAATCAAACACTTTGAGGGATAGAGTAGCAGGGGTAGGGGTCTGGGGACAATGCTTTCAGGGGACGTCTAGGTCAACTGGCATAATAAAGCTTATTAAGAAAATGTTCTGCATCCTGCATTGGTGAGTGGCGTCTGGGGTCTTAAAAGCTTGCAAGCGGCCATGTAAGATGCATCAATTGGTCCCAACCACCTGGAGTAAAGGAGAATGAAGAACATCAAAGACATAAGGAAAGTAGTAGCCCAAGAGACAGAAAGGGCCACATAAACCAGAGACTTCATCAGCCTGAGACCAGAAGAACTAGATGGTGTCCGGCTACCAACAATGACCACCCTGACAGGGAACACAACAGAGAGTCCCAGATGGAACAGGAGAAAGGTGGGGTGCAGAACTCAAATTCTAGTAGGAAGACCAGACTCAATGGTCTGACTGAGACTGGAGGAACCCCGGAAAGCATGGCACCCAGATTCTCTATCAGCCCAGAACTAAAACAATTTCCGAGGCCAACTCTTCAGACAGGGATTGGACTGGACTGTGGGACATAAAGTGATACTCGTGAGGAGTGTGCCTCTTAGCTCAAGTGGATACAAGAGACTAAACGGGCAGCTTCTGTCCGGAGGTGAGATGGGAAGGCAGAGAGGGTTAGGAGCTGGTTGAATGGACATGGGGAATCAGGGGTAGAAAGGAGGAGTGTGCTGTCACAGTATCGGGAGAGCAATTAGATTCACATAACAATGTATTTATAAGTTTTTGTATCTGAAAAAAATTTAAAAAAGAAAGTACCATGGCTTGGGTCAGGTGCACCTTAGTCCTCAAAATGAAATCTTTGCTTTTGAACACTTGAAAGAGGTCTTTTGCAGCAGATTTGCCCAATGCAATATGTTGTTTGATTTCTTAACTGCTGCTTCCATGGGCATTGATTGTGAATCCAAGTAAAATGAAATCCTTGACAACTTCAATCTTTTCTCCGTTTATCATGATGTTGCTTATTGGTCCAGTTGTGAGGATTTTTGTTTTCTTTATGTTGAGGCATAATCCATACTGAAGGCTGTAGTCTTTGATCTTCATCAGTAAATGCTTCATGTCCTCTTCACTTTCAGCAAGCAAGGTTGTGTCATCTACATATTGCAGGTTGTTAATGAGTCTTCCTCCAATCCTGATGCAGCGTTTTTCTTCATATTGTCCAGTTTCTCGAATTATTTGCTCAGCATACAGATTGAATAAGTATGGTGAAAGGGTACAACCCCGATGCACACCTTTTCTGATTTTAATCCACGAAGTATTCCCTTGTTCTGTTCAAATGACTGCCTCTAGGTCTATGTACAGGTTCCACATGGTGTAAGATAGTCATTGTTAATTTGAAGCTATTTGTGATGCTGGAGTACATCCTTCCTTCTCTTTCAGTAAAATTAATCACATACACAAATGCCTCAAGTGAATATATGTGGAAATTGAAGAAGAGGCTAGGTTTCACACCTGGGTGGAAGCTGTGTGGAATAGAGAGATGTGCAGCATGGCAAGATGATAAGCAATCTTCCTATTTTGAACTAAAATGAACTAATTTACCAGAAATTCAGCAAAAAGTAGGTGCTCAGAACCAGAGGTGATCATAAGAATGTCAATTGCTTCTTTGTGTCCCTAAATGTACCCCTCACCCCCACCAGGGAGACCCCCATCTGACATCTAGTTTGAAAATCAGTAATAATATAAAGTATCTAATGTAATGTCTGGTATATAGCAGACACTCAATATATTTACTAAATTAAAATATAAATGACCATTCATCAATAAGTATAACAGGCACTTATAACATGTCTATCCATATTGGTAGCGAAAGTATTTTGAAAGGAACAATCCATGATATAGATCGTGAGGAATCTCCTTAATGCCCAAACCTGTCTCCTATACAATTTTGTGAAAGGTATTTGGCTTACTGCCTAGGGAATTACTAGCCAAATGATTTATTTGCTATTACAGGAAGAGCAAAAACTTCTCAGCAGACCAGCAACTATAACTTAATAGAAACAGGTCTAGATCCTTAGAAGGAGAAAGGTGGTAATCGAGGCCCTTTCATTTACATTTTGGGACTTACTTGTGAGTTAAGTAACTCACAAAGGGAATCCTATGAGGGGCTTTATTCTGAGCACAAATATTTTGAACACATTGTCCCTTCTGTTTTCTTACTGGCATCATAAGTAAATAGTAGAGTGGCAGTGAAAGGAGGTACATTTGTGATCTTTAGAGCTAATGTAGCGTTCACTTAGTCCAACATCTAAATTGACAGATAAGAAAACTGGTGCCCAAAGAGGAAGAATGCCTTGCTCAAAGTCTCAGAGTTGGTTAGTGTCAGTCCCACTGAAGCCCAGTGTTAAGTGTTCCTTTCCCTTACATCAAGGTAGCGATCTGTTTTGACTATAGCTTGGAGCAGAAAGGTAGTACTACTACTTCCTTACATTTATATAGTTATTTTATAGTTTAAAAATAATTTTTTATATCTATTAACTCATTGAATCCTCACAACAACCTCTGCAGGAGGTAACATTCCCATTTTTAAGATGAGCAAGCAGAGGCTTGGAGAAGTTAAATAACTTGTCCAAAAGATGGAGCTGGTATTAGGACTATAGTTTTCATATTCCAAGAGCCCATTATAATACGCCCATCCATAATTCAGCTACCTTTTGAGGTTCTTCAAACTCCTGGATTCTATGGTCCGTCAAACTGTGGCTGATGCCAGAGTGAACAACCATACATCCACAGGGTCCTGGCCCTGGCCTAGTCTTCTAAACTTCACTACTTTCTTTTCCCATAGATCATGAGCTACTTAGACATTGAGACAAGAGAAAAATGCAAATGAGGAAAAAATAGTCAACAAGAGAAAATGGGAAAGAGAAAGTAATGTAGTTGATGGTAAGTTTTTAACAATCATTTTGCTCTTTGTCTTTAGAGCACCTTTGATTTAGGTTTAAGAAACAGGCACTATGACAGAATTGGGGAAATGTAAGAATGGGATACATTTCTAGTGTATTCACTTGACTAAGTCTATATGTATATATATGTGTATACATAAATGTATGTGTGTGTATATACATAAAACCATTGCTGTCTAGTGGATTCCAACTCATGGTAGCCCCATGTGTTACAGAGTAGAACTGTTCTATAGGTTTTTTGGGCTGTGATCTTTATGGAGCAGATCACCAGGACTTTCTTTCATGGTGCCACTGGGTGGGTTTGAACCACTGATCTTCTAGGTTAGTAGGGGAGCAGAGCGTAAACCGTTTGTACCACCCAGGGAACTTAAGTTTATATAGTCTGATTTATTTCTCATTCCAAAATATTCAATTCAACACAACATAGTGCCTGAGTCTCCAGTGCTAGTGCTTATCAATTTACTAGGAACAAATGTTAGATATATACCAAACCAAACCTGTTGCTGTCGAGTCAATTCCGACTCACAGCGATCTTATAGGGCAGAGTAGAATTGCCCCATAGGGTTTACAAGGAGTGGCTGGAGGATTCGAACTGCTGACCTTTTGATTAGCAGCCATAGCTCTTAACCACTGCGCCACCAGGGCTCTGTTAAATATATAACCTTCTTTAATTACAGTCTAGACTGTAATGCAAATTAACTTGGAAGGGGGATCAAAGGCAAGCTTTAAATATAATGTTTGGGTCTATGCCGATGAGAACAATAGAACGTACATAAATACCAGTGCTAAAAAATGGGGTAGGGAAAAGAAAACAATATCAGGCAAAATCCAAGATGCCAGAAGATCCTAAGCAAAAATTCCAAGAGATCTCTAAATTTAAGGATATCTAAAAGATTTGTAGCATAGCACAAAACAATGTTTAACAAAGCAGTTCTGTCAAAAACGTGTTTAAAAGGAAATTTGGATATTTCTCATAGCTCCCTACTGAGCCTACATAAAGAAAGAAAAAGCCATTTTCTTTAAATATGGGTGCAAGACAAGTAATTTTGGTCAAAAGAACAAACTGGTATTTTTAGAACTCGAATGAAGGTCACTGGCAAAACTGTCATTAGTTCTCAAAATATTTCATTGTCACATTGAGAGTAAGCATTCCCAAGATGCATTCCTCCCTCTGAAAACTGAAATATGAGAACAGCATTAGGACCAAGTAGCCTTAATCATTTCTGTATTTCCCATAGTGCTTAGTAGTTGCTTAATGAATACTTTCCAAATTTAGAAAATAGAAATGAACTTTCATGATGTTCTCACTCAAGTCAGTTCTCAGTCTCACTCATTAAAAAAGCCTCTACTCCACTAAATTTGGGAAAAGAAAGGTTTAGAGAACATTTGTTAGGCACCTACCATGTATCAGGTTCAACCCTAAGCTTTTAATATGTGTTTTCTCATTTAATCATTAACAACCTTGTGAAACAGGTATTTTAATATCCGAATTTTATAGATAAGAAAAGTAATGTTCAGAAGTTTGACATAAGTCCAGACAGCTGGTTAGTTGCAGAGCTGTGATTCAATTCAAGCCCAGGTTCTATCTGGCTTTAAAGCCCATGATCTCCCCACTATAGCACACTGTGTCCATTATTTGACAGCAAAAAAGCCTTTAAAAGGCTTCACATTCCTTGTAAAGAAGATAAATGAAAGGAATATGGAAAAAAAAAAACCCTCAAAGTCAGCTATTACCCAATCTAGCAATCCTTCCTAAATCGGCTATTTACTGTGATTTGGGTAATTTTTTTAAACAAGTATTTCATACCAACAGAATCTGCCCTCCTCTTCCCCAATCCTAAGAGATACCTGGTCTAAGAATATTTGGCAGTCGAGTTGAAGACTCATTCAGAGAAGTTGGTTGTTGGCCAATTTTTGAACAGAAGCTTAATAATGCTACTCTGACTAGTCAAAAACTGTGTGATCTCTCTAGTAATTGAATAATCTCTGTTACAGAGTTTTTTTCTTTTAATTCTGACTGGGAGAATGAAAAGTCAGACCAATTTTAATCCTATATTACATGTTAAATTTTAAAATTATAGTGAACTCACAGATATCCTACCTAGTTCATTTGTATATTTGTATCCAATTAGATAAAATAGTCAACATGGTTTTTGGTCCCAAAGCTTTCAGATTTGAGCTTAAGTGAAATCCACATGAATGACACTAGGCTTGTAGTCACACCTAATTACTTGATGGGTGAGGCAGCAGGGTGAGCAAAAAAAGGAGAAGAAAGGGTGGATATAAGCAAACTGGATTTTCCTACACTTAAATCACCACCTTTTTAAAATAATTTTTTCATGAAAATTTGGCTCAGAGCTTTATAAAACAGGACAATTAAAATCAAGAATTGTAATCTCTTCTAGCTCAATTGGCGTAACACAGTTTATAAAGACTATGTTCTACATTCTACCTTGGTGAGTAGCGTCTGGGGGTCTTAAAAGCCTGTGAGCAGCCATCTAAGATACTCCACTGGTCTCACCCCTTCGGGAGCAAGGGAGAATGAAGAGAACAGGATACAAGGAAAAGATTAGTCCAAAGGACTAATGGACCACAGCTACCAAGGCCTCCACCAGATTGCGTCCAGTAAAGCTAGATGGTGCCCGGCTACCACCACTGACTGCTTTGACCGGGATCACAACAGAGGGTCCTGGACAGAGCTAGAGAAGGATGTAGAACAAAATTCTAACACACAAGAAAAGACCAGATTTACTAGCCTGACAGAGACTGGAGAAACCCCAAGAGTATGGCCCCTGGACACCCTTTTAGCTCAGTGGTGAAGTCACTCCCGAGGTTCACCGTTCAGCTGGGGATTGGACAGCCTCATAAAACAAAATGGGACTAGTGAGGCACAGCAGTCCAGGGACAAGGACTAGAAGGCAGTAGGGGACAGGAAAGCTGGTGATAGGGAACCTAAGGTTGAGAAAGGACAGTGTTGACAGGCCGTGAGGTTGTTAACCATTGTCATAGGGCAATATGTGTACTAACAGTTTAATGAGAAACTATTTTGTTCTGTAAACCTTCATCTAAAGTACAAAAAAAAGAATTATCTAGGTGAGATCAAACTGACAACAGCAACTGAAAAGGTTTGATGGGAAGCCTAGGGGACAGTGAGTTGAAGACAATGGTGATGGAATAATTTGGAGAAGGATAGTGAGAATAGAAGCACAACTGGAAGAATGTAAATTGATGTCAACGAATTGTACATGTAGAAATTTTTGAAGTGGTGTATCTTTGGCTATGTATATTTTCACCAAAAAAAAAAAAAAAGTCCTCCAAGGTCGAGAAGGGAGAGTGTTGACATGCCATGGGGTTGTTAACCAATGTCATAAAACAATATGTGTACTGACTGTTTAAGGAGAAACTATTTGTTCTGTAAACGACCTGAAGTACCATAAAAAAAAAAGAATTGTAATCAGAGGGTTCTTTTCCTCAGATATATTCCTGTGAACAAAATCAATGTTTGATCCATGTGGCTATTTAGGTATATGAAAACTGAAAGAAATCTGAGAAATCTGTTTCTTTTTTTAAAATATAAACCTATGATAACATTTGGATGAAAGTATTCCTAAAGGTAAGAGGAGATGAAGGGTATAAAACAGCTTCCCAGAAGTTTATGGAACTACAGAAATGGAGAGAAATAGGCGTGCAGCCCACTCCCATGAAGGTGATCACCATGATTGTAGGAAATGCAGTGCAGGGAAGAGCAACGAGAAGGAGGGAATTTGACTCAGAAGATAGGTTATGGATCAGATTACAGCATTTTTCAAAGACAGTCAACACCTTTAGAATTAGCAACATTAGAATAAGAGTAAGTGAATATATGAAAATTCTGAGATCTATTAGAAGAGCTGCCTTTTGTTCAGTGAGAAAGTCAGAGAAAGACTGTGAAACTAGGTCCCACTTAGACAAGAATTTGTTTAATCTGTTCTTGTTTAAGAGCCAAAATTCTAATGTTTCAAAAAAGAATCTGAACAATTATTAAATTTAGGTAAGAACAGATAACATACATACACCCACCACAAATATGTATATATTGATAGTTGTACAGTATTCATACATTTGATTAATCTTTCAGTTAACTTTGTCTACTAGTAGAGAGAAACGTAATGTAACCAGAAGTATTTCAGATCTTTCTTAGTCACGCTTTAAGTTCAAGGACAAATTTTAAGACATTAATGGAAGCTAGTCCTTCCTTGTCTGAGGCCACACAGGAGTGCTTTCTCTCTGGCAGTAAACTACAAGGACATGTGTGGAATATCTCTGCCAGGGAGCCCATTTGAGTCTCAGGGTCCAAGGCTCAGATGGGGGAACTTGTCACATAAGCACATTCTGCTAGCACTCGGCCATGTTGTCTGCAACTCAGGACCATAACAATGAAACCAGGTGTACATCATCAGTTTTGATTGTTGTACAAAGCAACCATGACAAGCCAGTACAACATGGTTCATTGCTCCAGGTGTATATAACAAAATAATCAATCACTAATATAAAGAACAATGGGCAAAAGCCATTCATGGTTCCCTTGGAGACATACAAGGAGTAAGCAACTAGACATGCTGTGTTACCTCTCTCCTCACAATCCATCCCCTCACCCTTGGTCAAAGCCTTTTTACAGCAAAAGGGTCATAATTATTTGGGCAACTACAGTTAATACAAGATTTACATATAAGGCACAGTAAGACCAACAACGTAAGTTTACTTAATACTTGCAAAAGCCAATGAGAGGTGGGAATAGGTTCAACAAAACAATTCATCTAACCTACAAGACCATTATAAACAAATTTATATTGTTGAACTTTGTGATAAACTTGTGCAGAGCTACTTAATACAGTAATGAACTAAAGCTAATTATTCCTTAGGCCAATCATTCTGTATTGGTATCCCATCCTGTGGAGGCTTTATTTAGTCCCCCAATACATTTGATCATTAATGTCAGTCTTATCATATGATTTATTTATATAAGGTAGATGAATCTTATCAACAATACCAGCGTTACGTTATATCACAGTATGGTTAAGACACAGTTGGGTTTGGTTACAAGATAATTCAGAAGTATCACAAAAGTGTTTATCAGACCTTCTCAGCAGAATTGGCCTTTTCCCATATGCCAGATATTATTATGGACAGATGCTGTCAACAGTGGTAATGATTCTGTCATTTCTAGGTTCCATGGAGCACTGGTGGCGAAGTGGTTAAGAGCTCAGGTTGCTAACCAAAAGGTTGGCAGTTCGAATCCACCAGCTTCTTGGAAACCCTATGGGGCAGTTCTACTCTGTCGTATAGGGTCACTATGAGTTGGAATTGACCCGACAGCACACAACAACATGTTAGTTGAGGACAAAGCCAATCATTTGTCTCATCTCACATTACTGTACAGTTATAGATTACCATTGCATATTGTTGTGCAGCAAGGCCCATCTCCCTCTGATGGGGAGCAAACGAGTATTATTATTCCTATTCCTACTAGCTAGTCTTATTTTGGTCCATCCTTGGGTCAAGATCAGCCAGGGGTCAGCAATGTAACTTACAATTTCCCCCAGAAAATTTCTATAAATTTAGGGATCCATATGTGTTCCAGAGATGCTCTCCCTGGGCTTCCACAGCTAAAATGGAAGGCTATTACCCCATGACTACTTGGGCTTCCATTTGAAGTAAAATACTTAATAGACCCTGTTGTGCCAGAGTATAAACTCTTTCCCAGTATTGAGTCTCAGCATTCTATAGCATTATGTATTGGGTCTGAGTGAACACATTTTTTTCTTTTATTGTACTTCAGGTGAAGGCTTACAGAACAAATAGTTTATCATGAAACAGTAGTACACATATTGTTTTATGACATCGGTTAACAACCCCACAACATGTCAACCCTCTAACTTCTCAACCTTTTTTTTGTTTTTGGTGAAAATATACGTAGCCAAAGATACACCATTTCAAAAATTTCTACATGCACAGTTCAGTGACATTGACTACTCTCTTCCAATTGTGCTGTTATTCTCACTTAAGATGAAGGCTTACAGAACAAAATAGTTTCTCATTTAACAGTTACTACAAATGTTGCCCTATGACAATGGTTAACAATCTCACAACACATCAACAATATCCTTACTGAACCTTGGGTTCCCTATCACCAGCTTCCTTGTCCCCTTCTGCCTTCTGGCCCTTGTCACTGGACTACTGTACCTCGTTAGTCTCATTTGGTTTTATGGGGCTGTCCCTGAGTGAACACATTTTTAAGGCTTTATCATCTTTACAAGTGGATTCCTACTCTTTTCCCTCTTCGTGGAAGATGACTCCTTACAATCTGTCTATTTTAGCTAGTAAATCCTTTTCTTTTGAAAGTCATTCTTCATTAAAATTGAATTCAGCTTGCCCCATTATACCTAGACCAGCTCCTATTTCACCTAAAGCCTTCTTTTGTTTCATTGGCCCATGTTTCATCTACCACATGTTATTGCCATTTAGTACTAACTGCTTGAGTACAGTTAGGATACATGCACCGCACCCCAAAATTGTTGGGTTCCCCATGCTGGAGTCAAGTGTATGGTAAAAAAAACCTGTTACCGTCGAGTTGATTCCGACTCATAGTGACCCTATACGACAGAGTAGAACTGCCCCATAGGGTTTCCAAGGAGCGCCTGGTGGATTCCAACTGCCAACCCTTTGGTTAGCAGCCGTAGCACTTTACCGCTATGCCACAAGGGTTTCCAAGTGTATGGTGTCACTCTCAAATGTAGTTTAGTCTGAGTATGCCATAAGGTTTCCCATAATTTTCTTTGTCTCAGGTTAGAGTTGTTCCCAGCAGAAACACGAGTCCACCATGTAAAGCCTAATATGTTATTTTCATTCACATCCCATTAATACTTTCTATCCTGTTTAAAAGTTTTCCACCCACAAAAACAGGGATGATATATATTCTTCTATTATACTATGATATGTTGGGCATGCAGCTCCTATGTGCTGCCTATTATATCTGCTCAGACCCATCTGAGCACTTGGTCATCAAAATTTACAGCTACATATTACACAATTATCCATTTGCTTGACATTATATACTATGCATCATAATGGCTCAGAGGAAAGAAATTCCTGAATATATTTAATTTTTCTTAATATTTTAATGAAGGATAAGCTTCCATAACTCAGTTTTATCATCATTTCTACCAATAAAATGATGAAAATGCAATTAAATGTTTAGCGATGGTTATAATCATCACACACATCAAGCTCTACCTATTGAAAATAGGAAGTCAAGGAAAATGAAAATTAAATAACATGTAAATGACATTCTAGCACTCTCAAATATTTACAAGCAAAAGTGATTATCAACTGTACTTTAATTCTTTAGTCCTCAAAGAATAAACAGATATAGTCCATTTAGTAGAGAAAACAGCTTTCTCAAAAGCCTTCTCCAAAAGGTGAGAAGTGTTAATGCAATTCTCAACCATTTGTACAAAATTAAATTTTCATAAAATATAATATGTGAAAATTACTTAAATGAATGATAAGACTAGAGTTAAATGTCCAATGAAGCTTATATAACACCAGGCAAAGTTCTTTATAAACCTTATTACATGTTGATGGGGTTTAATGCCATGTTAATAGATTTTTATAGATAGTACTTACAATACAGAAACATATACCCACTACAAACATACACACACCAAACACTCTTGTCATTGTAACTATAATCTTTGAATAGTAAGTCATACTGGGCACCAATTTCTTTCCAACCTCAAGAGATAAAAACAGCACACAATATACAAATGTCAAATATTAACACAGTGTGACGATACCACATGGCACAGGAATTTTAAACATCTTATTGATCACGCGGCTAGTAACAGGCTGAACCTGCCACCGATGTGATAAGCTGCTTCTCTGAGAAGGACAGAAGTCAATTAACTTTAAACATTGAGATAGCCATTATTCATTACCATATGCTGATGTCTATTCTATATGAAGGTTTTATAATAAAATTTCAATTTCTCATATATTCCTAAATTCAATTAACTTTCTTTCTAAATAGAAATCCTTCCCATGCCTATCACCCAAAAAAATAAATTGGGTTCCTCTTTGCTGATTGGATAAAGAATGCTTGAAGTGGCCAGGATTTCACTGCATTTGGAGAGATTTCTCAATATATATAAAAATATATTCTGTTATCCCTACTAAATGACCAGCTGAAAACAGTAAATCCCTACTGGGCATTCTGGAAAAGAGGCACACCATTCTGTTGTGTTGAAAATAAATTTGCAGGTTGGGCAACTGGTGTGAAATGAGTTCCTGTATGTGGTCTTTTGCCTTGGTTTTTTAGAAACACAGCTTGAGAGATTTTCCCCCTAAACCCTGAGGAGTTACCTTTGTCCTAGTTTTCTACCCCAGAGGGTTTGTTACTTTTGTCTAGGTTGATTGACATTTTCTAGGTAAGCTGTAAACAATTTGGGTTGGATACTTTTTGCCTGGTCCTGGGCTGCAGCCTGCCCTGTGATTGGTATGCACCTTGAAGGGATTGGTCAATATACTATGTAAATGAGGTGAGTTGTAGCCTACTATACAAATGAAGTGTCTGCGGACTACCGAGAGGGGATTGGTCAGATTGTGGCCCTGGTGGGAGTGCCATGCCTTGAAATTGACAAAGTGTGAATTTAAGGAGCCAGCCCCACAGAGGTTTTAGAGACAGATAAAAGCAGGAAGAGAAGCAACAGAAAGAAGCAGAAGGAAGAAAGAAGAGGCAGAGAGAGAGGAGGCAAGGAGCCTCCTAAAAGAGCTGTAACATGGGTCAAGAGCTGTAACTCTGAAGACAGAGAGAGGCTCAGAAGGGGCCCAGTGGCAGAGCCAGCAGTGACAGACAGCCGGGCCAAAAGGAGCCTGTCCCGAGGGGGCCTAGAGGAGGCCTGCACAGCCAAGAGGAGCTGAGAGCGCTGTCCTGAACTGAAGGAGGGAGACTTTGCCTGCATGCTTCCTGATCCTGATCCTGAGTTGTAGCCTCTTGACCCTGATCCCAAGTTGTACCCTGTTCCTTAATAAACCATTGTAAGTATGTTCTGTGAGTCCTGTGTGGCCATTACAATGGATTATCAAACCCAGAAGAGAAGGAGAGAGTGCTGTGGAAAGGATGGCTGGTGTTAGACTTGGTAAAAAGGTTGGAGAGTGGAAGTGTGTCTGACCTCCACTTCATAGGGATCAGCCTTGGGTTGATCTTGATTCACTTATCCCCCCTGAAGTTAGACAGGTTCTGATGCAACTATTACTAGTTGTCCAATTTCACAGCAAGTAAGAGATGTTGGTGGCTTGGACCAGGGTGGAAGCAATGGAAGTGGTGAGAAATAGATTCTGAATGTATCATGAAGGTAGAACCATCAGGATTTGCTGATGGAGGTTATATGGGATGTGAGAAAAAAAGAAGAATCAAAGTAACTCCAAGATCTTGGCTTGAGGAACTGGTAGAATGAAGTTGACATTTTCTGAGATGAGGAAGACTAGGGGAGGTACAGGTTTGGAGGAGAAGACGAGGAGCTCAGTTTGGGCATGTTAAGTTTGAGACACCTGTTAGATATTCAAGTGGAGATGCCAAATAAGCAATTGGATATTCAAGGTCAGAGGAGAGGTCTACGATAGAGATACAACTTGAGAGTTATAAATGTATAGATGAAAATGGCTGAGCTCACCAAAGGAATTTAGATAGAAAAGAGGAGTCAAAAGACTGAGTTACAGGGCACTCCAATGTTAAGAGGCCATGGAGATGAGGAGAAACTAGCAAAGGAGGCTGAGAAGGAGTGGCTGGAGAGACAGAAGGAAAACCAAGCGAGTGTGGTATCTTGAAAGTCAAGTGAAGAAAGTGTTTCATGAAGGAGCACAGGATCAACCGTATCAAATGCTAAGTCAAAAAAGATGAGAACTGAGAAAAGATAATTGGCTTAACAGTATGTAGGTCCCCAGTGACCTTAACAAGAGCAGTTTTCTGTGGAATGATGAGGGGTTCAGAGTCTGATTGGAATGAGTTCAAAAGAGAATGGAAGGAGAGAAACTGGATACTGAATGTACACAATTCTTTTGAGAAGTTTTTCTGTAAACGAAAGTGGAGAAATGGGGCAAGTAGCTGGAGGGAGTGGTGTGGTCAAGAGAAGTTCTTCTAAACATGGGAGCAATAATAGCATGTTTGAGTGTTGATGGGAAATATTCAGAGAAGGGGGAGAAATTGTTAAAGTAGGACAGTGAGAGGGGAGAATTTCTGGAGTGATGTCTTTGAGAAGACAAAGAGGATAAGGGTCCTACATATAAGAGAAGGGGTGGGCCTTTGCAAGGGGACAGTTCATCCATAATAACACAAGACAAGGCAGAAGATATAGACACAGACACAGATAGATAGTAGATGTGGTAGGAGCTTGTGGAAGTACTCTTTTTTGATTGCTTCAATTTTCTCAGTGGAGTAGGGTACAAGATACAAGCTGAGAGTAAAGCTGGAGGAGGTGTTAAAAGTTTAAAGAGAAAGGAACATGTATGATTAGTCACCTAAGAAAGTAGGACAGTAAATGGCTGAGAAAGCATAGTATGATTGCATTAAGGACCTACTCTGAGTTTGTGGTCATGAATTTAAAGTGAGATTAGTCAGTATAGATGTAAATGTTTCTCTGCTACTTCAAACGTCCAAGATGTAGGCACAGAGTAGGTGGAAAGTAAGATTAACCAAGGTTGTATTTTGCCATCAAGAGGCAAGAGAACTGAAGATGTATGCAAAGACCATGGAATTTCACCTGGGTAAGGAGAGAGAAGGGGCTCTATGGCTGGCACAAATGGTTAAGCACCCAACTCCTAATAAAAAAATTGGCAATTTGAACTCACCCAGAGGCACCTTGGAAGAAAGGCCTGACAATATACTTCCCAAAAGTAATAGCCTTGGAAAACCTAGGGAGCACAGTTCTACTCCACAACACATGGGGTCACCATGGGTTAGAATCAACTCAATAGCAACTTCTTTTTTTCTTTTTTTTAAGGAGTGAGAATATCAGGGGGATAAGGGACAGTTTGAAGGTGGTAGGGTCAATGCCACACAACAATGGGGTACTTTCCTGTTCAGTAATGCTTTGGTAATTTTGCTCTAATTCTTTCTATACTTTGTACCTGTTTATACATTAGTGTTGTACTAGGGTTGGAATTATGAATATGTGACCCTGTTTGGAGTCTAGCACTATATCATAGACAAATTTAGACTAGTCTCTCTCCCATCCCCCTCCGCCACATGCAAATATACAGATGCACAAGCACACACATAGATGCAGAAGGAAAACTGAAAAGACACACACCAAAATAACAGTGGTTACCTTTTGGTGGTGACTACAGTTATTTTATGTGGGGTTTTGGGTGAAGGTTTTTTTTCCTTGTATTTTCTAATTTCTAAATTTTCTATATTGAGTATGTGTTGTTTTTATAATTAACAAAAAAATGTTTATTTAAAAGAACATATGTATCTACACCCGTATATAATTAAATGCTGGCTGTGCTTCTTAATGAGGTGTTAGAACTTGATTAAGCAGGATTAAGTTCCTTGACAAGTTATAGAAAATGAAGATTTGAGAAGATGGAAGCTGGTATATTTTTAAAAACTACCAGTGTTCATAAAACACGTGCACGGATCATTATGTAGCAAATGAAATACACTAAAATGCATGACACTGAGACTACCATTAAAACAGTCAGAAATATCTTAAAATTGGAAGAAAGGACCATTACAGACCTGCTTCCTGCTTTGAGCTCTGGCATTCCGTAATCTTCGAGCAGAATAAAAGATAAAGTAGCCCACAGTTGCTGCCGTAATTATAAAAAAAGACACAGAAACGAAGAAAATTGAATAGTGATTCACCCAAGGGCCATGCTTTTTCCCTACTTCGATGACCATTGTGACTTGTATGCCATTTTGAATAGACTGTAGAATTTTTGTGCCTTTCAGATTGCCAATCATGATTGCAACAATGTCTCCTGCACCTGTAAAAGAAGAGGAATTCAATTTTAGTTTGGGAAAGCCTCCTTAGTATAAAAATCCAATTGCTAAGGTGATTTTAAATGAATCCCAATGAGACAAAGGAAGAATACTTATTCATTCAATTAACATTTATTTATTGAGCACCTACTATATATATCACAGTTGTAGGGGATATAAGCATACATGAGACTTGGTTCCTGACCTTAAGGAACTCAGAGTCTAATACGGAAACTATGACATATAACAAATAAATATTTCCTTCCCTGCTCAGGTTAACAGTATTGAGTTTGGGGCCCCATTTGCATCTTATATGAAGGCTTGCTTAAAGACAATTAAATAGTCTTCTGAGGCTTATATCCTGAAGAATCTGAGATTTGGTAAATATAGAAATATTTAACTTTATCTTTCCTAATTTATAAGGTGATAGACTATATCGTGAGCTCACTACTAAAATGTATAAGGATTTACATATCAAGTTTAGTAATTTGAGCCAAATAATGTCGACAAGCCCAAATGTAAAACTGATACATGTGTCCACAAACTGCCATTTTTCTGTACCCTCAAAAGCAATATAAAATTTGTCCAAGGAGCTCTAAAGTTCACATGGACCTGATTAGGTTAGCAATGAGGATAATAAGTAGAACTGATAGAAATTTATGTTTCTATTTGACGTCCATCAAAAACAAGCCCGAAATTAGACAAAACTTATTACTGAAAGTTCAATATCTATAATACCTTCCTCCCTACCCTCAACAATATAAGTCTTGCGAAAAGAATAAAGAACAAACATCTTTCCCAGTGCTGTGAGAACGTCAGAGTACTTATCAAGGTTATCAAGGTTTATGTCCCTTCTGGTTTATATGACCTAAAACCAATAATCTTAAGCAAAAGAATAGAGTTCTTTGAATGTTAAGAGATTGCCACCCAGAGAAACCTCCCACTGGTATTAGGTTAAGGTACTAATCTAGGTTAATGATCAAACGCTAATCTGGAATAAACAGAAACACATGTACACTCACAGGACTCTAAAAAGGACCTTTAGACTAGAATTTAAATAGAAAGGTACAATACTAAAATAGTGTTCATACTTTCAATGAGCAAATTAAGAGTAAAACTCTTAAACAGCTATGTAAATAGCAGAATCACTACCCAAGTAATCCTTTAAATTTGAGGTCCCTGGTGGCCAGAGTCTTCAAAAGATTGGGCCAAACAGAAATACCTCACAATACATTAGCTGGGATCCTCTCCTTACTTAAAAGTTATTAACTCAAAAAAATGTTCATAGGGTATTATCACAGATTCTTAAAGTTCCAAAAGACTATTTGTTACATACGATAGCCACTTAAACTCTTTTATAAATTTATTGACTCATGTAAGATCACTCAGTTCTGTTAGAAGTTAATGACTCACTCTGTTCTAGTTTATATGGGGAAATTTTCAAAAGAAATGGGGAGTGGAGAAATCTGAAATACAGATACCTTCTGTAGTATCTTTTCCTTTATCAGTATAACATGACTGAAATATTCCTTATGGGTATGGAGCTTTGGCTATTTTGCAAGAGAGGAGCTGTTTCTTCAAATTATTTGGGGGACTTTAAATGTCTACCTATGGCACTAAAAGAACAGACATTATTTCAATTCCATTTTGTCATTATTTGCCTTTTTCTATAAGCCATCTATCAGAAAAATTTCTGGTTATACAATTTTGACTAACTACATAACCTAGCATTCATTTCTGATATTATAATCTCTGAAAGCATAGATAATTTGAAAATCAGGTTTTGGAATATATTATAATTTTAAAGATCTCTTTTTAAATCACAGATATGTCTTTCTATTAAGTTTTTTGATTAATAAAAGTAAGTTTTTATTCTTTAGAAGATATGAGGTAGGTGGCAGGGGTGGGTGCTCAGGAACATACTGGCCATTGTGGTCAGATGGAAATTAAAAAACAAGGGTAGTCAAGATATGTACATTTTTACACATTAGGAACAATACTGTGTTTCAATCCCTCCAATCCATATTCATACACTATATATAGCCCAACTCTATAAAACATCTATTGAATTTGCCCTGTTTCTAAGCATTATGATATATCTCTTCTTCCCACACCCTTGCAACCATCTAAAAATTGCTCCCCCTCCACTGTGCCTAATCACAGTTAATGGCATGACAACCCTTCTGGTTACCTGGGTTAATAACCTCAGAACCATGTTTGAATCCTCACCGCTGATCTAGTCAAGTCACGTAGATGTTACTTTCTTGGTGTCTCCCATCATCAGCTCCTTCTTTCCCCTGCTTCCTTAGTATACCCATTTCTGTCAAGTCGATGCCAACTCATAGTGACCCTATAGGACAGAGTAGAACTGCTCCGTACAGTTTCCAAGGCTGTGATCTTTCCGGAAGCAGATTGCCACAGCTTTCTCCTGCGGAGTGGCTGGTGGGTTCAAACTGCCAACCATTTGGTTAGCAGCCCAGCACTTAACCACTGCACCACCAGGGCTCCTTGCTCCCTTAGTATAAAAACCCAAAACCCCTTGCCATCGAATCGATTCTGACTCATAGTGACCCTATAGGACAGAGTAGAACTGCCCCATAAGTTTCCAAGGCGTGCCTGGTGGATTCGAACTGCCGACCTTTTGGTTAGCAGCCGTTGCTCTTTATCACTATGCCACCAAGGTTTCTTCCCTTAGTATAGGCCCTCATAATTTCCTTCCTAAATTATTTCAGTAGCCTCCTAACTGGTCTCCCTATATCCAATTTTCTCCCTCCCCTTAAAGTTTCATTAGAGTTTCCTGGTTGACTTTGTCATCACTTGTTTGAATCATGCCTCTTCCTTGCTCAAAAGTCTTCAGTGATTACTTATTACGCATTAAAGTCTGACTCCTTGGCCTAGCATTTAAAGTATTATATGATCTGGCCCAAACTGATCTTTCCAGTTTGATGTATCTCCACTACTTCCCACCTTGTTAACACTAAGATCCAGCCACATGAGACTGTCTATTACTCACTTCTCATACCTCTCCTCTTGTTTATTGTTTCCTCAGGCTAAAATTGCCCTACATCTGCTCTGACACACCCTGCTCCTTCTCTTCCTATTTATTACTCAAGTCCTACTCAAATGTTGCCTCCTATATAAACAAAACCAAACCAAACCAAACCAAACCAAACCAAACCTACTGCCGTCCAGTCAATTCCGACTCATAGCGACCCTATAGGGCAGAGTAGAACTGCCCCATAGGATTTCCAAGACTGTAAATCTTTATGGAAGCAGACTGCCATATCTTTCTCCTGCAGAGAGGCTGGTGGGTTCCAACTGCCGATCTTTTGGTTAGCAGCCAAGCACTTTACCCACTGCACCACCAGGCCTCCTATATAGTTTCCCTAAATTCCAGGTGTGAATGTAAATGTTCCTTCTTTGTTCCTATAACCCTTGGCTTTTAACCTCTATCTAGTACCTCATATTTTGCTTTACATTTCAACTGCCATGACTTATTCCTTTTCTAGATTAAGAACATTTTACAAACAGAGATTGTTTCTTAATTAACTACAGTAATGCCTTCTTTTGTCTGGTATTGTCAGGGAATTAGGTGTTCCATATAAGCAAATTTTTCAGGTAACAATAGCTTGCCACTTTACACAAATATTTAATTTTAACATTTTTGAATGGACATTTAAAAAAGTAACCTCTACTGCCCCATTTTCTTAACTAGTGTATACGGATTGTAATTTATTACTGACACCGAATCATCTTTATAAGCCATTATTTAATATAGTAAATAAGGTTAAGAGCTATGGCTGCCAACCAATGGGTCAGCAGTTCGAATCCACCAGGCGCTCCTTGGAAACCCTATGGGGCAGTTCTACTCTGTCCTATAGGGTTGCTATGAGTTGGAATCAACTCGACGACAATGGGTAAGTAAGGTTATTTGTCCCTAATCTGTTATGATTTTGGAGGCTTAAGAATCATACAGTCAGACTCATTTATGAATTCTCACTTAACTTGTTTCAAGAAGCATCTCTCCCCTTTCCAATTTGATACTTTTAATCTATGGTTGTCTCTGAAAAGATGATCAAACTTGGGTATAAAGAATAAAACAGACTTCCAGAGAGACTTTGAGGGCTTCAGTGCAAGCACTCTCTGACATTTATATTGGTTGCTCACTGACATTTTTGTTTACTTTCTGAATCCTGGCTATGCTCTGGATAATTGAGGTTGCCAGATAAGTGATTGAGTTCATCTATAAACTAGGCCCTATTCTAAGTGCTTTACATGCATTAACCTACTTAATCCTCACACCAACCCTATAAACTAGGTGTTGCTATTATCCCCATTAAAAAATGAGATTGACTAACTTGCTTAGGACAACACAGACTAATAAGGTGCAGAACTGATCACTGAACCCAGACAGTTTGGCTTTAGTGTCTCTGCTCTCCACCACCGTTGTACATTAGCTCTCCATCTTCAATGAAACCTAACGCTATTATTTCACTATAAAAATGAAAATTAAATAGGTACATTCATGGGTGTAGTGGTGAATGTTTAACAACTGGCTCTTGGGGGTGGGGGAAGGAAGTCCTAATTTGTACTGTGCGCCAAGTTCCATGGTGTAAAATACTCCTACCATGACCACATTAATGCAGAGTAGGGAAGACATGGGTAAAATTGGCTGAATAAGCCAACTCTAACACATCATTATTCTGAATTGTCAAAACTGAAGTACAAATAGTATACAATTCAAAATTTAACTTGTAACAAATGTACTTTGCTTACCCTTTTGACTTATTCATATCTACTTTGAAAAACCAAAGTCCACCTACAATCCCAGGTTATGTTTGTTTTTCTACTTCTACTCTGTTGAAAACCACAACATAAGCAATGTACTCTGATACCCCAAAGAAGAACAGACTTCTTTTTGTGGAAAAGAAAAAAAAACCCTTTCCTGAGCGGTGTGTATGTGGGGGTAGGGGAGTGGAGGTGTTGCTAAAGCAGGCCTTGTTGAGCCTTTTTATCCCTTAAGCTTTTCTCTGTTCTTAAAATATTAACAGACCCAAAGAGCTGCTATTATGCTTCAGCTGATTCCAAACTGCTGAAACTGAAATTAGTGTCTTTGTAAGTGATCTTTATAAAGTATCACAGAACATATTATGTGTGTAAAGTTAAGCATTTATTATAAACAATATAGTCATGGTCATATTCGAAACTTATTCTGAACATTTTACCCCCCTGATTTCTGCTGTGTTAGAGAATAGGAAATTAAGGAAACATTTAAAATATACGCACAAAGGTTAGAAGCTTTTCTCATCTTAAACAAGATTTGGAAAATGTGAAGAACAATATTTTTTTTCAAAGGGATGATTAAAATATAATCTTTTGCCTATCTGAAAGGGTGAGGTACTGCTATTACCTTCCTAGAGAAACTCAAACCATCTTCGGGCTTATGAGAATTGATCTTCCTTGAAGACAGGAGATCAGACCCTCAAGAAAACAAGTTCAATTAACAGATAACAAACCTATATCATTTATGTTACAGAATTTTGCTTATCGGTTGATTCTCTTACAGTAGAACATATTAAATAGAAACAGTTTTACCAGTCTGTAAAATCATTGCTATATCCTCAAAATATTCTTACAGTTGCTCTTTAAGAACAATGGCAATGTACTAATACATAGACTCTTGTGCAGGTTCTAGAACTGCCTATTTTTCTATCAAAAATTTTCACTGTAACAATTATCTCCTTTGAAGAGTGCCAGGCTTAAGAAGCCAAAATGGCTTGCACAGCTCAGCTGATTAAAACATAGTTCTAATGAGATCAAGGATATGGTTAATTAACCTTCTTGTGGACCAGTTATACAGAAGACAGTACCCCTAACCTCATTCATTAAGTAATTTTTGAGTATCTACTCACATGCCAGGCACTGTGCTAGGCCTTGAGGCTAGAGAAAGAAATAAAATGTAGTCCCTGCCCTCTAAGCATTTGCAAATGTCTCTTATACATTAGCCATTCACCACTAGGAAGAATGTGATCTAAATCAGTGAACTGAATTGTGAATATCCATTATCATGATCAGGAGTAGAAAAAATCATTTCCAAATTAAATTCAAAACTAATACTGGGTTAGTAGAATATAGTCATGTATAAAAAAGAAAACTTATTTTTTTCAATGTCCAATAATTTGTAAAATACCTAATTGTACCAGTTTTGATATTTCTCACTTGCTAGTGCTCTTTACTTAAACGTTACTAACTAGAAACAGCCTGGAGTTTGAGTGAGGGAAGCAGCAATGTAGCAAAAACAACACTGAAGTGGGAATTAGAATATTGGGTTGCAGCTTCTGCCTGAGGGAGGCAGGGCTGTACTAGATTTCTAAGGTTCTATAAACAAGTCTAGCAAAAGAATATTTCTTTTTCTATCTTTAAGAGATCACCAATTCAGCTATTAATTTCACATTGTTTTTCTAAAAGGCACAGTACCCTTTCCAAGGAAAAGAAAAGAAAAAAATCTTTTATTTACTAACAGTGATGAGGAAAACTGACCATTAATTGGACAACAAACCACTTTGGCCTAAACCCAGGACATCTGTCAATCACAGGACAACTGTCATTTCAGGATTTGAGCTAAATCTGCATTTTATTCCAAAGGTGACTGTGAGCCCATTTACACCCTTTTCTTTCCTATACTGTTATGCAGTATAATTAAGACAAACTATAAAATGTATTAGTTAAATGCCCAACTATCTGACTTGTAGACACAATCCAAGGGTTTATTCATGAATGTTAATGCCTTGAATCTGATGAATAAAATTTCAAAGTTGAATAGCGGAAAAAGCTGTTGTTTTTATAATTCCAGTTTATTAATACCACTTTATATTTGAAAACTTATAAAATGGTTTCGTATATACATATCATATAATTTAATCCCTCAACTACCCTGTGAGAGATGTTTTATCTCCACTTTACAATGGAAAAATGATCAAGAATAGCTTATCTGGACCCTAAGTGCTTAAACACAAGTTTCTGGGTCCAGTATAACTTAAACAACACTTATCTTGATACCACAAAGGTAGGAACATCATTCAACTCTGTAAGGAATCCTTGAACTTCCTACTTAAAGATCATTAATAATAAACACAACATGGCTCAAGTTTTTCACATTTTCACTCTGCTATCTGAAGTATTTTAGGAGAAGGGACAGATTAGGAAGAGGTAAGAATTAATCAGGAGAAAAAGTACAGACTCCAATTTCAAATGTTCAACAATGAATAAAGGTTTTGGCATGTGCCTATCTTGGGAACAAATGTAAAGAAATGGGCTATAACCTGCTGCCGTTGAGTCGATTCTGACTCATAGAGATCCTATAGGGCAGAGTAGAACTGCCCCATAGGTTTTCCAAGGCTGTAAATCTTTACAGAAGCAGACTGCCACATCTTCCTCTCGCAGAGCTGCTGGTGGGTTCAAATCACTGACCGGCTAGCAGCCGAGCTCTTAACCACTGGGCCACTAGGGCTCCGAAATAGGCTATAGCAACTCTTAATGTTACTGAATGTCATTCAGTTAACATGTTAACATAAATAAAGAGTGTCAATCCTCACCACTATGGGGACATTGGTGGTTCAGTAGTAGAATTCTCACCTTCCATGGGGAAGACCCAGGTTCAATTCCAGGTCAATGCACCTCATGTGTAGTGGTGGTTTGCTGAACAGGTTTCAGCAAGCTTCCAGACTAAGACAGACTAGGAAGAAAGGCCTGGTGATCAGCTTCTACAATGAAAATCCTATGGATCACAATAATCCAATGTGCAACTGATCATGGGGTTGGGGCAGGACTGGGTAGCATTTAGTTCAACTGTGCATGGGGTCACCAATGAGTCACCTCACTACTACGGGGAAATAAAACACTTTCTAGTTATCATTCACAATGTATAGAAAGTTGATCTAGGATCTTACTGCTGACCAACCCTTTATTTCTTTCAAAAAGGTAATAATATTATGGTTTTGGTCTAATTGTAATTACTTTATTGTGAATACAGACAAATTCATTGAAGAAATAAATATTTACCAAACTGACTATATAGTAAGTACTGTACTTCTGGACCTTGTATTTCACACCGAATATTAACATATATCAAAACATAAAATAAATTCTAAAACATTTTGCAATATATGAAATAGCCTAAGCATAATGATGGTACATTTACAACACTTTGGCATTCAAACACAAAACACAAGTAGGTGAGGAAAGCTGTTCTAGTATTTCTTTCGACCAGGAATGAATGCCAAAGCTCATCAGACTAGCCAGTCCTAAGTGGCACTATTTTAAACCAGTAAAAAAAAAATTATCTAAAATTTTAGGCCCAACTGGCCTGTCTCTCTTCAAAGTCCTATTTTATGGCAACTTTTCTTTGGTCTCCTTTTGATTATTGCCAACTACAGATGAAGCAAATTTAGTTTTCTTAAACTGACTGCTTCATAGCAGCTCTCTTAATTTCTTTAGTCCTATCATTGCACCTCATCAAAGAAACAAATATACAAATGATTTCTTAAAACTATCTGGAAATTTAGATCTGTGGTTCACTGGGAACCAGACCAAACCAGTACTACACACTTTTTAATATGTCATTATGCCCCCTAACTAGCCTTTAGTTAAATTCTAGCCTGTTGCAGAATAGGAAATAGCATTAGTACAGGTAAAGTGATGGTTAAAGCAGTGTTTCTTAACATTCTCTATCAATACAAATCATCCTTTTGGAGGAGGGGTGATGGCATCAATGGTGACCCAAAGCACTTTTTATATATTATCATTATCATTCTCTTAAGCCAATAAATGAGACAGATGCACAGCCATGTTGGCTTGCTCTCTGCCCTGTACCCCACTATACTTTTGCTATAGTTTCTGAAAGGAAAACTACATTAGGGAATGGGTGACAGTCTAGATATTGCACAAAAGACAATCTCTGGCAGGAGTCCTCAGGAAACAGCATATTAAAGACATTAGGGAATTAGAAGCAACAATGTCCAAAAGGTCACAGATGAATTGTGGATGACACGTCACACAGGTAAATAATTCTGAGAATTGTTATATAAATATGGAGTCCTGCCTTGACTATTCAGATTTCCACTAGTGGTAGGTTTAGCATATTATGAAGAACCCATAGACTAGATTAACATTTCTCTTTCTTTTTGGTCTCAGGACCCCTTTATAATCTTTAAAGTTATTGAGCTCCCTAAATAATTCTTGTTTATGTAGATTATTTCTATTGATATTTACCATATTAGAAATTAACACTGAAACATATTTAAATATTTACTTATTCATTCATTTAAAATAACAACCATAAATACTAGAGATTTCATTCAATTTATTTCCAGTGAAAAGATTAAAAGAGACAGATGACAGTGAATATTAGGGGGCAAATTGCATAAAATTATTAGATATGAAGTGTTGGAAAAGGTACAGAACTAATAGACCTGTGTATTTAACCTAGCAATCCTGGGGCAATAAGTCTTATGTCCAAACTTGAAAAGGCAAACTGGGAAAATAAGTTACAATAAAATTTACTGACAATAAAGGTTACACATAAACTTTATAATGTAAAAAAATCACAAAAGAGGTGGAATTTATTAGATAGTTTGCTATTTGGAAACTTAGAAGAAAGAGCACACATCATGCCAAATACAAATTCATTTTACTCCATTAATAAACACATAGTTGTTGGTGTATTTTAGAATGTGCTAATTTATTGTGTTTATTGTTTGTTGTTTATCCTTGAGAATATAAGCTCCATGAGGCCAGGGACGGTTCTTTCTCTAATTCATCACTTAATATCCTGTTGGTCTCATCTGCCTCCAAGGTTTTGGTGACTTGATCTAGCATCAGCTGAAACTTATTCTGTGTGGTCGCTAAACAACTTCACTTGTGTGTAACTCTATAGTGACCCGCTTTGTCCATGCTACACTCCTTTAATGTCTTGCTCCAGAGCTCCCTATTGCTAGGTTTCTATGAATGGTTGCCCAGAATCAAGGGATTACATGGGGTGGGATGGAGAGGTGGTGAAATGGCGGGAAGGAATCTGATACTAAGGGTCAGTGGGATCCTGTGAATATATTCTTCTCTCTTTCTTCTCCAGCAAAGAAGTACTGAAAAGAAGTTGTTTGTATGGCTTCTCAAATACTTGATACAAAGCAGGAGTCATCTCATATTGACTCTCCTTTCTTCCCTCTCCTGGCTTCTGTTCTCAGAATGCTTTTGACATTGCTTCATGCTCTGCCCTCTGGGAAACTAGATGAAGATATTCGATGATTTCAAGAGCATGGTAAAGTACAAGGGGCAAACTAGGCACTTAATACATACTTGTTAAGTGAGAGAACAAGATTGCCATTGATACTACACAGGATATTTGCTATTGTTGCCTACCCAGAATCCATTCCATTATCCTCTGGCAAATATCTTCCTGAGTGTTATGGCTTGAATTCTGTCCTCTCAAAATGTGTGTCAGCTTGGCTAGGCCACAATTCCCAGTATTGTGTGATTGTTCACCATTTTGTCATCTGATGTGATTTTTCTATGTTGTAAATCCTACCTCTATGATGTTAATGAGGCAGGATTACAGGTAGTTATGTTACTGAGGCAGGACTCAATCTACAATATTAGGTTGTATCTTGAGTCAATCTCATTTGAGATATAAAAGAGAGAAGCTAGCAGAGACCTCATACCACCAAGAAAGAAGAGCCGGGAGCAGAGGATATCCTTTGGACCAGGGGTCTTTGTGCTGAGAAGCTCCTAGACCAGGGGAAGATTTATGACAAGGAACTTCCTCCAAAGCCAACAGAGAGAAAGCCTTCCCCTGGAGCTGGCTCCCTGAATTCAGAGTTCTAGCATACTAGACTGTGAGAGAATAAACTGTCAAAGCCATCTACCTGTGGTATTTCTGTTATAGCAGCACTAGATAACTAAGACACTGAGCCTCCAAGGAGAAATATCCCTTCTGATCTTTCAGGAAAGGACTTTGAGTGAGATTATCTTCATACAGTCAGTAAGAAATGAATGATGTAGCTCAGACTAATCAATGAATTGTGACTCTTAACATCCAGACACAGTATAATTTCTCTTCATGCTCAAGTCTCTGACATAATTGTCTGTTGTTGTTAGGTGCCGTCAAGTTGGCTCCAACTCATAGCAACCCTATGTGCAACAGAACAAAACACTGTCCCGTCCTGTGCCATTTTCACATTCATTGCTGTGTTTGAGCCCACTGTTGTACCCACTGTGTCAATCCATCTCGTTGAGAGTCTTCTTCTCTTTCGATGACCCTCTATTTTACCAAGCACGGTGTCCTTCTCCAGGGACTGGTCCCTCCTAATAACATGTCCAAAGTACATGAGACAAAGTCTTGGCATCCTCATTTCTAAGGAGTATTCTGGCTGTACTTCTTCCAAGACAGATTTGTTCATTGTTCTGGCAGTTTTCTATTTCCAAAGTACAATGGTGGAACAGGCACAAGGTAAACATTTCCATTACAAATGGGAGAATCTGGAGGGAAAGAAGGGATAACAAGGCACCAAGCAAGTCAGTAGAACACATTAGCTCTCAAGGACTGAAAATAATCCTCTGTTCTCTGAGACCATTTAGGCAATGGTCTTGCCCTCCAGACTCTGGGTGTTGGCCACACACTCTAGATTCTGGGTGGAGGCCCCTCGGCCCTGTGCTTCAACTCAGCCTTCCAGGCCCACTGGGACAGCAACTCTGCTCCTTCTGCTTTAGGTGGCCATTCTCCTACTCCATCTGAGTGGTGACCCCACCCCCTCAGCCCCAGCAGGCACTGTTCTTCTGCCCCTTGGGCATGGCAGCCCTGCCCCCTCAGCTTTGGACAGTGGATCCGGTCCTATCTTGCTGGCACTCGTGAATGGCAGCCCCACACTCCAGAACCGAGGTGGTGAAGATCTGACTCTTTGAAACCTAGGAGGTCGTAGCCACACCCTTTGAGGTCAAGCAGGCCGTGGTTCCACCCTTTGAGATCCCAGAGGTCATGGCCTACCCTTTGAGACTGAGGCAGTTCTGCTTCCTGTGCTCTTTGTCTCTTCGACTTCTGCTTCCTGGTTCCTTGGCCCTTGGTCCCTCGGCCCCTTGGGCCAGCCTGGCATCTGCCCTGCTGGGGCATGTGTTCCAAAGCTCTTTAGCTCTACTGATAAGTGCCTGGAGGCACCCTACTCTGCCAGTAAACCTCGGCCAGAAGGCATTCATCTCTCTTTCTCCATGGGTCAGCAAGCCTAGCTTCACTGACAAGTACCCAGAGGCACCCCACTCCTCCAGGTAGCCTCCTGCCCGAAGGCACTCAGCTCTCTTGCTCCGTTGGTCAGTTCCCATGACATCTCATGATGGTCTCCTGGTTCTGCTGCTGCTGTTTCTCTGCTGCTGCTTCTTGCTGCCTGTGCCATCTCTGGTGTTACAGCTCTCCTCACTTCCTTCTGAGTCCTCACCAGAATTGTCTTTGATGTCCATAATTCTACCAACAGTCTCTTCATGGCAATCTAGTCTTTTACTATTAGGCGCTTTAAAACTTTTCTAGCCTCTACCCATTACTTAATTTCAAAACTACTTCCACATATAGGTATCTGAAAGAGTAGCACCCTACTCCCAGTAACAAATTCTGTCTTAGTTATCTAGTGCTGCTATACCAGAAATACCACAAGTGGATGGCTTTAACAAATAGAAATTTATTCTCTCACAGTCTAGGATGCTAGAAGTTCGAATTCAGGGTGCCAGCTCCAGGGGAAGGCTTTCTCTCTGTCGGTTCTGGGGTAAGGTCCTTGCATCCATCATCCTCCGCTCTAGGAGCTTCTAAGTGCAGGGACCGCAGATCCAAAGGATGTGCTCCACTCCCGGCACTTCTTTCTTGGTGGCATGAGGTCCGCTTCCTTTTCCCTGGATTCTCTCTTACATCTCAGAAGAGATTGACTCAAGATACCATCTAATCTTGTCGACTGACTCCTGCCTTATTAACATAACTTCCTCTAATCCTGCCTCATTAACATCAGAGAGGTTAGGATTTACAACACACAGGATAATCACATCAGATCACAAAATGAAGGACAACCACACAATACTGGGAATCATGGCCTAGCCAAGTTGACATATATTTTGGGGGGACACAATTCAATCCATAACAATTGGTATGCCACAGAAGTGCTTTATGTCTACTTCCCATCCGCCACACAGAATATATATTTTAAAAAGTCGTGTATGGAAGAGTAAAGATTTAATAAACTATTCTCACTGATTCATCAAAGATATTCTTAAATGACACTGGCATTTTCTTTTTTACAGCAAGTGCGTGGAGGAAAAGAATACAATTAATACAGTTTAGGGCCCCTGCCTTACTTTGTGCTAAAGTGCCAGAGGTTTTGCCCACCATTCCTTTTGTACCATCTGTAAATGTCAAGACACTGGAAAAGGCAAATAACATCTTAGGATTTCTGTGAAAATAGTTTTGACCTCATGGACCTCCTAAAGGGGTCTCAGGGGTCAAGGGTCCCCAGATCACATTTTGAGAACTGTTGGGCTAGATCAGTGATCCCCAAACTTTGATGTTGTTATGTGCCGTTGAGTCAGTTCTGACTCATGGCGACCCTGTAGGACAGGGTAGAACTGCCCCATAGGGTTTTCAAGGAGCGGCTGGTGGATTCGAACTGCCGACCTTTTGGTTAGCAGCCCAGCTCTTAACCATTGCGCCACCAGGGCTCCCCTAAACTTTAACATGTTATGAAAATTACCTGGGAAGCTTGTTATAACACTGAGCTCCCTGGACCTTATTCCCTGATTCAGTAGGTCTGGGGTGGGGCTCAGAAATCTGTAGGTTTAACAAGTTCAGTAGGTTATTTTGCTGCAGGTGGGTTATTTTGCTGCACATGGTCTGTAGCACATACTTTGAGAAACACTGGGCTGGAGTTTGATTATAGTTTGAATGTTGTTAAGGTTAAGGAATTTCAAGATAGTGCTCCAGCCACTCTGGCCAGATCAACTCCAATTCTTCACCATCTACAGAAAAACTCTACCAATAGAATTATTTTGTTTTTATCAGTACATAACATACTTCAATATAGAGAAGTTTGAAAATTATCCACATTAGAAACAAGACCACTACTCTACTGTTATAATACATCTCCATTGTTACCATAATATCTCACCTAAATCACTTGTAACAACCTCCTAATTAGTCTCCAAGTCATCGGTCTTGGCCCTCCAATTAATTCTAATGGCTACCAAAGAAGTTTTTCTAAAATGGAAAATGCTCATGTTATTCCTTTGCTAAAGACCCTTAGAGAAGCTCCATTTCATCTACAGAATAAAGTTCAAGCTACTTTTTTAAGATCCTGACTCATCTTGATTAGATGTTCTGCCTTAGCACCATCTCATACAGACTTGCCTTGAAATTATCTGGTTTACGTGTCCCTCACTAAACTATGAACTCCTTGAAGTTAGGGACTAGGCCTTTAATCACTGAATCTATAGCGTTTAGCAGTGTGCCTGGCACATAACATTTGTCAAATAAATGTTTGACGAATGCAATTTTAAGTATGCTATATTTAGTGATAATTTGAATCTTTATTCAATCTGAAAACAAATTCACCCTTTAAAGACAATTGTAGTGGGCAGACTCTAAGGTACCCCTCCCCCTAAGATCCCCACTGACTGTTGTTCTTGCCTTTGTGAAATACGTTCCCTTGAGTGTGGATGACACCTGTGACTTGCTTCTAACCAACAGCATATGCAAAGGAGATGGGATGTCACTTCCATGATTATACTAAATTACATAAGACTCCATCTTGCTAGTAGATTCACCCTAAAGACTCTCTTTACTAGCTTGATGAAGTAAGTGGCCATGTTGGGGAAGCCCACGTGGCAAGAAACTGTGGATAGCATGTAGAAATGGCAGGTGGCCTCTAGAAATTGTGAACAGCCTCTAGGAGTTGTTTTCCTCTTGGGGCTGGGGGTGACAACAAGCCTCCAACCAGCAAGAACCTGAGGCCCTCAGTCCTACAACAGCAAGGAAATGAATTCTGCCAACAATCTGTGTGAGCTTGGAAGCAGATTCTTCCCTAGTCAAGCCTCCAGATGAGAGCCAGCCTAGTTGAAATCTTGATTTCAGCCATGTGAGACCCTGAGTAGAGGACCTAATTCAGCCATGCACAGAAACCTGACCCCCAGAAACTATGAGATAAATGTGTGTTGTTTTAAGCTGGATGTTTGTAGTAATTTGGTATATAGCAACAGATAGCTAATACAGTAAATTTTACATTTTTATTGTAATCTTAAATCTGATTTTTATCAAAATCTACAGTACATGTACCTCTGAGAAATAACTTCCATTAGAAAAAATGGAGATCAATAGGAAAAACCATGAAAATGGATTGAAGAATTTTCAGGAACTCCTCTATTTCATAAAATAGACCTATATTCAAAGAAAGCATATCTAGACAAGACATGTCTGCCTACAGCAAGGACATATTATATATAGATAAAAAGTTAAACATGAATCCTACATTACAGACCTTGGGTTTAGTGTGAAGTGTACTGCCACAGTGCTGACCCACTGAAATTACCATACTGCCAGAGTAGCACTAATGGTGGCAGTAATCTCTCTTCAACTGGGGCTTGGCTACACCTCAATTTTAGACCGACATTCAGGTGCTAGAACAGATGCCATTTTAGCCTCAAGTTCAAGTTAGAATACAGTCATCCTCGTTCATGAGGAGAGTGACAGTTTGAGCACTTATGAGTAGGTTCAGAGAGCACAAAAGAGAAGCCTTGAAGCAGCTGAAACAGGTTGAACCTCTGTACAACCTTGAATTTGTGCTGATACTGAGGAAGAGAACATAAAGGATGCTGTTGCAAGGCCATGCAAAAGTTGTAGCATGTGTTATTTAATTAATAGGGTATTCTGTAATTGTATTAAAATTTCATGCTAATGTTTTCTATTGTCATAGTTTTTGTTTTGGGGTGGTAAGGCTTCCAGAAACCAAATTCAACATTTGCCATTGCTATTTATTAAAGTTTTCTGGGCGAATGCTAGTCAGTAAATTTCATAGCATCAATCCCTTGGGATAATAATGTGTATTAAATTCTTATTTGCTATGTAGTGCAAATTATTTTCTCACATTCTCTCCCTTTCCTCTTTTTTTGTTTTTTTATTGTTGTAGTGTAAATGAAGTTTACATTTCAAGTTAGTCTCCCATACAAAAATTTATACATACATTGTTATCTGACCCTAATTGCTCTCCCCATACTGTGACAGCACACTCCTCCTTTCCACCTGATTCCCCATGTCCATTCAACCAGCTCCTAAACCCTCTCTGCCTTCGCATCTCACCTCCAGACAGAAGCTGCCTGTTTAGTCTCTTGTATCTACTCGAGCTAAGAGGCACACTCCTCATGAGTATCACTTTATGTCCCACAGTCCAGTCCAATCCCTGTCTGAAGAGATGGCCTCGGAAATTGTTTTAGTTCTGGACTGATAGAGAATCCAGGGGCCATGCCTTCTGGGGTTCCTCCAGTCTCAGTCAGACCATTAAGTCTGGTCTTCTTACTAGAATTTGAGTTCTGCACCCCACCTTTCTCCTGCTCCATCAGGGACTCTCTGTTGTGTTCCCTGTCAGGGCGGTCGTTGGTGGTAGCCGGGCACCATCTAGTTCTTCTGGTCTCAGGCGGATGAAGTCTCTGGTTTATGTGGCTCTTTCTGTCTCTTGGGCTAATACTTTCCTTGTGTCTTTGGTGTTCTTCATTCTCCTTTACTCCAGGTGGTTGGGACCAATTGATGCATCTTAGATGGCCGCTTGCAAGCTTTTAAGACCCCAGACGCCACTCACCAAAGTAGGATGCAGAACATTTTCTTAATAAGCTTTGTTATGCCAATTGACCTAGATGTCCCCTGAAAGCATGGTCCACAGACCCCTACCCCTGCTACTCTATCCCTCAAAGTGTTTGATTGTATTCAGTGTACCTTAAATTTTACCAAACTTTAGACAGTGCCATTTTGTGTAGATCTGAAAGCCCTAGCTAAGTTGATATTTGTGAGTGTTAGACTGAAATATCATTATCAGCAAAACAAACGAAAAACAAAAATGCAATAGAGGCTGAAAATGCGAGCTCCCTGAAAAGACCACAGTGCTGGTCAAAAAGGACATTCCAACTTTTATGGAAGCATTTTCACTAGATATAATTTATAATGGGGGGGGTTGCTATTATTGTTGTTAGATGTTCTCAAGTCAATTTTGACTCATAGCGACCCCATGTGACAGAAAAGAACCGCCCCGTAGGGTTTTCTTTGCTGTAATTTTTACCGGAGCAGATCGCCAGGTCTTCCTCCTGGGGAACCACTGGGTAGATTTGAACAGTCAACCTTTCGGTTAGCAGCGGAGGCTTAAGTGTTGCACCACCAGGGCTCCTTAATGGAGAATTAGGTTAGAAATTTCATTTATCATTAAAGTTAGGAAGAGCATTATGTTGAGAGCTACAGTATTAATTTTAACCTGGCCACAAGAGCCAAAGGGTGTAAAAGTTCCAGAAGTCCAACTAGTTAGTGGCCTATTAGGTGTCTAAATTAGAGAAAAAGAGAATTTGGTATGCCTCTGTATGAATTTTGGTATCATACAGTGAGTCAGAATCAACTTGACAGCAATGGGTTATAGTATATTAAATTCATAAATAAGCAATTCTACTACCTGAGTATATTAAATTTCCATTTATAATAAATATTACAAAAGCTAGTTTCTGTACTAAGGCCTATGCATTAATTATAAAAACAAACATGAACCCTGTCTCACTTGTGTTTTTATCCTTTCATAATAAATTGTTTCTAAAAGTCAATAAAGAAAATAAACCTAACCTGCAGAACTACACTTTGAAGCCACATTAATCTGATATAAAAGGTACAATATTAGTACGAAGAAATATAACTAGATGTTTGTCATCACATTTTAAAACATTCTGTTCTTATCATGGTGAGCGAACTTTATTGGTTTAGTCACTCCTTGACATTGACAAAACCTTGATACAGTTAAAATATGAGGCCAGCCTAGAAAAAACAGGGAGAGAAGGGAGAAGGAGGAGTTGTCAAGTGCATGGCAATCAGCATTTCCCAACTTATATGCTAGATGTTAAGCGTTTGGGAGAAAAAGGTTCTATTGATAAATAAGTTTAGAAAATGCTGCATTGAACAAAGTTAAAAAGGTTTCTTTAGCATATCAAAGGCTCTGAGAAGCCATGCTTTAATAGGCATTGCCAATCTCCAAGACAGGGCTATAGATGGGAGAGAAAAGGCGGTTAAGCTATCCTTTAACAAACCAAGCTCTGTATACTAAGCACTTTATATATATTATCTAATTTAGCCCTAACAATAACACTGTGAGGTAGCTACAATTATCATCCTCTCCCCTATTCCAAAGATGAAATTGAGTCTTAAAGTGGTTAACTTGCCCAGGCTCACAAAGCTAGTACATGATAGAATTGGAATTCAAATCAAGGTCATCTGATTACTAATGTACCATCAAAAAGTCCATAGTCATTTCCCTTATTAGAGCTTAATATCTTTCAATTTTATGTATTTTGTTGGTATTGTTGAGACTCTACACAGCAAAATATACACCAATTCAACAGTTTCTTCATGTATAATTCAGTGACATTGATTACATTCTTTGGGTTGTACAACCATTCTCACCCTCCGTTTCTGAGTAGTTCCTTGCTCATTAACATAAGCTCACTGCACCCTAAGGTTCCCATCTAATTTTTCAAGTTGCTGTTGTCACTTTGATCCCATATAAACTCATTGCTGTTGAGTCGAGTCCGGCTCATAGCAACCCTATAGGACAGAGTAGAACCGCCCCATAGGGTTTCCAAGGAGCAGCTGGTGGATTCAAACTGCCGATCTTTTGGTTAGCAGCCATAGCTCACCATAGTTCTTAACCACTGCACCACCATTGTAATATGCTGCCTCTCAATTCCAAATACAACATTTACCCTTGGAACCACAGACTGAAATAAAAATAGAACAATCATATAGCTTTCCTTACTATCAAAGGGTAATCTGTTGGCCTTTAATTACATTACTCAAAGTATATTAAGTCCCTTTTCTTGTTTGCCAGTTTGACCAAAAGGCACCAGCCACACCTGTACCTGTTGCCGTCAAGTCAATTCTGACTCGTAGCGACCAGCCAGACAGAAGCAGCAAAAAGGGTGGGGGGTTGGGAGCTGGGGCAAGGGAAGTGACTGATGCTCTTGCATTGGCTAGTTTCACTTTCTTACATATCCTGTCCTCTTGCCATAATTAAATGAGGATGGTAGAAAACAAGAATTTGTCTGAGACTTCCAGGCAACATGGCACTATAGGCAGAAGCACCACACCGTCCCTCCATAGCAAAGATCCAAAAAACTAAACCAAACAGAGAAAACGGCAATCCCGAAACCCTAAGCATTAAATGAAGAGATAAAGAACTCAGCCAAGCACCGAATGGAATAAGAAACTGACAGAGAACAGAGAGCAAGGAGACATACATGCAGAGGTCCCCTATCAGCTAACGCAGCACGGATCTGCCATCTTGGACTCCTATCAGAGATCAGCAAACAGGGGATACGAGAAAGCAGCTTCACGGAGCTTCCAGCAGGGAGTAGAACAACCGGTAACCAGCGATATACGCTTTCCCACCCCCCACCCTTCTTCACCCCAACTCAGCCTGCTCTGCTTCCTGTGCCAGTCTCTTGGCCAGGAAGCACCACCTTCACTCCCGTGTCACTTGGATTCCATCCAACCACACTGGCCGACTCCCTGAATGCCATTTGTTGCCATTTGTGTTGCTTTTTTCCACTTCTTTTGATTTCTTCCTCACCTCTCACCACCTCCCCCTCCTTTCTCTCAAATACCTGGCTGCATGCATCATCTTTGCTTCTTCCTGAAAGGCTGTGAAACGCTGCTCGAATGTGAAACTGCTTCCCGGCCCGTGCTGCCCACTGGAGGGATCCCAGGACTTTTTTTGTTTGTTTTGAATTGTTTGTTTGTTTTCTTTTTCTTTTCTCAAACTGGGAACCTGTTCTAGCCGGGCAGTACTGCGCGGCTTGGGACCTACTGCCTCAGTTTGCGTAGACACGCACAGGGATCCCCCAAGGCTCTTCTTTTCTCTTGTTTTTTGGGGGGCTTCATTTTTTCCTCTTTTTCTTTAGGGGTTTTTCTTGCTTTTTTTTTTTTTAATTTGTTTGTTTTGTTTTCTTTTCCCTCATTTTCCCTTTTTGTCTTTCTTCATCACCCAGTTTCTCATCTCTCTATACATTCCTTCTCTTCCTGTCCCCTGAATACCTGGCGCTGAGTGACACCTCTAACCCTTCTAGCTAAGCTGTACTTCATGACCTGGAAGCAACTTCCCCAGTCCTTGTAGCTGCACCGGAGGGATCCCTGGGAGCTTTGCTTTTCTTCTTCTTAATTTTTATTTCTTCATTTTTTTCTTTTTTCTTTTGTTTCTTCTTCTTTTTGTTCTTCTCGATTTCACAGTCTCTCATCTCTCCACTCCAATGGCAAGCTCCTCTAGCACTCTTTTTTGTTTGTTTGTATGTTTTTTGCTCCCGCTCCTCTCTCCTCTCTCCCATACCCATCTTAGCTCCACACATCACAGTGTCCCCCCTCCATTCTGCCTACTTGCACCATGCACTGAACAACACACCACCAAGCAGCCCAGGCACAGCCTACTGGAACCTGCCCTGCACTGATTACCGGCTCGCCCTGGTAGCCATGGTAAGTGCCACAAACAACTCATCCCAGCAACTCCTCTTCGCTAGACCTTCCCTGCTGTACCATATCTGAGCGACTGACCCTGCAAATTGGAGAAGGAGGCAAAAAGAATCGTGCCCAAAGGCAAGCAAACAACAAACGACACACAACCCGCCTGCTCAGACACAGCCAAATAAAACAAAACGGCAGGACAAAACAAACAAATCTACAATCAATAAACGAGGAAAATAACTACTGAATGCTCCAAAGACAGCAGACAATATCAAAACATTT
>NW_004444004.1:69435-86691 GCF_000243295.1 Trichechus manatus latirostris | reverse complement strand
TTGTTAACCAATGTCATAAAACAATATGCGTAGTGACTGTGTAATGAGAAACTATTTGTTCTGTAAACCTTCACCTAAAGTATAATAAAAAAAAAGAATTTGACTGAAACACTCCTTCAACTCAAAATATTTAGCAATTGTGTTAAACAGAGATTGCTCAGAGTTCCATGAATAAAGACCTCACTCATTATAATCACACCTTTTTAGCCTTGATCCAAATGTACTGGTGAATTCCCCTAAATGAAGGAGGATAGTGAGGATAAGCCCACCACCCATCTGTCAGCTTGTCAGACTGTGGTGGCTTGTGTGTTGCTGTAATGCTGGAAGCTATGCCACTGGTATTTCAATACCAGCAAGGTCACCCACGGTAGACAGGTTTCAGAGGCGCTTCCAGCTAGGAAGAAAGGCCTAGAAATCTACTTCTAAAAATTAGCCAATGAAAACCTTATAAATCACAACAGAATGTTATCCAACTCCCTTGCTCTGGTAGCATCAGCAGGAGGGTCAATCACTGGAGGAGGACATCATGGGTGGTGAAGTAGAGGACCAAGGAGGGCAAGGAAGACCCTCAGCGAGATAGGTTGGAACAGTAGCTGCAAGGATAGACTGGAACATGCGGATGATTGTGACGATGATGCAGGACTGGGCAATGTTTCATTCTGTTGTACATAAGGTCATCATGAGTCGGAGCCAGCTCCATGGAAGCTAAAAACAATGAGAGTAAGCAGGCCTCTCACGGGAAAGAAACAAACATACAAAGAAAAGTGAGGGGTATGTATGTGTGTGGGGAGGAGAGATAAAAAGAAAAAAATGCAAATAGTAATGCAAAGGGTAAAGAAAAGAGAAACATCTCATTTTAAAGCCGAAAAGTCAGTCCTTAAAGTTCTTTTACTGTTGGAGGCTCATTTTACAAATAAAGAAACCAATTAATGTTAACAAGAAAGACTCACAGTAAAAATGGTATAGGTTAGATATATTTAAAAGGCCAAAGCAATTTTTTTAAAATCCTCCTAGTAGTCAGTAAATCATTTCTATTACCAGATATGCTTTGTTGCTACAGTGACATTATTAATGTTTTCTTTAGGATTTAGCAATAATCTTGGAACTTTTTTTTTAATAACTGATTTTTCTGGTTACAAAAGTAAAACATTCATTCAAATATTCTTTCAAATAAGAAAATACGGAAAAAGAATAATGAGGAGAACAATAATGACCTATAATTCCACCAATCAAAAATAACCAATGTTAACATTTTAGTTTATTTTCAAAAGCGAAGACATTTTTCCACCAGTCGTCTGTCAGTTTGCTGTACTGTGTGGCTTGCGTGTTGCTGTGATGCTGGAAGCTATGCCACTGGTATTGCAAATACTAGCAGGGTCACCCATGGTAGACAGGTTTCAGCAGAGCTTCCAGACTAAGACAGACTAGGAAGAAAGACCTGATGATCTACTTCTAAAAAAACTGGCCAGTCAAAACCTTATGAACAGCAGCAGAACATTGTCTGATATAGTGCCAGAAGATGAACCCCTCAGGTTAGAAGGCACTCAAACATATGACTGGGGAAGAGTTGCGTCTTCAAAGTAGAGTCGACCTTAATAATTTGGAAGGAGTAAAGCTTTCGGGACCTTCATTTGCTGATGTGGCAACACTCGAAGTGAGAAGAAACAGCTGCAAACATCTATTAATAGTCAGAAAGTGGAATGTATGATGTATGAATTGGAAAATGGGAAGTTGTCAAAAATAAAATGGAATGCTTGAAGATAGACATCTTAGGCATTAGTGAGCTGAAATGGACGGGTATTGGCCATTTTGAATCAAACTATCATATGCTCTACTATGCTGGAAATGACAAAATTGAAGAGGAACAGCATCACATTCATTGTCTAAAAGAACATTTCAAGATCTATACTGAACTATAACACTGTCAGTGATAGGATAATATCCATACACCTACAAGGCAGACCAGTTAATATGACTATTATTCAAATTTACGCACCAACTACTAAGGCCGAAGATGAAGAAACTGAAGATTTTTACCAACTTCTTCAGTCTGAAATTGATCAAACATGCGATCAAGATGCATTGATAGTTACTGGTGATTGGAATACTGAAGTTGGAAACAAAGAAGAAGAATCAGTATTTGGAAAATATGGCCTTGGTGACAGAAACGACAGTGGAGATCGCATGATAGAATTTTGTAAGACCAACAACCTTCACTGGAAATACCTTTTTTCAACGACATAAATGGGGACTATACACGTGGACCACACCAGATGAAATACACAGGAATCAAATTGACTACATCTGTGGAAACAGACGATGGAGAAGCTCAATATCATCAGTCAGAGCAAGACCAGGGGCTGACTGTGGAACAGACCACCAACTGCTCATATGCAAGTTCAAGTTAAAGCTGAAGAAAATTAAAACAAGTTCATGAGAGCCAAATTACAACTTTGAGTATATCCCACCTGTATTTAGAGACCATCTCAAGAAAAGATTTGATGTATTGAACACTCATGTCCAAAGACCAGAGGAGTTGTGGGATGACATCAAAGACATCATATGTGAAGAAAGCAAGAGGTCATTAGAAAGACAGGAAAGAGAGAAAAGGCCAAAATGGATGTCAGAAGAGACTCTGAAATTCGCTCTTGAACATAGAGTAGCTAATGCGAGTGGAAGTGTGGTATAATGAATTACTTAATACGGCCTTTCTAGCTATGGTCTTGTAACTCCCACCCAGGTGATTGGGTGGGACTGTGTGATAGGGTAATTGTGGCCCACCAAGGGGATTTGTCAGTTTTGCCTTAAAAGAGAGCCAATTCCAGAGCATAGAGGATTCTACCACCAACAAGGAAGAATAGCCAGGAGCGTTGAAACATGTCCTTTGGACCCAGGATCCCTGGGCTGAGAAGCTCCTGGAAGCAGGAGACTGAGAGAGAGAGAGCGAGCAAGCTATAACCCTGAAGACGGTGAGAAGTGGTGGCAGGAGAGACCCCGTAGCAGAGACCCGGCAGCAGGAGACAGCGCGGTGGGCATCTCAGCCCATGGAGAGAAAGCCGAGTGCCCTTGTGGAGAGGCTTAGGGCCAGGGAGAGGCAAGCCTGCAAGCACAGCTGGGAAGAGGCCATCCTGATGGAAGAATTGTATCCTTGAGTGTTCCTGAGCCTGAATTGTAACCTGTTACTTCCCTGATAAGCCCCACAATCATGAGTATGGTCTATGACTTCGGTTTCGCCATTGCAAGAAATTACTGAACCCAGCAGAGAAGTAGAGAGTGCTGTGGGAGGGATGGCTGGTGTCAGAATTAGTAAAGATCGCAGAGAGAGGAGGCTTGTCTGGCCTCCACTTTATGGGAGTCAACCTTACGCTGTTGATCTTGGTTCTCCTTCCCCCTTGTGGGGTTAGAGGAGGTCAGACACTGCCCCCATGCCATTTTTACAGGAAGAAATGATGGCATAAAAGAGCTGAACAGAAGATTTCAAAGGGCGGCTCGAGAAAACAAAGTAAAGTATTATAAGGAAATGTGTAAAGACCTAGAGTTAGAAAACCAAAAGGGAAGAACATGCTCGGCAATTATCAAGATGAAAGAACTGAAGAAAAAGTTCAAGCCTTGAGCTGCAATTATGAAGGATTATATGTGCAAACTATTGAATGATGCAGGAAGTATCAAACGATGATGGAAGAAATACACAGAGTCACTTCACCAAAAAGAATTGGTTGATGTTCAGCCATTTCAGGAGGCAGCATATATGATCAGGAACCGATGGTATTGAAGGAAGAAGTCCAAGCTGCAATGAAGGGATTGGCAAAAAACAAGACTCCAAGAATTGATGGAATATTAATTGAGATGTTTCAAAAAACAGTTGCAACGCTGGAAATGCTCACTTGTCTATGCCAAGAAATTTAGAAGACAGCTACCTGGCCAACTGACTGGAAGAGATCCATATTTCACATTTGTGCCCATTCCATAGAAAGGTGATCCAACAGAACGTGGGAATTATCAAACAATATCATTAATATCACATGCAAGTAAAATTTTGCTGAAGATAATTCAAAAATGGTTGCAGCAGTACATCAACAGAGAACTGCCAGAAATTCAAGCAGGATTTGAAGAAGAGGACATGGAATGAGGGATATCATTGCTGATGTCAGATGGATCCTCGCTGAAACCAGAGAATACCAGAAAGAAGTTTACCAGTGTTTTATTGACTACTCGAAGGTATTCGACTGTGTGAATCGTAAGAAATTATGGATATCACTGCGAAGAATGGGAATTCCAGAATACTTAATTGTGCTCACGCAGAACCTGTACATGGAACAAGAGGCAATCATTCGAACAGAACAAGAGGATACTGCATGGTTTCAAATCAGGAAAGGTGTGCATCAGGCTTGTATCCTTTGACCATACTTAACTAAATCTGTATGCTGAGCAAATAATCTAAGAAACTGGACTATATGAAAAAGAACATGACATCAGGATTGGAAGAAGACTCATTAACAATCTGTGATATGCAGATGACACAACCTTGCTTGCTGAAAGTGAAGAGGAGTTGAAGCACTTAACTGATGAAGATCAAGGCTACATTCTTCAGTATGGATTACACCTCAACATAAAGAAAACAAAAGTCCTCACAACTGGACCAATAAGCACCATCATGATAAATGGAGAAAAGATTGAAGTTGTCGAGGATTTCATTTTACTTGGATCCACAATCAACGCCCATGAAAGCAGCAGTCAAGAAATCAAATGACATACTGCATCGAGCAAATCTGCTGAAAAAGACCTCTTTCAAGTGTTCAAAAGCAAAGATGTCACTTTGAGGACTAAGAAGTGCCTGACCCAAGCATGGTATTTTCAATCGCCTCATATGCATTCAAAAGCTAGACAATGCATAAGGAAAATGGAAGAATTGATGCCTTTGAATTATGGTGTTGGTGAAGAATATTGAATATAGCACAGACTGCCAAAAGAGTGAACAAATCTGTCTTAGAAGAAGTACAGCCACAATGCTCTTTAGAAGTGAGGATGGTGAGACCTCGTCTCACGTACCTTGGACATGTTATCAGGACAGACCAGTCCCTGGAGAAGGACATCATGTTTGGTAAAGTAGAGGGTCAGTGAAAAAGAGGAAGACCCTCAATGAGATGGACAGACACACTGGCTCCAACAATGGGCTCAAATACAGCAACGATTGTGAGGATGGTGCAGGACTGGGCAATGTTTCGTTCTGTTGTACACAGGGTTGCTATGAGTCGGACGGAAGCTTTTCGATGCCACGTAACAACAACAACAACAAAGACATTTTTAATTGCAGGCAGCATTTAAGTAAGCCACCTTAACGTTTTGTCTGAAACGACAAGTTAATATCTTTAAGACACACACATCAACACGTCAATTCTTATACCTTCTTTCAAACAAATGTCAAAGTGAATATGTTAACTCAAAGTCATTGATTTGTACCTAAGTTGAGCACTGAAGTATTAAAGCAAAGTAAATTAGGACTAGATTCTGAACCTAACTACCCCAATCAAGTTTCCCACAGCTTAGCATGAATCACCAAATTTTCTTCTAGAAAGGAATCAATATTGCTGTAAGTCCACGGGTAATTCAAGCAGTAACCATACATCATGATGTACAGAAAGGCACGCATACAGCTGATTGAGAAAAATACAGAACAGGAAATGGAATAATAACAAAGAGCCCTTGTGCTCTGCTTGGCCCATAGGGCAAAAGTGGGTGGTGACAGCAAAGTATGGCAACTCTGAACTGGCTTAGGAATTGCGTCAAAAAGTGAATGTCTTGGTATTAACTGTGCCTGGTATTGACTCCCCACAGTATTAGGGAGCTATCGCTACGATAAGATGGTTCCAGTGCAATGCAGGAGATTGTTTCTGTGGATGATTGGGCTCCCACCACATGCTGCACGAGGTCCCTCCCTCAGGAGATAAAGCTAACCACTGTATTGCATCAAAAATTCTTTATCTTAGGGTTGGGAGCGGGGGCTTCTGGCGTCCTGGTACAGTTCTGTTTCTTAGTCTAGGTGCTGGCTACCACAGGTATGCTCACTTTGTGAAAATTCACTGCGCTGTACACATATGACTTATGTACCTTTTGGGTATGTATGTTGTACAATAACAACTTCAATAAAATTTACATATACAAAAAATTATTCATCCCCAGGCAATAGTTGTGATACCACTGCCCAATCAAATAAACTCTGGGGAAAACCCCAGCAATGGTTTACAGTTCAGTGGTTATCATGATAAAAGAAAAGCCATTTTAGTCAATGAGGTGCTACTTAACCAAACCAACAAGGAAACCGGGTGCAAACCCCAACGTGACAAAGACATCACCAATGGAATATTGTGAGAGAAAAGGAACTAAAGCACAAATGGTAATCAAATCTTTTAAAAGACCAAAGCCATAATAGGCAATGCATATGAGTTAGACCGGACGTTTATGGCTAGTAAGTATATTTTTACATAAATCTCTGTGGAGCATATTTTTGTTTATTTTAAATGCCCCAATTCACACCCCTCCCCAGTCATCATTTTTGTACTTCCTTTTTGCTAGCCAACAGAAGAGAGGCTCAATCCCTCAGAGTCAAAGGCCACAACCTTCCAATATAAGAAAACCCACTTCCTGTTTTTAATGACACGGGAAAATGCTTATAATAAAAAGCAGGATACAAAATTGTACATACAGTATGATTATGATTTTTTAAATAATACATATGCAGAGCAAAAGGAAAAAAAAGACAATGAAAACACACCAAAATGCTAAAATAATTATATCTATACATTTTTTTCTTCTTTTTCTGTATTTTCTTCATTAATACTCATGAGAAAAATAACCATTATGATAAAAGTAGGATAAAAACTATACCTATGCATGGAAAAATAGATAAGAAAAAAGTACACTAAAATATTAGTGGTACTATCACTATACAGTGGAATTACTGGTAATTTTTATTTTCAGTTTTATGCTTCTCTGTGTTTTCCAAGTTTTCAACAAGGCACATGATTAATTTTATAACCAGAAAATAACTTAGTAAACATCTTTGGTATTCTCTTTCTTCCATTTAAGACTGGGAACAGAGATTAAATGTGACATTCTGTATGTGATAACACACATGTTCCAGAGACTGGGAATAAAATGTTCCTTATGTGCTTAGAGAAAACATTTGCTGATCGAGCTACAATTCTTTTTTTTTTTAAAAAAGGTTTATATTTTATGTTATAAAAGTCTACATTTACCAATATATTCAACGAAAACATTTTATTTAGAGATATAAATTGAAGGCTGGTATAGATAGTTTTTAAAATATAAAAATATATATAACATAGGGAAAGTTCAATGTAAAAACACGTTTGTCACTATTTCGTTGTTACCTAGGTCATTTTGCCATTAAAAACCATAAGCGGGTACAACCCATTAACTGGCCCATGATAGTGATCACCATTGAAATTAGGGAGCATGAAATCTTGAAGTATTTGTAAGCTCTTATTCCTCCCACTAGATTAAACATTCCTTAAGAGGGCAGGGGCTCTATCTTCATTATTTTGTATCTTCCAGCACCAAGCACAGTACCTAGCATACAGTACCACCAGTTGCCTTTGAGTTGATTCTGACTCATGGCGACCCCACGTGTGTCAGAGCAGAACTGTGCTCCACAGGGTTTTTAATAGCTGATTTTTTGGAAGTAGATCATCAGGCGTTTCTTTCATGGTGCCTCTGGGTGGATTCAAATAGTCAACCTTTTTGTTAGCAGCCGGTCTCTTGTACTACCGAGACAAACTTTGCCATACAACAGATCCTTGATAAATTCTCAAATGAATTGAATTCTAATCCCATTCCATTAGTTACTTTTCTGGCATTAGAGCTCTTGGGTGTTCAAGAAATTCAACAAGCATTTCTAGAGCACAAGCAGTACAAAGGTTCCTATGGGGAATATGAAAATTAAAAAAAATTAAAATAACTACAGTCCAGTAAACCCATTACTGTTGAGTCAATTCCAACTCCTAGTGACCCTACAGGACAGAGTAGAACTGCCCTGTAAGGTTTCCAAGAAGTGGCCACTGGCACCACTAGGGCTCCACAGTCCAGTAGGAAAGTAAAATATGTAAACAGATAATTGCCAGCAAAATGCAGAGAGTGCTGTAAGAGAAGGAGAGAAAGAGGTTACTTTGTTTTGGGTGTGGGCTTTGGTGGGAAGGTAAAAAGAATTAAGTTTCGAAGATGAGGAGGCGTTTGTGTTGGGTTTTGAAGGATGGGTGGGTTTCTGACCAGCAGAGCTGGGAAGGAAAGGATATGCAGGCAAAAGCAGAAGTACAAGCAAAGGAACAACAATGGGAAAGAATACAGTATGTTTAGAGATCAGGTGCAGGGTACTTAGAAGTCCTTGGGTGGTACAAAAGGTTCAGTGCTTGACTACTAACTGAAAGGTTAGAGGTTTGAACCTACCTAGAGACGCCCTGGAAGAAAGGTCTGGAGATCTGCTTCCAAAAGGTCCTTCTACACACAGGGGGTCACCATGAGTCAGAATTGACTGGATGGCAACTGTTTTTTTGTTTTTTTTTAACAGGGTACTTACCATAAGAGAAGGATATAAAGCCTCAAAAGTAGGCTGGGGCCAGATTATAAAGAGTCTAGTAGGCCATGCTGAGAAATGTAGTCTAAATTTTTTAATGGGCTTTTAAGCAATGGTATGCATGTGATCAGAGCTGTGTTCTGGTAGCAATGTGGAGGAAGAACTGGAGGGAGGAGACTGGAGGCAGGGAGACCAATCCAGAGGCTAAGATATTTGCTCCATGAACAAACACAGGGACTGAAGGCAGGCTAATAACAGTTGCAAGGAAGAAGGGGACATAAGTGAGAAGATTTAAAACAACAGAATCAATTGGATATGGCAGCTATTTATCGGAGGTGGACGGTTAAGGGCCTGAGTGTAGATGCAAGGAAGAAGACGAGTCAGATGAATGAATCAATAAAGTAACAGAAATGAAACAAAAGAGAGGCAAGAGAAGGAAGAGACTGCAAGGGGTTGGGGAGGGCGAGAGTTTCCAAGAAGGGGTGGTCAACAGTGTCAAATACAGTACTGCAGAGATATCAAGAAGGATGCATTTGGAAACAGCTTTTGGGATGGTATTTTACAATGGTTATCACCATCCAATCCCTTTTCAACCTCTTTTGTACCAAATAACTTTACTAAAAAAAGGTTCTTTTCAAAGTCAACTTTCAAGAAAAAACTGGAAAACTAAATGTAAAAAGGTTGAGAGGTGATTAGGTGGTGATAAATAAGTGTAAAATACTATTTCCAAAGTCCTTTGTGAATGGAAAGAAGATTGGTAGCTTGAGGGGGAAGCAGTTATTTGAGAAAAGAATGACAAACGCAGGAGAGCAAAAAGATCATTTCCTTGTAAAGAATTCAGTCTATCCACCCTGTACCTAAAGCTTTAAAGTTAAGATTTCAGATAATATGTACTCTGAAGTACTCTAGACCATTCATTTTCAAATTATGTTCTCAAAACATAAGACTCCATTTTCATTTTCTAAAATACATTTAACTATCTTAAAAACTGTGATAAAAAAATAATAATAACAGCTTCTATATGCCAGGCATTGTGCTACACACTTTATTTGTATTCTTATTTAATCCCAGCAACTTTATGAGGCAAGTTTATTATTATGCTCATCTTAACACAGGAGAAGACTGAGACTTAGAGAAGTAAACGAATTGTCTAAGATTTTAAAAATAGTACATGGCAGAGCACAACATCTTAACCAATCTGCTCTACTGTCTTTCAACAATGTATACAAGCAACCAATTATATCTCAAACTGTACGCCATTGGAGACCACCAAATCACCAATTTGAACTGATTGGTTCCTTCACTTTTTTTGCCGCCCTAAGGAATAGGTCGCTATGAGTCAGAAGGGACTCGAAGGCAATGGGTTTGGTTTTTGGTTTTTTAAGGACTAATGCTTCTCCTGCCATCCCTCTGCATATGTTGTCATGGATCATGAAAGTTGTAACTCCACACAGGTCTTTCAGTAAATTCATGCCCGCACATGTTCACTCAAGGAAAACTGTACAAGTACACATACCACTTCAACCCCTGGGCTATGCTCAATTAGAAGGCAGGCAAAGCTTAGGCCCATCTGCTTAGAGAAAGCAGAACAGTTTGTTGTGCAATAACAAGAACATGTGTAACATGTCTCATCGTGACAATCCTACATTTTAGATGGCTTTAGTGCTTACTCTTAAGTTTTGACTGCTTCTTACCTGATTTTCATACTCAAGATAAAAAATTTGCTGATGCAAGGCTACAAATACCTTTTGTCAAATTTTGGTACACATCCAAACAGCCTCATTTTCCTAACTGATTGTTCTTATTAGTGGAGTTTCTCTCCACTAAATAAAGATTTTAAAGCAACTGTTCTAAACCAGTTAGTTCTGTTACTTGAAATAAATGGGTCTTCAGGGTCACAGGACTGTAATAGGCTAAAGGGGATGCCTCAGGACAAACTCAAACAAAAAGCAAACAATTCAAGGACAGGCCCCTTTGAGAATGGGTGAAGAGAGATTTTGTGTTTGTGTGTGTATGTGTGATGTAGGTAAAAGTTTACAGAACAAATTAGTTTCTCATTAAACAGTTAATATACAAATTGTTTTGTGACATTGGTTGCCAACCCTGAAGAGAGATTTGACAGCAATGGCTTTTCCATAGGAGCCCTGGTGACGCAGTAGTTAAGAGCTATGGATGCTAACCAAAATGTTAGAAGTTCGAATCCACTAGCTGCTCCTTGGAAACCCTATGGGGCAGTTCTACTCCATCCTGTAGGGTCGCTGTGAGTTGGAATGACTCCTCCGCCAACAGGTTTGTTTTTTGTTTGGCTTTTCCATATTTGGTGGCCCTTGTGTAATTCATGGTAATATATATTGAGTTAATCAATACTTAAACTCCAGTCCTACCTGCCACTATGATCCAAGACAAGTGATTTTTGACCAGAGATTACAATCAACCCTAGACTTACCCTAAAGAATGAGCAAATCAAACAATAAACCACTTTACAAATATTCAGCAACACATGTGGGTGAAATGCAAAGTGATTTTTCCCTGTGTTGTGAAGCAGTTCCTCCAATTCAAGGGAGAAATGTAATTCCATACTTCAAGTAATTTGTTAGCTATTTTTAGTTAGCCTAACGGCAAGCTTTGCTATAGCCATCATCTTGGATAATAGTAAAATTTTAAAATGTCAAAATAGCTTTCTGAGTGTAGCTTAAGTGATCGATATTTAGGGCTTTCGTCCTACATATTCTCCTGAAACAAGAGAACCATGATTAGATTACCAGTGTATTCATGTCTTCAATTTGACAGTTGCACAGTCATATATTTGTATATTAAATTTTTGCATCCCGTTAGCAATAACCTATTATAATAATTAACATTCATTGAGTGTTTATTATGTGCTAAGTGTTGTTGTTGTTAGGTGCCATCGAGTCGGTTCCAATTCATAGCGACCCCATGTACAACAGAACGAAACACTGCCCCGGTCCTGCGCCATCCTCATAATCGTTGTTACACTCGAGCCCATTGTTGCAGCCACTGTGTCCACCCATCTCGTTGAGGGTCTTCCTCTTTTTCGCTGACCCTCACTTTATCAAGCATGATGTCCTTCTCCAGGGACTGTTCCCTCCCGATAACATGTCCAAAGTACGTGAGACGAAGTCTTGCCATCCTCGCTTCTAAGGAGCATTGTGGCTGTACTTCTTCCAAGACAGATTTGTTCGTTCTTCTGGAAGCCCATGGTATATTCAATATTCTTCATCAACACCACAATTTAAAGGCATCAATTCTTCTTTCATCTTCATTGCCCAGTTTTTTCACATGCATATGAAGTGATTGAAAATACCATGTGCTAGGTAGTTTATGTCTATTACTCTCAGTAATCACAACAATGTTACCTCCATTTTACAGATAGGGAAACTGAGACTCAGCAAAGTTAAATAATCTGACCAAGGGCACAAAGCTGTTATGCAGCAAATCCAGAATTTGATTCTCACTCTCGACTACAATGCCTGTGCTTTTCCTAGTAAGTCATATGGCCTCTCAATAGAATATAAGATGTATGTAGAGTATCTGGCACATATTTGGAGCTCAACAAAAGTTAATTTCATTGTTCCCTAAAACTAACAGATAAATATAAACCTATATCCTTAACAGAAGTGGAATCAAAGCAGTCCAAGTAGGAACTCTTCAATTAAATAATACTCTAACTCCAAATCATTTATGTGAATGAATCTCATTTAGAGGAAATTCAAAGCCAAACCCTTGTATTTAGTCAATTGAAATTTAAAGACTTTAAAAGTTACCGAGTCTTTATTCTTCATTTTTAATAGCCTTTAAAAAATAATTTCATTCTTATCAATGAATTATCAACCAAGAGACATACAGTTATTTCTTTAATCAACATAAAATCTAAGAATCACAGCATTTTTGAGCTGGAAGGGATCTTAGAGTTCATCTAGTTCATTTTTTTGTCTGTATACTCTGCCAACTTGGCCTCAACCCCCTACATCTGTAGTACCATTTGACATAGGAGTAACTGGTACAAGGTCACAAAGCTGACAGAGGCAAAGAAGGGGCTAAATGAATTCAAATCTCCCAAGTTCCAGTTCAGTGCTCTTTCTATTATGCCACCCAACCACTCAATACAAGTGCTCTCTAGGAGAGCTTGAAATACTATTTTAAGCAAAACAAAAAACCTCTAGTAATTAAACGACCAGATTCATCTCTCCAGTGACTCTCGCAAGCCAATACTACTGACTAATCTTTATTGAGAGTGGATGATGGGCTGGGCTCTGTACTAAACTCTTGACCAGTATTATTTCATCCTCATGGCAAACCTGTGGGGTAATTCTCTCTTATTATTCATTCCCACTTGACTGATCAAGGAACCCAGACTCAAAAGACTTAAATAAAGTAAGCTGCCCAAGGTCACAGGACTAGTAAGCAATGGAGCTGGAATTTCAACCAAGGTCTGACTCAAGGCCCAGCTTTCAACCACTATGATATACTGTTATTATATGTGTTTCCACTTTTTTCTTCAAAATTTTTTTTCTTTGTTCTTTGGAGCCTATGATATCTATATATGATATACATTTACAGAGATAGATATACTGTATCTATCTATATACACTATATCTATCTATATCTATATATATACACTATACACATACATACTATATCTATACATAGATCCTATATCTATATATAAAACGGATACCTACCCACAAAGATGGAGAAGGTTTCTGGAAGGGTAACTGAAAGGTGAAAAATAGTAACTCACAATAGCTCCACAAATTTAAGAACTACCTGGACTACTTTTTCCAAAGTCTAGGTCTTTTTTATCCTCATGCATAATAAACCTCTTCTTTTTCAATAACATTAATCACCTGTTTTGCAACTCAATAACCTAAATCATATTTTTCAGAGGAAAACGAAAGCACTGACAGGAGCAGTCACTTGGGACTTGAGACCATTGGGCAGACAAGAGCTAAGCAAAGTTTCCACCAAAATCGCAACGAGGTTAACAGGACACCGTAACACAATCTTGTACCTGATACCTAGGAAACATGGAGAGAAAAACAGGGAGAGAGGAGAGGAAAATGTGCTGCTAGCCTGAGATTGTCGAGCAGGACAGAGTGAGGAAGGGATTTCCAGGCAGTCTTCTCCTCAGTCATTTCACCACTTACGGTGAAAAGTGGTTGCCCACCAACCACTTACCGTAATCACAGACAAGGCATTCATGTGAAATGCCAGGGTAAGGAGACGCCAAGAGCCCAAACTGTCCCTCTCCCCGATTTGCCAGCCTCTGCACCCCGTTTGTTCTATCCTTTTCCATCAGAGAGGGAAATTCTGAAGGATTTTTTCCGCCCAACCCCCACGCGTGGTGAATCTCGGCGAAGGGAGGACCTTGCCCCACAAGGTGGGGACAGAAAGGGCACCACCCGTTTTCCTCTGGAGCAAGGGAATGGTGGAGAAGGGCGCTGAGGAAAATATGAGAAACTGGAAGTGGCAGGGGTTTGGAGGGGTGCAATTTAGCAGCTGCACTCACCAGGGTGAGACATGGGGATGACCTCATTGCGGGTCCCCGGGAAGTTAAAGATGACGGCTCCAGACGCCCCTCTCTCGTAAGCCAGATGGATTTTGTCTGCAAAGGTGCAGCCCCCGCCGCGCTGGATGAGGGCCAACCAAGAGACTTGCACGTTCCTTCCCCAGTGCCCCGGGACCGTGGGCACCGTGAAATTCGTATGCGGGTTGCAGGCGTTGAGCGCCCCGGGGCCATCGGGAGGTACCAGGACCCCAGCAACGGGCTCGAGCGGCGAGTCTTGGCCGTACACGCCCTCTTCGCTGAGCTCCCACACGGTGCGGTTCACTCCGGTGTGCGGAACCCGCCAGGACACGTTCAAGTACGCGGTCCACACTGCCTCGGCCCCCCGGGAGCCAGGGGCGTGCGGACTCAGAGCCAGCAGGAAGCACCATGCGAGCAGTCGGGAGGAGCCGCAACCACCGCGGCAGGAGACCCCGGTCGCGGGCGGCGGCCCCATGGCGCGCGCGCTCCGCGCCTCCCAAGGGCCCCTCGCACACGCCTCCCTCGCGCCTGGCGGGACCCCGGCCACCACCAGGTGCGCGCCAGGTGGGGAGGGGGTGGGGAGACGCTGGCGCGCGCTGCGAGCTCGGTCGCCACCCGGACGCACGTAGCGTCAGTAGGGATGTTGCCGCAGATGCAGCTTTTCGCAGCTCCAGTCTTCTTCGCCACTGCCGAGGCCAAGTAGGGATCTGGGGCTTTAGCTTGAAGCTCCGCCCAGCCGACTGGGGGTAGAGGTGGCTGGGAGGGAGGAAAGGACACTGCGGGATCCGCCTCTTAAAAGGGTAACTGGATGGGAAGGCTGTAAAGTGGGTGGGCTCTGTGACTGTATGGCCAGGTGTGTTGCGTAGTTTTATGAAAAAAATGGACAGGCGAGGAACTATAGAACTACCTTTCTGATTAGGATTAAAGTCCGTTTTGAATTGCGACAATACATTTTCCCTCCTAACATTTGCCTAAAAGGGGTTTCATGCTTAAGTGCTAGAATGTGAAAGTCAGTCTAAAAGCGCTGATCCAAAGGGTCTGAGTTGTAATCCAGAGAATTTGGGTAGGTGGGTGGTGCCAAAGGCAGGCTGTTTACAGATTGTCTAGGGAGCGCGGAGAGTTGGTGGGGGGTGGGGGGAGGCCCACCGGAAGGGCAAGTTGTTAACCCTTCTTTGCTGGCCCCAAATGGCATTTTTCTCTTTACCTGCTCCATACAAGCGTCATACAGATTTGCTTCCTTCTTACCCTTACCCTAGGGTAAATATACTGCATCAGATGCACCTTCTAAAGCAACCTTCGTCCTCAAAAAGGAATTACCGGTTTTACACACTGTAAGCCTTTTTTCTACACCTTCCACAAACAAGGTTTACCCAAATGGATATACCTGCATCATTCATAGCCTTTACTACATAACCTTTCTCCTTTTGCAACTAACGCAAATGAGTCTCTGCCTCACCTCAGCAATTCACTCATGGCTCTATTCATTATGATTTATTCTTACTTTAAGTGTACAGTTTTTGCCTACCCTGTCAACTATTGTATTGTTACCTTACCTTACCCGTTGCCGTGAAATTGATTCTGATTCATAGCGACCCTAGAGGACAGAGTAGAACTGCTCCATAGGGTTTCCAAGGAGCGGCTGGTGGATTGAACTTCCTACCGACCAGCAGCAGTAGCTCTTAACTACCGGGCCGCCAGGGCTCCTTTATATTGTAGGTGCTCAATAAGTGTGTGTTGGGTAAAACTGAATTAATACACCTGGTGTCTGACAGCTATAAATAGCTTTTAACCTTGGGGAACTTACTTTCTCTGTGCCTCAATTTCCTTATCTGTAAAATGGGATAATAGTACCTAACTCATAAGAGTTGTTCAGATGATTAAATGAGTTCATACATGTAAGTCACTTAAAACAGTACCTGACAGATGGTAAAAATTGTATGTGCACTATGCACCTATTAGAATGGCTAAAATTTAAAACACTGACAACAGCAAATGCTGGTAAGTATGTGGAGCAACAGTAGCTCTCATTCATTGCTGATGGGAGTATAAAATTGTACAGCCACTTTAGAAGACTGTCTGGCCGTTTCTTACTAAGTTAAACATAGGCTTACCATATGATCCAGCTATCATACTCCTAGGTATTTACCCAATAAATTGAAAACCCATGTCCACATAAAAACCTGCACACAAATGTTTATAGCAGCCTTATTCATAGTTGCAAAAATTGGAAGCAACCAAGATTTCCTTCAATAGGTGAATGGATAAACAAACTGTGGTACATCTTTACAATGGACTATTATTTAGCAATAAAAAGAAATGAGCTATTAAGCCATGAGAAGACATAGAGGAACCTAAAATGCATATTGCTAAGTGAAAGAAGCCGGTCTGAAAAAGCTACATAGTGTATGATTCCAACTTTATGACATGTGGAAAAAGCCAAACTGTAGAGACAGTGAGAAGATCAGTGGTTGCCAGGGGTCCTGGGGGATGGAGGAATGATGAATAGATGGAGCACAGGGGAATTTTAAGGACAGGGAAACTATTCTGTATGATACTGGAATGGTGCATACATGACATTATGCATTTTTCAAAACCCATATGACTATACAACACCAAGAATGAACCCTAATATAAAACATGGACTTTAATTAATAATAATGTCTCGATATTGGTTTCATCAGTTATAGCGAATGTACCACAGAATGGAATGCAAGATGTTAATAAAAGGAGAAACAGTGTGCAGGGGGGAGAGGGAGAATGTGGGAACCCTCTGTACTTTCTGTACACTTTTTCTGTAAACCCAAAACTGCTCTAAATAATAGTCCGCCAAAATAAAATGTTTTAAAATTATATGTGTTTATTATTATTAAACTGGTTCAGGGGTCCAATAATTTTAAAATAATCTTAAAGCTGCTACTTTGAGGTAATAATCAGAGTAAATGATGTTGATGATTGTCATGGATTGAATTGTGTCCCCCCAAAATATCTGTCAACTTGGCTGGGTCATGATTCCCAGTATTGTATGATTGTCTATCATTTTGTTATCTGATGTGGTTTCCCTGTGTGTTGTAAATGCTATCACTATGATGTAATAAAATGGATTAGCAGCAGTTATATT
>NW_004444004.1:68110-69335 GCF_000243295.1 Trichechus manatus latirostris | reverse complement strand
CGGGGTTCCTTAGTGGAGAAGCTCCTAGTCCAGGGGAAGATTGACGACAAGGACCTTCCTCCAGAATTGACAGAGAAAGCCTACCCCTGGAGTTGACGCCCTGCATTTGGACTTCTAGCCTACTGGACTGTGAGAGAATAAACTCCTCTTTGTTAAAGCCATCCACTTGTGGTATTTCTGTTATAGCAGCACTAGATAACTAAGACAAAGATATTCAGTCTTAGCCTCTTTCTCAGTTCAAAGAACTATAATCTACTTTATCCAGCCCAACATTTGTTAAATTCCTCATCAATCACTTCCCTCAGTCCCTGGGCCAACGTTCACTTAATCAGTATCATTATTCCCAAAGATGAAGCATGAGTCAGTTCTGCACTTGATACTCTTATGGCTTGAGAAAAACCTAGAGGAAAATTAATACCATATACCAAACAGCACCTGGAATCCATATAAATGGACAATTCTGTGAAATATGAACCCTAGGGATTGAAAGGGACCTTAGAGGTCAAAGGAGAAGATACATGGGGACAATAGCATGGTACCCCCAACTACTGATAATGTTAAACTCTGAGATCAAACTTACCTAGGGGAAAAGAAATGGATAGAACTAGCCATCTCTAAGAAATAGTACAATTCAAGAAATTGTCTGAATTTGTTGGTGAACACTCAAAATTCAGTCAAGATTACTTGCATGCCAATCAACTATATTGTACTTGGAAGAAACAATGTGTTCAAAAGAAAAGAGATATTTTACAAGCTATCTACAAAAAATGACGTTTAGAGAGACATTTGTTAATGTTAGTTCATTCATTCTTAGACAAATATTTATTGTATATCTACTGTGTGCCAGCCATGGGCTAAGCACTGGGGTACAAAATCAAATAAGATATCAACTCTGCTCTCAAAAAGCTAATAAATTAGCTTCGATGAGACAGACAAGTAAAATGACTATTGCAGTATAGAGTGCTATATGCATATACCAAACCCAAAACCCACTGCCGTTGAGTCGATTCCGACAACTCATAGCGACCCTATAGGACAGAGTAGAACTGCCCCATAGGGTTTCCAGGTAGTGGCTGGTGGATTCAAACTGCTGACCTTTTGGTTAGCAGCCATAGCTCTTAACCACTGCCCCACCAAGGCTCCATATGCGTATACATAGTGTAAATACTACGATAGAGGTATGCACAGTGGATACCTCAGTAGTGGATGACAGAAAAGAAGCACT
>NW_004444004.1:37860-67505 GCF_000243295.1 Trichechus manatus latirostris | reverse complement strand
AGAATCGACTTCACGGCATTAGGTTTTGATTCTTTTTTTTTTTAATGGTGTAACTAGGGAGCCCTGGTAGCACAGTGGTTAAGCACTTAGCTGCTAACTGAAAGGTCGGTGGCTCCAACCCACTAGCCGCGCTGTGGGAGAAAGATGTGGCAATCTGCTTCCATAATGATTACAGCCTTAGAAATCCAGTGGGGCAGTTCTACTCTGTCCTATAGGGTCACTATGAGTTGGAATCGACTAAACGGCAACGGGTTTAAGATGTAACTAGGTAGAACTGTTTGTAGACAGTTGGATTTTCTGATTACTGTACCACCTACTATGTTCAAGGAACTGGAGAGGTGGGAGTATACAGAAACAAAAGAAAGAGTCTCTGGTCTCAATGAGCTCAAAGTTTAGTGGGACTGTCAGTGAGGTAAACAGAGAATAACAGTACTATGTGATAAATGTTATGATTGTGCTATGGGAACAATGGTATGAGGGCTATGGGCACTTAGGTGGGGTTGAGTCTTTAAGAACAAGTAGAATTAACCAAGCAAAGAAGAGTGTAAGGATGTTCAGGCAGAGGAACCAGAATATGATATGAGAACACCAGGAAACATTCAGGGAACTAGCATTCAGTAGCTTATTATGACTGGGATATAGGGTGCAAAGGGGGAGCCGGGGAAGTGAAGCTAGTCAAGTAGGCTGGGCTAGAACAGGAAGAGTTTAGAAAACTCTTAAAAGAGTTTAAAGAGTTGTGGACTCAATATGCACACGCACCCATGCATATGAACACACACATAAAGCAAATATTGCAAAATGGCAACAATTGTTGAATCTAGATGGTGGGTATATGCGTGTTCATTGTACTTTTTTTTTGACTTTTTGTAATAATGAGTTTGAAATTGTGAACTTTATATTGAAATCAGTGGAGTAAATGAGTGATATGATCAGATCTGAACTTAAAATAGGTCATTTTGGATACATTGTCAAGAAATATTGTGTGAGAGCAAGACTGGAGGCAGAGAGACAGATGAGAAGGCTAATGTCCCCAGTAATATTCTGGAGGTCTAGCCTAATAGTGGAGATGAAGGCATCAAACTATCGTAACTTGATGATGTGAACAATTAAAATCATCCTATGAACTCTCCTTGCTCTGACTCTATCCTTACCAAGCAACCTTCTTATTATCATTTAGTTCCCCATGTAAATATGCCTACGGGGAGATAACACACTGATCAGCAAACACTAGTATCTGGTCCACTTGGAACTTATACTTCTCATTATAAATTAATCATTTGGCACTCTGGTTTATATATTGGTCTCTTGTCAATTTGGTTAAGTGTGAGTCAGTTCCCAGGAGCCTAGTCTCTGGTTATGCTTCCAATCACATTTCAAAGCTTACAAAACTAAGAGCCAGACTGTAGATCGTGACTGCATTAAATTCCTTCCACTCTACAGAGACTTGTCTGAGTAACCTTCTGGCTTTCCCCAATCATATCCCTTTGTCTTACTGTGAGTTATTTTCAAGCTGCAACAGAGCCTTGCTACCCAGAGTGAGGTATGTTGATCAGGGGTATCTGCTTCATCAGGGATCGGGGAGCTTGTTACAAATACAGTATCTTGGGTCCCATTGAATTAACCAAGACCTATTGAATCAGAACCTGCACTTTAACAAGATCCCCGGGTAATTGGTATGCACACGAAAATTTGAGAAGCACTGGAGCCCTGGTGGCACAGTGGTTAAGAGCTACAGCTGCTGACCAAAAGGTCAGTAGTTTGAATCCACCAGCCGCTCCTTGGAAACCCTATAGGGCAGTTATACTCTGTTCTATAGGATTGCTATGAGTTGGTATCAACTCAATGGCAAAGGGTTGGGATAGACTAGAGTATTCCTGACAGCGTGTAGCCAGCAACCAGCCTCTACTTCAATGCCTTCAGTGTCAGAGCTTGCTACCTCACAAAGCATTGCATCCTGAGTAGGACTAGACTACACTTTTCTTGTTGGAAATTCATGTTTGAGTCTGCTTCAGTCCCTCCTCTTCCCCACACCCACCCCTCTCCTCTAACCTTAGAACCCCAGAGTTCCATTGTACTCCCTGGCTATATCACCACCCTACCAGGGTCTTTGCTCTGAGCAGTGTCCTTGTACCAGACCTCACCTTATTCTTGACCCTCATACTAAATGGGAGACCTGGGTTCGATTCTTGGTCATCTCACTTCATGCTGTCTGTTAGTGGAGACTTGCATGTTGCTATGATGCTGAACAGGTTTCGGCGGAACTTCCAGACTAAGACAGACTAGGAAGAAAGGCCTGGCTTCCAGACTGAGACGGACTTCTGAAAAGTAGTCAGTGAAAACCCTATGGATCTCAAGAGTCCATCCGATCAGCAACTGATCATGGGGCTGGAACAGGACTGGACAGAGTTTCATTCCATTGTGCATGGGCTCACCATGAGTAGGAGAGGGTGTCTTGATGGCAGCTAACAACAACAAATGTCCCTCAGGTCCTGCTCTCCCTAAGGAACAGCTACTGTTCCTTGAGCATTTACTATGAGCCCTGGTGGCACAGTGGTTAAGAGCTATGGCTGCTTAACCAAAAGGTCAGAAGTTCGAATCCACCAGCCACTCCTTGGAAACCCTACGGGGCAGTTCTGCTCTGTCCTATAAGGTCGCTATAGGGTCAGAATTGACTCGACGGCAACAGTTTTTTGTTTGTTTCTTTTGTTTTTTTATTTGGTAACATGCATTATCTCATTTAATCCTCACAGCTATCTATTATTATCCGCATTTTACAGAAGAGGAGGTTAGTAAATTGTCCAAAGTCATATAATTAGTAACAGAATCAGGATTCTGACACAGGTTTGACTCTAAGTATTAAAGACCTATAATGACGCAGTATCTTCCCTCTGGAGAGTGGTATTTGCATTTTAACATCACCTTATCCCAAAGAAAGTTCAAGTGAAATATTTCTTGTTTGTGTTTCAGACACTGTGACCAGTAAGGGAGATATTTGGGCCAGGAGCCTTTTTGAATTCCTTAAACCCTACCACAAAGGTTATTATTGTTGTTGTGTGCCGTTGAGTCGATCCAGGCTTATAGCGACCCCATGTGACAGAGTAGAACTGCCCCATAGGGTTTCCTAGGCTGTACTAGAGAGTCGGTTTGAACGACCAACCTTTCAGTTAACAGCCAAGCGCTTAACCGTTGTGCCACCAGGGCTCCTTCTACAAATGCTAGCCTGCCAAATATTTGTATCAGCAATACCAGACTGAAAGATGCCCTGAACAGTACACTGTCTAATGTTGAACTGATAAACACAGCAGCATCCTGCAGGAGTAACAGCAGGACACCATTGTGGCAGATTAAGTTTCTGATCACACTGAGTTTCTGCAGAGGCGTGGAGATGGACGGTAGTGTTCAGCCTTTAATATGTCTGCAAGAAATGAGACATCACATCTGGCTTCTTACCATTAAATGAATAGCAAGACACCAACTGGGACAACGAGTGCCCTGGCATCTAACCAATGCTGTGGCTACACAGCTCAACAATATCAGTGTAGAGAATATGTAAAGAACGGATGGCAACAAATGTCCACTCTAGGCAGCTGCTCTATAGGTAGCAAGAAGAAAATAATGGGAGTGTGGAGAGAGGGAACAGCCAAACCAAACTAACCCAAACAAAAAGCCAAAATGTGATGCCACAGCATACTTACATTACTTGCAAATGCAGGTAAACCTTGGTCAGCTCAAGTTGCTATACAACCACTAGAAAATAGGTGATTTTTTTTTAAAACAAAACTTTCATGCACCCAAAGAAAGGACAGAATTTTAGAGAAAGGCTTTACAAACAGTTGTTGTGTGCCATTGAGTCGATTCCAATTCATAGCGATCCTATATAACTGAGTAGAACTGTCTCATAGGGTTTTGTAGGCTGTAATCTTTAAGAGATGGAGCCCCCGTGGTGCAATGGTTAAGTGCTCAGTTGCTAACTGAAAGGTTAGAGGTTCAAACCCACCAATGGCTCCGTGGGAGAAAAGACATGGAGATCAACACTACCTTCAAAAGTAAAGGTAAGAAGGAAACTTACATTAATTGAGAACCTACTATGTGCCAGACACTTTACTTGCATTACGTCATTTGAGTGTCACAACAGTCCTATGAGGTAATAATATCCTATTAGAATTTTCATTTTTCAGATGAGGAAAATGAGGCTCAGAAAGGTGAAGTATCTTGCTGAAGGTCACACCGCTAGTAAGTGGCAGAGTTGGAATTCACACCAGGGTATGTATGACTTGAAATTCCACGCCATTTTTGACTCTGCTGTGCTACCTCTTCAAATACATAGTGAGGATATTATTACAAGGTGAAAAGAATGGGTGTTTTTCAGGCACATCCAGTAACACATTTAGCATACTAAAACCCCCCCTCGTAAGAATGTTCTGATGTTCTGCTGAGCAGACCCAGAAATCCTAAATAACAGAGATTGAGAGTAGGTCTAGTCAAGTGCTTCATAATCATTTATAAATGCCTACATCTTCCGTTGTGCAGGCTCACTCACATGAGTGTATGGAGAGGAGTATCTGCATATGTATTATGTATGGAAAGGATATTTCATGCCTGTCTTAGGCTGGGTTCTCTAGAGAAGCAAAACCAGTGAAGCGTACATATGGGTCAGGCATCAGGTTGGAGGCTTCTCCTGACTCACATAGCTGCAAGGGCCGATGAATCCAAGATTGGCAATTCAGATGGCTGGCTGCTGGCTCACAGGCTGTGGAGGCTGATAAATCTCAAGACTGGCAGGCAATAATGGCAGGCCGCTGCCTCAAGTCCTGAGAGCCGGAGATCAGATGATGATGAGTTGGATGCAGGATCCAGAGCAATCAAAATCCAGCGAGGTTTGCCAGCACATCCATATATATTGGATGTAGGCCACACCCCTGAGGAAGGAAGCTCCCCTTACAACTGATTGGCTGATCATATCAGATCAGATCATAGAAGTGATTACATTATATAATAAAATAGAGGATAACTACATCATTACATAACTGCCAAATTGCGTCATTACATAACTGCCAAACTACATCTTTACATAACTGCCAAACCACTAGAATCCTGGCCCAGCCAAGTTGATACACAACCTTAACCATCACAATGCCCAATGATGAAAACTAGTACAGAAAGGAATTATGTTGGTGGAGAACATTGCAGAGAATTCAGCAATAGTGCCTACTTGAAGACCACCTGGGATCAGAGTAGCAATCTTCAGTTTAGGAGATGACTGAGAGGATCACAGATTGCTGAAGAGGGATGAGTGGTTAAGAGCCCAAGGCATGGGGGCAGAAATGGCCTGGGCAGAAAGCTGGGCATGGGAGGTGCTGGAAGGAGCTTTGGAGGTGAGTAGTCTTTACCCTCCACTGGGGTATCAGGAAGAAATCCTGGTGGCGTAGTGGTTAAGTGCTATGGCTGCTAACCAAAAGGTCAGCAGTCTGAATCCACCAGGCACTCCTTGGAAACTCTATGAGGCAGTTCTACGCTATCCTGTAGGGTCACTGTAAGTCGGAATCGATTCGACAGCAACGGGTTTGGTTTGGTTTGGCTTTTGGTGTTATCAGGAAAACCTAGTTGGGGAAACTCATCTGATCTCAGGCGGTCTCCTATCTTTCCTTTTCAGGTTTCTAGCAAGATAAAGATTCCGAAAGAATTAAATCTGTGACCACAAGAGGATTTATGTATAGGTTATTAAAAGAAAGAAAAACAATGACTTGTGGAAAATGAGAGAGAAAAATGTTTATAATGGAGTGTGTCTTATAAATATGACCACATATTTGAAGTTTATTTCTATTCCATTCATTAGATCCAGTGTGCGACTCAGCAGACTAGATCCACAGAACTCCCCCATTCCAGTCTCTGTTCTTATTTTAGTTTTGCTGTTGATTGTCTACATGACACCAAGGAAGTCTCTATTTCTTCTTTCTCAACCACAAAATAGGGATAATAATAATTTAAAAAATTGCCTGTATAGATATACTTTGAGTCACTTAATGTTCCATTAGATTAAAGCCTAACAAATCAGATAGTATGTCTAATATAAATATCTATGATCTTGCCACTGCCTAAGACAAATGACAGAAGAGCTGTAGAAGGAAGTGGGCCTGGCAGGCATGGATAGGATCAGTTTAGTAAATTAGGGAGGAGTTGTTCTTAAAAGGAGTCCCTGGATGGTGCAAACAGTTAATGCACTCGGCTGCTAACAAAAAGGTTAGAGGTTTGAGTACACCCAGAGGTACCTCAGAAGAAAGGCCTGGCAATCTATTTCCACAAACTCATTCACTAAAAACCCTATGTCAGAATCAACCCAAATCAACCGGTACTGGTTAAGTTCTTAAAAATGCACATGGGCAGCATGTTTGTTAACCCACTACAGGATGGGATTCCTTTTCAATAGGAACATAATTTGATAAATCCTAGTTAAGCTGGGGCTTCTGAAAAAACAATTCAAGAATAAACATACTGTACTTCTGTTGTAGTGCATAATCATAATCACCTATGGAGGCCAAGGCTTGCCCTTTAGAAGCTAGAATCTGCATGAGTGTGGGCAAAGGCAGCCTTTGTATTCCAAGGGGCAAAGTCAAAAATACACAGCTGCCAACTATATGCATTAGGATTAGCTGCAGCTGCCCGGGGCTCAAAATTGACCAATAACTTGGAGTAAACAAATATCTGGCAATAAGTGACCAGGTGCTAGCACATAGTTGGAACAACTAAAATTGGCTGGCTTGCCCCTTATGGTTCGCATAGTAATTAAGTTCTGTCACACCAGAATTAGATAAATATTATGGTTGTGTTGGTAGCAGGAAACAGGCAAGGGGCAAACAGGCCTTCAACAAAAGGGTATTTTATGGCTACAAAAATTACTTTAGTTTGACTTCATCCCAAATCATGCAGCATAAAGTATAGGAGCTTTAACAGGGAAAGATACTAATGGGAACATTAAAAGGAAAAAATGCCCAGATACACTGAAACACAGCACACCCTGGCATCCATAAAATCACTTCTCCCATAGCTGACAATCTTTCAACTAGCAAGGGGGTAGGTACGCTTTTTCTAAGCTGTCTCTGTGTACTTTGAGTGCAGATGGCATCAGTATACTTTATGTTCTTCATAAAAAACTCGTTCAGACACAGAAGTCAATGACTGCTTAATATTCTGGAACTTGCCTGCGTGTTGTTACCTTTAGAGCCACAGATAGCCTTTTACCAGAGGCAATGAAGTGGCTCAGCAATGTTTGCCTTTCATGGAAAAAGAAAAAAAAAAGGGGGGAGGAGGGGAAGGCAGAAACTGAAAGCCTGAAGCTCTTGTTTGTTTGAAGAAGAGGCTCATCAAGTTTATCTTCAATGATCCCACCAATTCATTAAATGTCTTAGTTTTTCTCAGGTGATGGGTGAGGTGTTTACAGACCTGATGAAAGGATAGGTTTGGGACCTATACAGTGTTCAGGGCATAGCATGCTGCCTTCTATTTGTTTGAATTCAAAGCAGAATGAAAACTTTTCAGTACACACATTCCAGGAAGCAGGCTAACTTATAGCAATGCTTCAATATGCCCCACATAAGGCATTTTAAGCAGAGGTTTCCAAGCTTCAAGATAGAGGCAATAGTCAATTGCTTGAGTGTCATGTTGTGTTAGGTAGCAGTGAACAAAGAAAAAACTGACTTTCAATAAAACAATACTTCATTGCTGAGGACAAATGTGCTAGGTTAATTCCACTTGATTATTGAAGTCAGTATACAAATGTAGGAATAAAATATTTTTAATACTTGACCATCTGGGGTATCTCACATGCAAAATTATTAAGCAATAACCATCACTGGGAATAGAAGAATTATAATTTTCTATTTTGGAGTTTTGGTTATTTCAAAGAAAATTCATCCACTCTCCAATTTATTCACTAGAATAGTAGACATTTTTCTGGAGCTTCTACTGTCTACAAAGTTCTATGACAGTTACTGGGGAAGATAAAAAGATGAATACAACAGGGTCCCTGCCGTTAAGGAACTCAGTCTAATGGGGGTAAATTGTATCAAGAAAAGTTTTGTGAGCCTCTTTTTTTTTTTTTTTTGGTATACACGCATCTATATTATCAGCAATGTTGTTTTTGTTAGGTTCCCTCAAGTCAGTTCCGATTCATAGCGACCCTACGTACAACGAAACAAAACACTGCCCAGTCCTCCGCCATCCTCACAACTGTTGCTATGCTTCAGCCCATTGTTGGAGCCACTGTGTCAGTCCATCTCGTTGAGGGTCTTCCTCTCTTTCAGTGACCCTCCACTTACCAATTATGGTGTCCTTCTCCAGGGACTGGTCCCTCCTGATAATATGTCCAAAGTAGATGAGACGAAGTCTGTCATCATTGCTTCTAAGGAGCATTCTGGCTGAACTTCTTCCAAGACAGATTTGTTCTTTCTGCTGGCAGTCCATGTATATTCAATATTCTTCACCAACACCATAATTCAAAGGCATCAATTCCTCTTCAGTCTTCCTTATTCATTGTCCAGCTTTTGCATGCATATGAGGTGACTGAAAACATCATGGCTTTGTTCAGGTGCACCTTAGTCCTCAAAGTGACATCTTTGTTTTTGAACACTTGAAAGAGGTCTTTTGCAGCAGATTTGCCTGATGCAATATGTAGTTTGATTTCTTGATTACTGCTTCCATGGGCATTGATTGTGGATCCAAGTAAAACGAAATCCTTGACAGCGTCAATATTTTCTCCATTTATCATGATGCTGCTTATTGGTCCAGTTGTGAGGACTTTTGTTTTCTTGATGTTGAGGTGTAATCCATACTGAAGGCTGTGGTCTTTGATCTTCACCAGTAAGTGCTTCAAGTCCTCTTCACTTTCAGCAAACAAGGTTGTGTCAGCTGCATATTGCACAGTGTTCACGAATCTTCCTCCAATCCTGATGACGTATTCTTCTTCATATAGTCTGGCTTCCCAAATTATTCATTTGCCCATAGAATCGTTAAATATTGCAACTCGAGGCTTGAATTTTTCCTCAGTTCTTTCAGCTTGAGAAATGCCAAGCATGTTCTTCCCTTTCGGGTTTCTAATGCCAGGTCTTTGTACATTTCATTATAGTACTTTACTCTGTCTTCTTCAGCCACCCTTTGAAATCTTCTGTTCAGCTCTCTTACTTCATAATTTCTTCCATTCGTTTTAGCTACTCTACATTCAAGAGCAAGTTTCAGAGTCTCTTCTGACATACATTTTGGTCTTTTCTTTCTTTCCTGTCTTTTTAATGACCTTTTGTTTTCTTCATATATGATGTCCTTGATGTCATCCCACGACTCATCTGGTCTTCAGTAATTAGTTTTCAGTGCGTCAAACCTATTCTTGAGATGGTCTCTAAATTCAGGTGGGATATACTCAAAGTTGTACTTTGGCTCCATGGACTTGTTTTAATATTCTTCAGCTTCAACTTGAACTTGCATATGAGAAATTAATAGTCTGTTGCGCAGTCAGCCCCTGGCATTGCTCTGACTGATGATATTGAGCTTTTCCGTCATCTCTTTCCACATATGTAGTGTATTCCATCTGGCGAGGTCCATGTGTGTAGTTGTCATTTATTGTTGAAATAAAGCATTGGTTTTGCAAACTTTATCATGCAACCTCTTGTGTTGTTCTGTTACCAAGGCCATATTTTCCAACTACCAATCCTTCTTTTCCAACTTTTGCATTCCAATAACCAGTAATTATCAATGCATCTTGATTGCACATTTGATCCATTTCAAACTGCAGAAGTTGGTAAAAATCTTCAATTTCTTCATCTTTGGCATTAGTGGTTGGAGTGTAAATTTATATAATATTCATATTATTTGGTATTCCTTGTAGGCATATGGATATTATCCTATGACTGATGGCATTGTACTTCATGATAGATCTTGAAATGTTCTTTTTGACGATGAATGCACTGCCATTCCTCTTCAATTTGTCATTCCCAGCATAGTAGACTATATGATTGTTTGATTCAAAATGGCCAATACCAGTCCATTTCAGCTCACTAGTGCCTAAGATATTGATCTTTATGCGTTCAATTTCATTTTTTATGACTTTCAGTTTTCCAATTCATACTTCATACATTCCACATTCTGATTATTAATGGATGTTTGCATCTGTTTCTTCTCATTTTGAGTTGTGCCACTTCAGCAAATGAAGGTCCTAAAAGCTTTACTCCATCCACGTTATTAAAGTCAACTCTATTTTGAGGAGGCAGCTCTTCCCCAGTCGTATTTTGAGTGACTTCCAACCTGCGGGGCTCTTCTTCTGGCACTATATCAGACAATGTTCTGCTGATATTCATGAGGTTTTCACTGGCCACTTCTTTTTTTACAGGTTTTTTTTTTTTTTTATTATTGTGCCTTAAGTGAAAGTTTACAGTTCAAGTTAGTTTCCCATACAAAAATTTATACACACATTGTTATGTGACCCTAGTTGCTCTCCCTATAATGTGACAGCACACTCCTCCTTTCCACCCCGGATTTTCCATGTCCATTCAACCAGCTCCTGTCCCTTTTTGCCTTCTCATCTCACCTCTAGACAGGAGCTGCCCATTTAGTCTCATGTATCTACTTGAGCTAAGAAGCACTCTCTTCACAAGTATCATTTTATGTCTTGTAGTCCAGTCTAATCTATGTCTGAAGAGTTGGCTTCGGGAATGGTTTCAGTTCTGGGCTAACAGAGAGTCCAGGGGTCACTAGCCACTTTTTTCAGAAGTAGAACACTACGTCCTTCTTCCTAGTCTGTCTTAGTCTTAAAGCTCCACTGAAACCTGTCCACCATGGGTGATCCTGCTGGTATTTGAAATATTGGTGGCATAGCTTCCAGCATCACAGCAACATGCAAGCCACCACAGTACGACAAACTGACAGATGAGTGGTGTCTTAGTCATCTAGTGCTGCTACAACAGAAATACCACAAGTGGATGGCTTTAACAAAGAGAAATTTATTTCTTCACAGTAAAGTAGTCTAAAAGTCCAAATTCAGGGCATCAGCTCCAGGGGAAGGTTTCCTCTGTCAGCCTTTTTCTCATCAGTGTTCCCCTGGACTAGGAGCTTCTCAGTGCAGGGACCCCAGGTCCAAAGGACATGCTCTGCTCCCGGCACTGCTTTCTTAATGGTATGAGGTCCCCCCACTCTGCTTGCTTCCCTTTCCTTTTATCTCTTGTAAGGTAAAAGGTGGTGCAGGCCACACCCTAGGGAAACTCCCTTTATATTGGATCAGGGATGTGACCTGGGTAAGGGTAGCGTTACAATCCCACCCTAATCCTCTTTAACATAAAATTACAATCACAAAATGGAGGCCAACCACACAATTCTGGGAATCATGTCCCAGCCAAATTGATACGGGGGACATAATTAAAACCATGACAAGTGGTAGACAGCTACCTGACCAATCAACTGGAAGAGATCCATATTTGTGCTCATTCCAAAGAAAGTTGATCCAACAGAATGCGGAAATTATCAAACAATATCATTAATATCACACAGGTAAAATTTTGCTGAAGATAATTTACAAACAGTTGCAGCAGTATATCAACAAGGAATTGTCAGAAATTCAAGCCAGATTCAGAAGAGGACATGGAACGAGGGCTATCATTGCTGATGTTAGACGGATCTTGGCTGAAAGCAGTGAATACCAGAAAGATGTTTACCTGTGTTTTTTGACTATGCAAAGGCATTCAACTGTGTGGAACATAACAAATTATGGATAACATTGCAATGAATGGGAATTCCAGAACACTTAATTTGTGCTCATGAAGAACTTGTACATAGACCAAGAGGCAGTCGTTTGAACTGTGGTTAGTGACATGTGGTTAAATCCTCTTTGCATTAGGTAGACTATAGATCCCAAATTTTTATCATTTCAATTATTATATATGATGGCAGAAGAATACAGGGCTGGCACTTGCAAAATAGAGAGAATTCTAAAGTATTATTGGAGGAGAACGTAGACACAGATGAATAGAAACCTTAGGAGATAGCTGAGTTAGTCTTATCTACGTAACACCAAAATAACTGGTTAAAAAGTGGAACATTCAGTTGTTTTGCTCAACTAGGGTCTTTTGGTTATTTTGGTGCCACATAAACATGTATGATACTAATTGTGGCAAAGGCTTATTAAAATAGAAGAAGGGAGAAGAGCAAGATTTTAAACGCTGTGATGGGAAAATAAATAGCTGAGTCGAGTAACATTTTAAATGTTTAAAAAGGTGGGGGAAAATGTAAGGAACTTGCATCTTGCAAAAAGTAACTTTCTGGTTCATTGTAGTTTATCAAGTATTTAGGAATAGAAGGCATTCATGCTCAAGTTGGTAGTCATTTACCAAAGCGCTAATGATCTTTCTCTTATTAGAAAAACTATGTTCTTAAAATGTAAATAATATTCTTGCTTTCCTGGTTTTCTTCTTCAGATATTAAAATCAACTTTTTTTTTTCTTTTTTGAATTGAATTCCATTTTCCACCTAAACCTACGTACACACCAGAATTAATTAGTATATTGAAGAGGTAGTTTTCTCAGGGTCACTGTTTTTGAGTGTTTAAAAAAATTGAGTCAGCTCTCACTTACACATACCAGTCGATGTGAAGCAGTGATGTAGATAATACAAAAGAGCAGATAACCAAGAAGACACTTGCAGTTGGCTTTGAAATGCATTTTTCAGCACATTTTTCATCTTATGTTTTACTCAGGCATTCCCTTCAGACCCATAAGAGGTGATTCTGAAGTATGCTGAGTGATTAAAGAAAGTTAGCCTGAGATTTAAACACTGCCAGGCCAGTGAACTAGCTGCATGCAGATAATTACATTAATGGCATAACTTAGCATATTTATATTCTGTATATCACCTTACTCCCAGGAGCATGTAACCACTAAAGAGAATCTATGAACTCACTGGTCTTATTCATTCCCGGAATTTATTCACATCTTCGAGGTGCTTGGTTTTAATCAATTGGATTGATTTTTGTTTCATTCAAATCTATTTGGCTGACCTTGACTGAGTATCTTGGTGCTCTCTTAATTGAAAGAGTTGTCATACGGTGTCAGAACATATAGGAAATTTGACTTCAGATGCCAATTATAGCAACTTAGTGTTTAAATGTGTTTGTGACAAGTACCAAGGTGTTTGGATTCGCCATAAAAATGCTCAACATGCCCTCTGCCGGGCCTTTCTTTTATAAGGTTGGAACAGAAAAATGCTGTGTCATCCTGTTGTATAGTGGGTTGAAAAAAGGAATTCTACTGTAACTATGATTTCATATGATAAATACGCCCTAAAAACAAATTAACAAGTCATTCTGGCACAGATAAGTCTGACTCACTTAGCTAGTTTCAAAAGAAAGGTTTAAAATACCGCCTAGGCCCAACAAATCTAAACCTTAGTTAAATGCTTAGGAATTTCCCTGTGTTTTATAAAACAAGACGATCTTATTGTCAGATAATCCTTCCAGAAATATGTAAGCTACCTAAATACGTCAACCATCCACAAGAGGATATCTGTGAAGAGGAGAATGTTAATTCCAGATCTTTGCAGGATTTACAAAGATGTATTTCCACTCCCATCCCACTGTGGGGGTTTTATCTGAGGCCTAATCCCATAAGTAAGCACCTAGTCCTATAAATTAAGTGGGTGTCTTACTTGTGGAAGAAAATGTGGAATTAGATTCAGTGTTTTCTTTACCAAAAATTATCTATATATTTGTCATGGATCAAAATATTTTTCAACAATCTGTGTGATAAAGTAACAAATACTCGACAAGTATCTTCCCCATAACTTCCTTCACAGTCAGATGGGATTGTCCACAGTTTAGTTGTATAAATTGTACACATATCAGCCACATTTTAGTTGACATATTCCTGCTTATCATTTCAGGACAGGCAAATTATGAAACTAGACAGAACTTAAACTATTTTTTCTACAGTCCTCAGTGTCAACTGACACTCAAAAAGTAAAATCGGCCAGAATATAGCTGGTTATTTTATTAATGAATTTCTTCCTTAGTCACCCAGGTCACCCTTTAATACCCCTGAGAGTCCAAAAGGTTTCCATTTAATCAATTTAGAATTTTTCTGGACTCATATAATTCCCTCAATTAAATAGCTGTTCTCTGAATTTTCTAAAACACCTTACTCAATTACTTATGCCACTTTAATGATATAAATAATAACAGGTGCAAGAGCAGTGCTTGGAGCACTGGAAGTTTGCTGTTTGGCGTTTGTCAGTCTTTATTGCTTTCCTTTTGTTATGAATGTTAGTGGTGTGTCAAAGACAAGGGTGAAACCGACTCAAGGACAGGAAAACACCACATTAAAAGAATTGGGATTATCCTTTTTAAAAATATGTATTTCAGTAGAACATGATACTTTACTGTTTAACTTGTCAGAAATCAGAATACAATTTAGGTAATAACTATAATCACCTGAAAGTAAATTTAGTAGAGATTGTTGTTGTTAGGTGCCATCGAGTCATTTCTGACTCATAGCAACCCTATGTACAACAGAACGAAACACTGCGCAGTCCTGCGCCATCCTCACAATCATTGCTATGCTTGAGCCCATTGTTGCAGCCACGTGTCATTCCATCTTGTTGAGGGTCTTCCTCTTTTTCGCTGACTTTACAGATTAAGATTAAAAGCTATAATTAAGAGCTATACTCAACTATTTCCCTTAACTCATATAAGACCAGAAAATATTCATACAAGAATTTACAATTCTTTTGGGTACATATGACCCAGGGTTACCTCACCTTTATCAACTTGTACACATGTTTTTCAGAACCTCAGATGCTAATTCCTGGATGGCAAAAGCTGATTGGGCTAACCTGAAAGGGACCCACTAGATCTCTCTACAATAAACCTAAGGGTCTAAAAAAGGCCAGAAAAGTAGGATAAAGTCTCCTAAAAGCCTGAAACATTTTCAATAAAAAATTATTGGACCATAATTCAATCATGTAAATAAACAAACAAACATAGATGAAACTACAGAAGATTTTCAGGATAGACTAGAAAGTACTTTTCAACAACATTCGCAAGTTAAAGAAGGTGCTGATGTAACAGCAGCTCTTTCATCTCATTTCATCAACGGAGTTAAACCTGAAATTGGAGACCTAATTTTAAAACAGAAATTAGAATGGGAAATAGCCCCTTTATCTGAACTATAACACCTGGCAAAACATTTTGAAACGGCTTTAGAACAAAAATGAGACAGGACCCAAAATAAACTTGTGGCCCTGAAGATCAAACAGCTAGGTTGACCACTTCCCAAATGACCATATAGTGACAAGTACACTTGTAGATATTGTGAACAGAAGAGACACTGGAAAAAAGCTTGTCCCATCTTATGAAAGAAAAACCAAGATAAAGAAAAATCCCTCAAATCTGATCAATGAGGATGCTCCAAGGAAGGAAAAAGCAAACAATATCCTGCCATACCCTTAAACATTCAAGTTTAATTAACTATAAATATAGATGAGTATCCTCATCAATTCCTGATACATGTGGGTGCTACTCTTTCTACATTCAACCTTGCCCCCTTTGCCCAACCTCTTTCTTGAAGTAAACATACCACACAGGGGGTAGGTATTAAAAAAACCACACATTTTCCCTATTTTCCAGCCCTTAACTGTAACCTTTGAGCCTTTGACTGAAAAATTTCTTCCTGGCCTATGACACACCCCTGAAAATTTAATATGGAGAGACTTACTTTGCAAATGGGATTGTAATATTAAATCCACACCAGAGGGATTATTTTATAAGGTTCCAGAGGACTCCTCCACTCATAATCAAGCTGTGTCTGCTCTGGGTATACCTCTGCCTTCTTTATATTTGATGCATACCCCAGATAAGGATCTTGACACTGTACCTGAAACTGTATGGGCTAAAAATTCCACAGACATAGGCATAATAACTGGAGCAGAACCTATAAAAGTTCAGATAGATCCTACAAAACTATTACCCAAATTTCCCCAATATTCCTTGAAGCCAGAAGCAAAGGAAGGGCTCAAACTCATAGCTGAAAGCCTTATATCCAAAAGTCTTCATATACTCTGCACTAACCCTTGCAACATTCTCATCCTGCCAATGAAGAAACCAAATGGACAAAGATATCAATTTGTTCAAGACCTGAGGGCCATTGCCATGGATTGAATTGTGTCCCCCAAAAAGATGTGTCAACTTGGTTAGGCCATGATTCCCAGTATTGTGTGGTTGTCCTACATTTTGTGATTTTCTTATGTGTTATAAATCATAATCTCTGCCTGTAGTTAAAGAGGATTAGGGTGGGATGTAACACCCTTGCTCAGGTCACATCCCTGATCCAATGTAAAGGGCATTTCCCTGGGGTGTGGCCTGTACCACCTTTTATCTTACAAGAGATAAAAGGAAAGGGAAGCAAGCAGAGAGTTGGGGACCTCATACCACCAAGAAAGCAGTGCCAGGAGCAGAGTGCGTCCTTTGGATCTGGGGTTCCTGTGCAGAGAAGCTCCTAGTCCAGGGGAGGATTGATGAGAAGGACCTTCGTCCAGAGCCAACAGACAGAGAAGGCTTTCCCTTGGGGCTGATGCCCTGAATTTGGACTTCTAGCCTACTAGACTATGAGAAAATAAATTTCTCTTTTTTAAAGTCATCCACTTGTGGTATTTCTGTTATAGCAGCACTAGATAACTAAGACAGCCATCAATAAAATTGTTATCCCTTGCTTTCCAGTAGTACCAAACCCAACTACCATCCTATCATCAATTCCTCTTGAAGCCACTTGCTTCATTGTAGTGGATCGTTGCTCTGCCTTTATCAGAGTGCCTCTATATCAGGAAAGTCAATACCTTTTTACCTTTACGTGGGGAGGACAACAATATACCTGGACAGTCACACCTCAGAAGTTTACTGAAGCCCCCTCCTACTTTTCCCGGGTCCTCAGTGAAGACTTAAAAGATCTAAATTTCCCTTGTGATTCAGTTTTGATACAATATGTAGGTAATCTCTTTCTTTGTTCAGCGAACAAGGGCACCTGTAAAAAGGATTCCATTTACTTACTCTCAGTCTTAGCAGAAAAGGGAAATAAAGTTTCAAAAGACAAATTACAATTTTGTCAAAACACAATCCATTAGTTAGTGCATGACCTATCTAAGGAGGGAAAAACACTGTCTCCTGATAAACCAAAGACTATCCAAACTTATCCTAGACCCCTCCCAAAATGACACTTGAGAGAATTTCTAGATTTAACTGGATATTGCAGACAATGGGTGCTAATTTTTTTTCTGAGATAGAAACACTTCTTTATGAATTGACTAAGTCCTCAGTAAGAGACCTTCTTTGGGAGCTCAAACATGAACAGGCCTATAAACTGAAGAAGATTCTTCAACAGCTTCCTTCCTTAGGCATCCCTAATTACAAAAAGCCATTCTGTCTATTTGTGCATGATCCATCTGGACAAGCCCTTAGGATTTTAAATCAACTTCATGGAAATCATCAGAGACCCATCACTTACTATAACCTCACCCTTGACCCAGTTGCAAAGGATCATCCCCCTTGTCTTAGGGCAATAGCTGCCAGTGCAAAACTTGTTGATGCATCTGCTGAACTAGTTCTAGGCTCCCTACTTGACCTCATGATTTCTTAAGCAATGCAGATGTTACTACTGACTGAGAACACACAACACTTTTCAGACAGCCAATTAACCTCGTATGAGATTCTATTATTCTCCCCCCTCACTCTGCAACACTGAATCCTGCCACTCTTCTGTCCTTACCAGAAGAGGACCTCATGACTGTCTTACCTCAGTTAGGGAACTCGGTACCTCGCTCAGATTTATTAGAGACTCCTATTGAGAAAGCTGACTAATATTTGTTGATTGTTCATAGTTTAAAACTGAAACTGGAGTTTATCAATCAGGATATGCTATCACTAATCTAAGCTCTCCTTTAGAATATAGTCTTCTACCTGGGGTAAAATCAGCCTAGATGGCAGAACTTATTGGATTTGCTAGAGTTTGTCAACTAGTTAAATAGACATATGCACATCCATGTTTATTGCAGCAGTATTCACAATAGCAAAAAGATGGAAACAACCTAAGTGTCCATCAATAAATCAATGGATGAACGAATTATGGTACCTACACACAATGGAATACTATGCACTGATAAAGAACAATGATGAATCCGCAAAACATCTCACAACATGGATAAATCTGGAGGGCATTATGCTGAGTGAAATAAGTCAATCACAAAAAGACAAATATTGTATGAGACCACTATTATAAAAACTCAATAAAAGGTTTCTAAACGGAAAAAAAAAATCTTTGATGGTTACCAGGGAGGAGTGGGTGGGGAGGGGAAATCACTAACTAGATAGTAGATAAGTGTTAACTTTATTGAAGGGAAAGACAACACACAATATAGGGGAAGTCAGCACAACTTAACCAAGGCAAAGACATAGAACCTTCCTAGACACATTCAAACAGCTTGAGGGACTGAGTTACTGGGGCTAAGGGCTAGGGACCATGGTCTTGAGGCACATTTAGGTCAATTGGCATAACATAGTTTATAAAGAAAATGTTCTACGTCCAACTTTGGTGAGTAGTGTCGGGTGTCTTAAAAGCTTGTGAGCAGCCATCTAAGATACATCTATTGGTCCCATCCAGTCTGAAGCAAACGATAATGAAGAAAACCAAAGACACAGGAAAATATCAGTCCAAAGAACTAATGGACCACATGAACCACAGCCTCCACCAGCCTGAGCCCAGAAGAACTAGATGGTGCCCAGCTACCACCACCAACCACTCTGACAGGAATCACAATAGAGGGTACTGGACAGAGTGGTAGAAAAATGTAGAACAAAATTCAATTCACAAAAAAAGACCAGACTTACTGGTCTGATGGAGACTGGAGGAACCCCTGAGACTATGGCCCCCAGAACTGAAGCCACTCCCAAAGCCCACCTTTCAGCCAAAGATTAGACAGGCCTATAAAACAAACAATAATACATGTGAGGAACATGCTTAGTTCAATCAAGTATATGAGACCAAATGGACAACACCTGCCCAAAAGCAAAGATAAGAAGGCAGGAAGGGACAGGAAAACTGGACGAATGGACATGGGGAACCCAGGATGTAAAGGGAAGGAGGAGAGTGCTGACACATTATGTGGATTGCAACCAATCTCACAAAACAATTTCTGTATAAATTTTTGAATGAAAAACTAATTTGCACTGTAAACTTTCACATAAAGCACAATAATATATATAAAAAAAAAAGCTACTTGATTTTGTGTTTCCAACCTGGGGCATCCCAATCTTTATATCTAGTGATCAAGTCATGCACTTTATAGGAACCATTATGAAAGGACTCTGTAAGGCATTACTCCTTACTCAAAAGCTATACTGTCCTTACCACCCATAATCTTCTGGAAAAGTTGAAAGGACCAATAACATTCTCAAGTTAAAATTAGCAAAACTTTCAGAAAACCTTGAGCTCCCTTGGCCAAAAGTTCTCTCTCCCACTAGCTCTATAGCCATATGGTCCACTCCCTTGGGGGCACTTTGGTTATCCTCCTATGAATTGGTAACTGGAAGGCCCATGCATTTAGAGATTTCATCTCAGATACTAGACTCTGCTCTACTACATGCAGACATGGCAAAATATTGCAAGGGACACATGTGCTATAGTCAGTCTTATCACCAACAGATTAAGGCTGCTGTCCAACAACATCTTCCTAAACAACCTCTTCATGATCTTCAACCAGGAGTTATTATCTTTTGAAAGAGACATCAGAGAAAAACTGCTCTTGAACCTTGTTGGAAGGGACGTGATCAGGTACTGTGAACAACAAATACAGCAGTGAAATTCCAAAGAGTCTATACTTGGGTTCACATTTCATAACTCAAGAAGTAACTCAGAATTCTACACAATTGGAAGCCTCCTTCAATATGGGATCTCAAACTGAGGATTCTCAGAGATACTCCAGAAACAGCCAATCTTCAGAAGCAGACAGCTGACCTAAGAACTTTGGAAAAAGCAGATGACTGCAGATGGTGGACAGCTTCAGTTCAAGATGTTGGACCAAGACCTCTACCTAATTCTAGCTTTCTTTTTCATCTGGGTGTTTATAATCATTCTTCTGCTCATTTTCTGTAGACTCCTTGTTGTCATCCACCCTTAATGGCCCTTTTTCTCTTTACTTCCCTCCTTATCATGATTGTTAGGTCAGAAATACTCATTGTAACATCATTCTTAGATTATTCCATATTGTAAGTATCCACTGCCCTCAATCTTACTGACTGCTGGATATGCCATCAATCACCAGACTCCATTGATAAGCACCTCTGGGCAATTCCTGTCTCATCAAATGAGACCATAGGGCATTTACAGCCAATGACATTTCCACTTGCACCTACATGGACAATTGACCTTAAACAAATCTACCTGTTACTTTCCTAATGTCCTTCTTTCCCAGACAAAGAACCTATTATTACAATATATTGATCATACCCCAGTTAATTTTAAATTTGAATTCAACATCCTTCATGGAGCAATGGGCCAAATACCACCTGGAAGAGTCTAATAGAGATCCAAACATGTAACGCAGCTAATGTAAGGCCTTAGGTATGACCTCTTGTTGTGAACAACTCCTTTTTCCCTGGATCTCCATGCACCCAGCTAGATACTCTTTCCTTTGTGCCAGGATGCCTGGTCTTGTTTGCCTCAGACTAACACCTCATGCACTTTAGGAATAGTATTCTGAGATTTGTCGGTACACAGAGATCCTAATTCTACAAATCACCAAGTCTGGAAATTCTAACTTGGATGTGAGCTCCAAAATATGGCCATTAATTATTAAGGTATACTGCCTGGGGAATTACTGACTCATTGTTCAGGCAAACAATCAAAGCAGTATTTCCATTGGTGGGAATCATATAACTAGAAAAGACCGCAAGAAACCTTTCGCTAACTCTGGTAGAAGTTATTAATGATACCACCTTTGTCCTAGATGGAATACAGAGCAGTCTTAACTCATCAGCACAAGTAGTGATAGATTATCACATTGCTCTGGATTTCTTGTTGACTAGTCATGGTGGAGGAGCCCTGGCAGTGCAGTGGTTAAGAGCTCACCTGCTAACCAAAAGGTTGACAGTTCAATCCACCAGCTGCACCTTGAAAACCCCATGGGGCAGTTCTGTTCTGTCCTATAGGGTTGCTTTAAGTCAGAATCAACTCGACAGCAATGGGTTAGTCATGGTGGTGTCTGTGCCATTGCTAATACTTCTTGTTGTACTTAGATCAATGAAATAGCCTTAAGAAAAAAGCTATTTGTCCCTCTACGGTTGATCTTCATGGCAAATGAATTTTTTTCTCTTGGTCTAGGTTGGGAAATTGGGGTTCCTGGTATAGTGATTATTAATTGTTCTTATTTTTGTCATAGTGATCATGATGCTGATCTGTTGCATTCTATCCAGAGTCTTAAATGTTTTCATTCAGCCACTCTCTCATCAGATGATTGCCATAATGATACAAGAACAAAAAGGTCAAGAAGATGTAGCAATACAGTTGCCTATGAAGATGACTGAACAACCTTCAAGCAGTGAAGATCTGGATCTCTAGCTTTCCCTAAATTGGTGAACCTCTACCAAGTGAGAGAATGACCAAAAGAGGGAACAAATGGACAATGGCCAGACCATATATAAAAATGGAATTCTGACTCACAACCTGTAGCATCTATCCCTGGAAGTCAATCCCTGTAACAATGGGCCCTAAATGGCCAGGACTTGATCAATAACTGGCAGTTTTCTTAATTTTGGTCCCCAGTCCAACTTAGGACCAACTGGAGAAAGTCAAATATGAAGTCCCTGGGTGGCATAAACGACTAAGTGCTACTAGCCAATAAGTTCACAGTTCAAACCCATCCTGAGGCGCCTAGGAAGACAGGCTTGGGGATCTGCTTCTGAAAGTTCACAACTTTGAAAACCCTATGGAGCAGTTCTACTCTGCAACACATAGGGTTGCCATGAGTAGGAACTGACTCAACGGCAGCTAACAAAAACAACAACCAATCACATAGGATGCCCCGCTTCTAGTTTGCCTGCCTCCAGCTTCACCATGCCAACAGCCTCCAATTAGGAGCTTTTCCATTTTTTCACTTAAAAGGTTTCGCACTCTTCTACCGGCCTCTGAGTCTATGCCAACTGCAAGTAATGGTGGCTGACTCCCTTGCTATACAAGCTCTGAATAAATAGCCTTTGCTTGTTCTTATTTGGTTATTCTTTGTGTATTTCACAGTGTATAAAAGTTCTGCACTGGGAACTGTCATCTTGCACAAGAAAACCAATTTTTCTAGTGCTTTAGGAACTATTCATTTACATAACAGCAATTGGACTATTAATTCAAATCGTTTACATTGTTCTTTGAAGCAGTTTTATGTATTTCATTAGCTTTGATTACATTATTGCACATATCTGAAAATAGTCAAGTTGTGTCTATTTTTAAAATACCCTTCCATAGTTCAGAGATTATGCTGTAAATTAGGCCTTCCTTTTAAAATTTTAACAAAGTACAAAATGCAGCTTTATTATTTTCAAATAACAATAATGCAAACTAATTGCTAATAAAAGAGAATTGCTACTAAAGAGAAGCACTGCTGGGTCTGATTTAATGAATTGGGCAAAGACTGTTTGCAGGAAAACAGTTGCTTCTGTATATGACTTAAAAAGAATTTCTGTTCTGTAAAGGCAGTCAATCGTCTCCCCACTCCTCTAAGTGCCAACCCCCCATTTTTAACTTAAACACTGGCAAGAATTCAGGAGGTTTTTATTATGTTGTTACGTGCTGTCAAGTCAATTCCGACTCATACCGTATAGGACAGAGTAAACTGCCCCATAGGGCTTCCAAGGCGGTAAATCTTTATGGGAGCAGACTGCCACAACTTTCTCCCACAGAGTGGCCAGTGGGTTTGAACCCCTGACCTTTTGGTTAACTGCTCAGCACTTTAACCACCATACCACCAGGGCTCCTTGTTTTTATTATACTCTACCCAAATTCACATAGTACAATGCAGAGCACTACATCTGCTATAGCTTATATAGATAAGTAGAAGGGTAATGTTAATTACACAATATTTTGCATGAAACAAGACCTGACTAGAATCTGGTTCCTTCACTCCATGACCCCAAGTGGGTGTAAGCACACTGTGTAGGTGTGTGAATCACTGGTGGTAATAGAGGCAGTTCCTATTGCCAGAAGCTTTATTTAGAAACAGCTCAACAAAGAAGTCATGTCCCAGACTGCCAGCTGAAGGTGAGATGCCAAATAGCTGCAGGGGAAGCAGATAGAGATAAAAAGAACATTCTGTTAAAAGCCAGCAAAGGTGTCATTAAACTGAAGAATCCTAATCTTTCTGGTGCTACCACACTTGGTTGGCTATACATAAAATTGTGCAGTTGGTAATATTTGTTTGCAGAGGCTAATATACTTCCTTTTCCAGCCACTTTCATTCATTCATTTATTAGTGCATTCATTTATCAAACAGCTCCTGAGGGCCTAGTCTGAGTCAGTCACTGTGCTAAGTGCTATATAAACTGAGATGAATGAATCTCCAGCAGACTAGTACTGCTTCCAGGTCACACCTCATCCACGCTATTTTAGACTCAGGTCCCTATCAACAAATTCATCCTATGGTGGTATCAGTGTTCCTGGGTGGTGCAAATAGTTAACATGCTTGGCTGGTAACTGAAAGGTTGGCGGTTCCAGTCCACCCAAAGGCACCTGGGAAGAAAGGCCTGGCAACCTTCTTCTGAAAAATCAGTTATTGAAAACCCTATGGAGTGCATCTCTACTCGGAAACACATAGGGTCACCATGAGTCAGAACAGACTCGACGGCAACTGGCTGGTTGATTGATATGGTGGTATAAGTTGTTAAGGTTAAGATGTTACCCTTCCCAGGACCATGTGCCTTTTAAACAGTAACTCAAAGACTCTCTATCCTTTAAAACACAAAGGAATGCTGCTTTATAATGATGGATGGAATTTCAGCCAGCATATCATTAGAGAGGAGGCTATTATTGGGCAGAGGGATTCCTGGCACCCAACAAATCACATCACGCAGGTGAGTGGCTCTCAAATATTCCTCCAATACACAAAAGATAAAGCCATTCTCAAAAAGTAGAGGGAATGCCCTACCCCATCAGTACAAAAAAAAAAAAATTAGTGATAAAAACATGGAAATTCAAATTCTACCACTGGCAAAAAAGCCAAAAAGTCAATACCACTGTTGAGAATTGACTGGATGATATAAAGTAAATAGAAGACAACTTCATGTAGCTAACAATCTAATAGTCTATATTGTTTAAGAAGGCACAACTATGACCAATGTGTGACAGAGGGAGGGACATTTTGGCATAGTTTGAGAAATAACTTTCTAAAAGCTCTAGCTGTCCAGCAACGCACGTAACTGCCTTCTTAGGTAATCAGTTCCTTGTCACTGAAAGTGCTCAGGCAGTAAATGGATGGCCACCAGACAGGGTTTTAGTTGACAAATTCCTGAAGTACGTGAAAGACTGACATTATTTTACGTTTAGTCCAGGGTTTCCAACCCTTTCATTCCTGTTCAAACCCCTGTTGAGAATTTGCATTTCTAACAAGTTCCCAGGCAATGTTAATGCTGCTGGTTAGGGACCAAGTCTGAGAACCACTAGTAGAGCAGCGGTTCTCAAAATTTATTATACATAAGAATCACCTGGGGCTCTTGTTAAAATGTAGGTTCTGATTCAGTATATCTGGGGTTGAAATGCAAATTCTCAACAGGGGTTTGGACCGGAACGAACCCGTCTGAAACCCTGGTTTACTCTATGAATCTATTAGTTTATGATAATTAGGAGTCCAGGAAGATGCAAATGAATATATACAAATACATAAAAATAGGCAAAAAGCAAAATAGCATGATCTGAACTATGCATATAAGCATTGAATAGATGCTAAGTAAAGGAGAGATCAGGGTAAACTGTTAGTCCAGAAAGATTTTTTGAAGAAGGTAAATTTGTCCCAAGATTTTAAGGTGAGAAAGAGACATGGATAGGTGAAGAAGAGGGAGAATAAACCAAGAAGGGGAACAGATTAATCAGCATCATATTGTCATTACCATGTTTTGAATGTCTGCTATAGAATAGGCACTTTGCTAAGTGCTTTCTCTATGTGCATTATCTCATTTAATCCTTACAACCACCCCATAAGTATTCCTGTCTTACAGATGCGATAAATGGGATGAGAAAAAAATTCAGAGATGTTGAGTAACTTGTCCAAGATTACACAGCAAGGAAACAAACAGCTGACCTGGGATTTGAATGCAGGTCTCTTTCCTACAAAATTCATGCCCTGAATCACTACTACACTCCACTGCTTCTCATAGAAACCATGCTGCATGCTTGAAGGCTCAAAGAGGGAACTATGACATGTAAAACTTGGGGGAGGACAGTATCTGATACATAATTGTTGTTGTGTGCTGTGGAGTCAATTTCAACTCTTAGTGACCCCATGTGACAGAGTAGAATCGCCCCATAGGGTTTTTTATGCTGTCATCTTTACAGAAGTAGATCGCCAGGTCTTTCTCCCATGGAGCCACTGGGTGGGTTTGAATCACCAACGTTTCGGTTAGCAGCCGAGCGCTTGTTGCACCACCAGGGCTCCTTGATACATAGTTGGCCCCTAGTAAATATTTGTTGACTGAATAAGTAAATCCTGGCTTTTTAGATGATAAAAAATATATATTTTTTTGGTGTTCTTTTATTCCCATGTTACACAACTCAATTGTCAGGCAGAGATTGCGCTTCCTAAGAGCTTGCCTCCTAACCGCTGCAGGGGTCCCCTTGGCCCAGGCCATGGATATGTAAACAAGAACAAATAGCACCCCAGGGCTTTACACCCCAGGGTTTAACTTCACCTCTTAGTCTCCCAGGTGGGTGAGGTATCTTGTAGTAATGTGCATCAAGTTTCTTTTTAGGCCTTGAATCTTCCCTTCTTGAGCCAATGGGCTGCAGCTTTCAGGTGAGAAAGGATGCATCCTTTGTGAAATGGTCAGAGAAACTACACGTCTCTCTTTAACCGAAATGTGATTTGTCCCCTCTCCATTGGAGAGCTGTTCCAAGAATTCTTCACAAAACCCTTTGGTAAATATGGCCTTTTTGCAGATCCTGGCTTTTTGACAAGACTAATTTTCTAAGAGGATTTGCCTGTGCAGTTGGAATGGTAGTAAATTTCTCAGAATTAACCACTGTGGCCTCCAACTGCAGCTAACCTTACTGTGCATTTAGATGCTGGCTACATCTTACATCAGGCTAATAAAAACAATCAGTTGAAAAAGTATTTCTGACAAATGATTATTGGGTTCATGCCGAAATTTTTAGAGCTAAAATGCTGTCAAACATCCTACTGGACTGATTCTACACTCCTCCTCCACTGAATTGACTGCCTTGAGGAAAAAAAAAAATCCAATTTACATTTCTATTTAAAAGGTAAAAATAAACCCAAGTAAATGCAGCTTGTATTTAATTCAGGAATTCAGGAATGCAGAATATCCAGGGTTATAGATTGAATTGTATCCCCCAAAAATGTGTGTCAACTTGGCTAGGCCATGATTCCCAGTATTGTGTGGTTGTCCACCATTTTGTGATCTGATGTGATTATCCTATGTGTTGTAAATCTTACCTCTATGATGTTAATGATGCAGGACTCAGTCTACAGGATTAGGTTGTATCTTGAGTAAATGTCTTTTGAGATATAAAAGAGAGAATCGGGCAGAGAGGAGAGGGACCTCATACCCCAAAGAAAGACGTGCTGGGAGCAGTGGGCATCCTTTGGACCCTGGGTACCTGCTCTGAGAAAATCCTAGACCAGGGGAAGACTGATGACAAGGACCCTCCCCCAGAACCAGCAGAGAGAGAAGGCCTTCCTCTGGAGCCGGCACCCTGAATGTGGACTTCTCCTAGACTGTGAAGGAACACATTTCTCTTTGTTAAAGCCACCCACTTGTGATATTTCTGTTATAGCAGCATTAGATAACTAAGACAGAATTTGGGCTTTAATGATACCTTTAGGTTTTTTTTTAACGAGGAGATGTATTGAATTATTACTTGTATAAGCAAAAATAAAAACAATTTCAAAATGTAATGGTTTGCTGAATTTGCCTAATCAACTTCATTTAAACTTGTCCATCTTTTTATATATAAAAGGCAATTGCTTACTAGTTTCTTAAGCTTTCATTTATTTAACAACTACTGAAGAGCATGCATTATACTCAGTATAATGGATACAATGGTAAAACACATGACAGACATGATTTCTGTTCTCCTGTAACTCACAGTTTAATGAGAGAGACAGATAATAAGCACGTAACAAAAAACTGTTGCCATCGAGTCGATTCCGACTCACAGTGACCCTACAGAATGGAGTAGAACCACCCCATAGAGTTTCCAAGGAGTGCCTAGTGAATTTGAACTGCCAACATTTTGGTTAGCAGACACTTCACCACTGCACCACCAGGGCTCCAAGCACATAACAAGTGGTTACAAATTATAGGCTATTTAAATATAAAAGAGCAGTGGGTTTCGATGGAAAATAATGTGGGTATGGTCAAAGGAGACCTCTTAGAATAAGAGACATTTAAACTGGGATTTGGAGGGTCTGTTTTGTGTGATAGTGATGGTGGTGATGGGGCAAAAAGCAAGTAGAAAGTGTCGCATGCATCAAAAGCTTCCTATGTTGGAGAAACCGTTAGAAGGTCAGGGTGGTTGAAGCCTTGTGAGGGAGGGGGATAGTGGAGAGAGGTAGGCAGAGGCCAGATCATGCAAGTCCTTTTTAGGCATGGTTAAGTTTAGATTTTATTAGAGGAACAATGGAAAGTCATTGGGGGGCTTTGAGAAGGGGAGTGATGTGATCTGACCTATGTTTTTAGGAGATTACCTGGCTGCCATATGGAGAATATGTAGGATAGGCAGCAAGCGTAGAAGCAGGGACCCCAGTTTGGAGGCTATTTGCAATAGTCAATATAAAAGATGATAGTAGCTGGCACTAGACTGATGGCAGTGAAGGTGGTCATACTTTGGAGGCAAGACTATGTGAAAATATAAAGGAGAAATTACTCAGGCAGAGGGAACAGAAAGGGCAAATGCTTTTACATATTTCTCTTGATTAAGAAACAAAGAAGACCAGAGTGGCTGGGGCATGGTGATATGGGGTAAAGGGGCATGGGATAAGGGCTGATAATGTAGGGCCTTGTAGGCTGGGAAATGAAGCTTGGATTTTATTTTAATTGGGACTGTTTTAAGCAGGGGAATGAAATTACCTAAATTACATTTTCCACAGGATCACTGTGGCTGCTGTGTGGAAGACAGATTCTGTGGAGGGACGAAAGCAGCAGAGAGACAGACCTGTTAGGAGATTATTGCAGTGGTCCAAGTGAGAGATGACTTTGGCTTGGGCTTGGGTAGAATCAGCAGAGGCAGAAAAGAAGTGCATGGATTTAAGAAACATTTGGAGGTAAAATCAAAGGACTTTATGTTTAATGAGATGTGGGAGTGAAGAAGAGGGAGGTATCAAGGGTTACCTTCAGTCTCTAGGGCAGCGAAGAGTTTAGTGGAATTGAGGAACTGAAAGGAACCCAGTGTGGCTAGAGCTGAGGATGGGAGGATAAGAGATGAGGTCAGAGTAGTAGGCAGGAGCCAGGTGATTCATGGTTGGGTAAGGGCATGGAAAGGAGTTTCAATTTACACTAAGTGCAGTGGGAAGCCACTGAAGGATTTTAAACAGAGTGTGACTTGTCTTTTCTAAAAAGCCACTTTGGCTGCAGTGTGTGGAGTGGGTTTGGAAGGAGACAGAGAAGCAGAGAGATCAGTTAGGAGGCTATTGCAGAGGTCTACAATAGAGAGGGTGATGTCTTGGAGATGGATAAAACTAGACAGAGTCAAGATTCACTTGAAGTGGAACTGAATAGTCTTCTTGAATCAAGCTCTTCTTTATGTATATATCAGAGTCCAAGTCTTATTGAAGAGTTATTATTTTCTCACTTCATTTATATACTAAGCTTTTATTTCCCCTTTCACTTCTAGAAAACCTTTTTTCTTAAGCACATGAGTTTGCTGCTCAGATTAAATTCCTCCTTTTCATGCATGCAATTTGCTTAAAATTAGTGACTTTGGGGATTCTGAAATGCTGCAAACTTCTCCCTGTCATCCACTTCATTGGGCACAGTCAAAATGATAAACAGAACCATTTTATTCCTCCCAAATTCTTTTTTTATTTTTTAAGAGGCTTAAAACAACACCCGTTCTGGAGGTCAGAAGTCTGAGATGGCATGACTGGGTTTCCTGCTCAAGGTCACACCAGGCTAGAATCAAGGTGCTAGCTGGCTCTACTCTCATTTGGAGCTCAGGGTCCTTTTTTTTAATTTTAATTGTACTTTAAGTCAAACTTTACAGTTCAAGTCAGTTTTTCATACAAAAATTTATACGCACATTGTTATGTGACCCTAACTGCTCTCCCCATACTGTGACAGCACACTCCTCCTTTCCACCCCTGATTCCCCAAGTCCATTCAACCAGCTCCTAACCCTCTCTGCCTTCTCATCTCACCTC
>NW_004444004.1:21575-35224 GCF_000243295.1 Trichechus manatus latirostris | reverse complement strand
TTTTGTTTTATTTATGTGATGGATTACAATGAGTGTTTTTCTAATGTTGAACCATCCCTGCATACCTGGTTTGACTCCCACTTGGTCTTGGTGAATTATTTTTTTGATATGTTGTTTAATTGTATTGGCTAGAATTTTGTTGAGGATTTTTGTGTTTATGTTCACGAGGGATATTGGTCTGTAATTTTCTTTTTTTTTGTGGTGTCTTTACCTGGTTTTCATATCAGGGTTATGCTGGCTTCATAGAATGAGTTTCGGAGTATTCCATCCTTTTCTATGCTCTGAAATACCTTTAGTAGTAGTGGTGTTAACTCTTCTCCGAAAGTTTGGTAGAATTCCCCAGTGAAACCATCAGGGCCAGGGCTTTTTATCTGTTGGGAGCTTTTTAATTACCTTTTCAATCTCTTGTTTTAGGTTTATTTAGTTGTTCTACCTCTGATTGTATTAGTTTAGGTAGGTAGTGTGTTCCCAGAAATTTGTCCATTTCCTCTAGGTTTTCAAATTTGTTAGAGTATAATTTTTCATAATATGCTGTTATGATTCTTTTAATTTCAGTTGAGTCTGTTGTGATATCGCCCATGTCATTTCTTATTCGGGTTACCTCCCAGATTCTTGACTTTGCTGAAATAAACTATATTCAAATCTAAGCATTTCCTAAGGCAATTTACCTATAAGTAGCATATTTAATTTTCAAAAACTGTCAGGCTCAGCAAGCAAGTACTTAACATGTTCTGAATTTTCTGCTTGGATAGCTCAAGAGTCCTGACTTTTCTTGCACATCTGGGACAGAACAGGATGGTTGTCTCTGCAGCACTTGGAAAGGGTTGTTAAGAAGTTATATAGTTAGTTAAGGACACCTTAAGCAGATCCTTCTATTTCCAACCCCATTAAAATGCCAAGTCAAAGCTCACAGCAAATTGGGAAACTTTGAATTAATTGTCTTCCTTCAAGTACTAGGCTATTTACTACTCCTTGTCAGTGGGAACCCTTCTTAGATGAAAGTTGTCCCCTTCAGAAAAAGAATCCTGCTAGTAGGGTGGATGTAAATCGACTGGGTCCAGGGGTAAGGGCATTCTGTACCCACATCATGAAACTATGGGAGGTGAGGGAAGCAGCAGCAACCCTTAGGCTTGTTGGGGCCCTTGAAGGTAGCCTATAGGTAAGGAGGCACAGAAATGTAAAAGGACATGGGGAAAAGAAAGTATTTTCATATTAGTAAGAGAGTGGGCATGGTAGATTACCAGTGAGAAAGAGACAAGCAGCCCCTGACATATGGACTTGGCCTGGCACTATCAGTTGGGCCTTGGTGAACATAAACAATCTCACAGAAGAATAAAATTAGACAAGGCTACTCTGTGACCATGATGGATCAAGACAAAAACAAAATCATTCCATAGTCATGTCTGAACACAGTCAAAATATGAACATTGTCCAAGCCACAAAAATAACCAAACATCCACCTGTCCTGGCTTTATATGAGTGACTGCCGCTTCTTTACCAATTACAGCTTTAGCCTAGAGCCCTGATGGCGCAGTGGTTAAGAGGTCGGCTGCTAACCAAAAACGGTCGGCAGTTGGCGTCCACCAGACGCTTCTTGGAAACCTATGGGGCAGTTCAACTCTGTCTTATAGGGTTGCTATGAGTCGGAATCGACTCGATGGCAATGGGTTTCTTGGGAGTTTCAGTTTTACCTTCTCCTAGATAAGACTTAAGATATCCAAACATAGAATTACCCCTGCTTCCTGACAGCATCCAAATCCAGAACAAAGCTATCTAGGGTGACCAGCTCTTCCTAGCTTGCCCAATAATTTCCTGGTTTTAGCACTGAAAATCCCATGGTCCAGGAAATGCTCAGTCTCAGGCAAACTGGAATGGTCGGTCACTGGCTCACTTCCTTAAACCCTTCCCCAAATCACCTAAAATAAGCCCAAATCCTGTAAGTCCTTTCTAACATCCCTTACTGAGGTGCCCCATGGTTTTCATGGTGTGCCTTCTCCCAGGCTACAACAAATAATAAACCCAACTTTTAAACTATGGGCCTGTTCATATTATTCTTTGGCTGGAGGGCATTGACATCAGTAAAAAGGAAAGAGTACAATATTGAGGAAGGGCTATTAAGGCCTCTGGAAGTCCATGGTATATTCAATATTCTTTGCCAACACAATAATTCAAAGGCATCAATCCTTCTTCAGTCTTCCTTATTCATAGTCCATCTTTTGTCTGCATATGAGGCAATTGACAATACCATGGCTTGGATCAGACACACTTTGGTCCTCAAAGTGACACCTTTACTTTTTAACACTTTAAAGAGGTCTTTTGCAGCTGATTTGCCCAATGCCGGAAGAACGAACAAATCTGTCTTGGAAGAAGTACAGCCAGAATGCTCCTCGGAAGTGAGGATTGCAAGACTTCGTCTCATGTACTTTGGGCATGTTTTCAGGAAGGACCAGTCCCTGGAGAAGGACACTATGCTTGGTGTCATGGATTGAATTATGTTCCCCCAAAAATGTGTGTATCAATTTGGCTGGGCCATGATTCAAAGTATTGTGTGGTTGTCCTCCATTTTGTGATTATAATTTTATGTTAAAGAGGATTAGGGTGGGATTCCATGACACCCTTACTAAGGTCACATCCCTGATCCAATGTAAAGGGAGTTTCCCTGGGGTGTGGCCTGCACCACCTTTTATCTTACAAGAGATTAAAGGAAAGGGAAGCAAGCAGAGAGTTGGGGACCTCTACCACCAAGAAAGCAGTGCCAGGAGCAGAGTACGTCGTTCGGTCTCAGGGTTCCTGCACAGAGAAGCTCCCAGACCAAAGGAAGACTGATGCATCACAAGGACCATCCCCCACAGCCGACAGAGAGAAAGCCTTCCCCTGGAGCTGATGCCCTGAATTTGGACTTCTAGCCTACTAGATTGTGCGAAAATAAATTTCTCTTTGTTAAAGGCATACACTTGTGGTATTTCTGTTATAGCAGCACTAGATGACTATGACACTTGGTAAAGTAGAGGGTCAGCGAAAAAGAGGGAGACCCTCAATGGGATGAATTGACACAATGGCTGCAACAATGGGCTCAAACATAGCAACAACTGTGAGGATGGTGCAGGACCAGGCAGTGTTTCGTTCTGTTGTGCACAGGGTCACTATGAGTCGGAGCTGACTTGATGGCACCTAGCAACAACAGTAAGGCCTAGCATGGAAAAATGAGACTGAAGGAATGAAGAGGTACAGGGAGCCAGGGAAGAGCTGAAGGATACCAAAGGCCTGAGGGGGCTAGAATGTGGTTTCCTGAAAAGGTGGTTTTTAGGGGTGATAAAAGATGATGTGAAGGGAGGGAACGTGAAGCCATGAGCTTTTAGAGGAGGAAGAAAAGGAGGGAATGACTTTTTGGCCCCACCTTTGATACCAAAATAAAACAAAGTACTAACGAAAAGACAGCAAAAACAAAATTTTGGCTTATGTTATAAAATAATGACTCAGTCCTTAATGATCTAGAGGATGATCATATAATTTTCATATCCACATTTGCTTCCTTATGTTTGTCAACTGTCTCATATAATAGTTTCTACATAAGGGAAATTTCTGGGAAGGAAGAAAGAAAACTAATGACATACTAGTTGATAGGTCTATAATGCAAAATTCTAAACCTACACTTTTAATTCTGTTGGGTTGAGATTATTCAATATTAAAGGTCAATATTCAATCGACAACATGGGTGAACCTTTAAAACATTATGCTGAGTGAAATAAGACAGTCGAAAAAAGGACAAATATTGTATGAAGCCACTTCCATGAAGTATCTAGAATAGGCAAATGTATGAAGAACAAAGTTCATTAGTGGTTACCAGGGGTGGGAGGGCGGGAGAAAAGGGAAATCATTGCTTAGCGGGCACTGAGTTTCTGTTAAGGGTGACGGAAAAAATTGGAAATGGATAGTGGTGATGGTTGCACAACATGATGAATGCAGTTAATGTCATTGAATTGTACACATAACACATGATGAAATGGTAAATGTTTCGTTATACATATTTTTACCACAATAAAACAAAGATCGATATTCATTAAATAAAGTGCCTAGAACAGTGCCTGGCATGTAGTAAGTGTCAATACATGTTAACTATTACAATTCTATCATTATGCTAGTCTAATGTAATGTAATCTTAGCTGAAAGCAGAGAATACCAGAAAGATGTTTACCTGTGTTTTATTGACTACATGAAGGCATTTGACTGTGTGGATCATAACAAATTATGGAAACATCGCGAAGAATGGGAACTCCAGAACACCTAATTGTGCCCATGAGGAACCTGCACACAGACTAAGAGGCAGTCGTTCAAACAGAACAAGGGGATACTGCATGGTTTAAAATCAGGAAAGGTGTGTGTCAGTGCTGTATCCTTTCACCATACCTATTCAATCTGTATGCTGAGCAAATAATCCGAGAAGCTGGACTATATGAAGAATAACATGGCATCAGGATTGGACGGAGACTCATTAAGAACCTGAGATTTGCAGATGCCACAACCTTGCTTGCTGAAAGTGAAGAGGACCTGAGGCACTTACCGAAGAAGATCAAAGACCACAGCCTTCAGTATGGATAACACCTCAACATAAAGAAAACAAAAATCCTCACAACTGGACCCATAAACAACATCATGATAAACGGATAAAAGATTGACATTGTCAAAGATTTCATTTTACTTGGATACACAATCAACGCCCATGGAAGCAGCAGTCAAGAAATCAAACAATGTATTGCATTGGGAAAATCTGCTGCAAAAGATCTCTTTAAATGTTAAAAAGCAAAGATGTCACTGTGAGGACTAAGGTTTGCCTGACTGAAGGAATGGTATTTTCAATCGCCTCATATGCATGTGAAAGCTGGGTAATGAATAAGGAAGACTGAAGAGGAATTGATGCCTTTGAATTATGGTGTTGGCAAAGAATATTGAATATACCATGGACTGCCAGAAGAACAAACAAATCTGTCTTGGAAATAGTACAGCCAGAATGCTCCTTAGAAACAAGGATGGCGAGACTTCATCTCATGCACTTTGGACATGTTATCAGGAGGGACCAGTCCCTGGAGAAGGACATCATGCTTGGTAAAGTAGAGGGTCAGTGAAAAAGAGGAAGCCGCTCAGCGAGATGGATTGACACAGTGGCTGCAACAATGGCTCAAGCATAGTTTGATTGTGAGGATGGCGCAGGACGGAGCAGTGTTTCGTTCTGTTGTATGTACATAGGGTCACTATGAGTCAGAACCGACTGAAGGGCACATAACAACAACAATGTAATCTTTATTAATGTGTTTCTTTTAAAACAGGAGCAATATTGAAGCTTTAAAAAATGTTTCTAATCATACCTCCTTGATTATAGTGAAGGTATATATTGAATGATAAGTCTAACTGCCTTCTCTCTAAAACTTTTCAGAGCCATATACTCAAATGATTAAGTTACATCTGCCTTTTGGTGAGATTTACTCTAAGTGACCTTTGGTAAATCTTTTAAATTCAGTGGTTGAGTACCTACTTTCCACTTGATGTTGGCCCCTACTTCAGGTTATAAAGCAAGTTTTGAGAACTGGACTACTATTTAGTTTGATACTCTTTACCCTTTAAAAAATAGCAGAGGAGTGAACAAGCAGAATATGATTGTCCACGCAAAGGAAACCTAGAGTACACAGAATTTCTAAATTAAATATAAAGGAAGTAGCTTCCTTATAAAATGTTTAATTCTCAATTTTCATTAGAAAGCTGCCTCATTTTTGTTTCTACAAAAAGGAAAGTCACTTCTAAAAGTACAGGAATGTGCAGAGAATGCTTATGAAATGCTCTTAAGTTGAAAAAAAGAAGAATGCCCTACTTCTGGCAATGTCCAGGATGTGCTACAAAAGGTTGAACGTAGAATTGTGTATATTTACAGTAATTTTGTGCTTCTGAAAGACCATCTAACCTGTTTGGTTTTTTTTGTTGTTGTTGTTTGTTTGTTTTTTTTGATACCAAGTGAAACAAGTAGCTTAGTTTTCAAACATTGCTACTAAACTGCCACACTGCATGTATACAACCTGGAATGATCCAACCAATCTTCCATTCTTAAGACAGATTTGATTTTCTCCCTTTTACAATTCTGACATTTGTTTAATTTCATTTGCCTTAGTTTTCATAGAGACCAAATTCGGTGGTTTATAACACCAATTATGTATTCATTTACAATCAGCCCTTTCCTTTTCGACATTATTCCAATTTTTTTCTTTTGCCAAATCTGGGACAAAAAAATTACACATACCCACAGTGTAGAAAACTTGGGTCAGAAGTCTACTTCTTTTCTGGTAAAAAAAAATTACTTGGAAAGTGGCATTATTACAAAATAAAATAATAATTCTCAGAAGTAAATTCCTTTACAAAATTAATAAATTAGATGATTCTATTTACTTAAGAAGCGCTAATATAGGAAAATCTTTACTTTTGATGGGAATTACAGTTACATCATATTTTTGCCATATGCTTTTTAATGGATGATGATTCTTACAGGGTAGTTTTAGATGCATCAGTCCTACAAATAGATTCAAATCCTACATACATACAGCATATAGTTGAATTCTCATTTCTGTAAATATTTTACACACAATATGCTATTGTTTAATCATAATAATGAATCAGTTTTTCAGGTACCACATACTTGAATACGTGCAACATTTTCTGAATGAGAAAATGAATCAAACTGAAAAGTACAAATTAATAATGAAATTAAAATGTCATCTTTCCTTTAATGTTAACAGGTAGAGACACAGTTTATTAAAAAAGCAATTAAATGATACACACTTAGAAAACAAATACGGCTGAGAAAACCTGAGAGAAAATAACCACTTCACAAATTGCTATTGTCCTTGGACAAATTCATTAAAAATATTAAGTAAGAGTAAAGTAATTCCAAGTAGTTCAAGGCAAGAAAATTTAAAGTTAAATCATTTTTCAACCTCACTGCCGGGTCCTCGGATAATTCTAGATGGAAATACCATTTTAAGATAAACAACGACATTAACCCTCTTTGGGAGTTGATTATTACTTACCAAAATTTGCCATCTGTATCGTTTGGTTGCCAGTCTGTGGAACATTGTAAATCACAACAGCATCAGCATTTTTTCTGCTCGCTGCTTGAATTTTTTCTGAAAAGGTACAATTGCCTCTTTCTATCAGCGCAATCCAGGGCTTCTTAGCATTAGTAAACTCCGTGTTGTAGTCACAAGCCTGGTAGTTATTGTTCTTAGGGATGCCCACTACCCCCATAGCATTAGTCACTGGTGAGGCTAATCCATAAACACCACATTCGCATGTCTCTGTTGTAGTATAGTTGCTGATTTCATCGTAATAAGTCACAGTCACACAGGCATTCATTGAAAAAGAGGCTGAAATCTTAAATAAGAAGATAATTACACGAAGCAGAAAAAAACTAGACTTATTCTCCTGGTTCATTGCTCGTTCATTTGAGCATAAAATTTAAGATGTCTGCTGATATTTCCAACAATCAGTCACCATTGTCCGCTCACGTCCCTGCTAAGCAGAAGTCTGAAATTTCAGTTGCAAGAAGGTAACTGATCTCACCTCTAGCAACATAAGCTCTGAATACATCAGCTCTGTTTCACTTTACCTAAATTTCCCTTTGCCTGCCCCTCCTACAACTGTATACACACATGACCCTTAACCAGGACTACCTTAGCAATAAATAACACCATCAACTTTATTCTACATGTCAACTTATCAGGATTGGATGGCTTCCTGAACTGAAGTTTTTTCCTTCTTATTGTTCCAGCTAATGCACTTTCATAAACCTGGAGCGGACTGGAATGAGGAACTAGACTCTTGGGACTCCCACGTGACAGGGCGGAACGTCACCTCTCTCAGAATATCTAAAGCACCAAACTGGTTTTTTTCCAAGCCCTGCTGAAATATGCTGTCAACCAGTTCAGCTGGGAGTAAGTTAAGATGTGCAATTTTAATCGCTATAGCATTAGCTGAATTTATTTTTACAGCCTTTCCCCCTCTTATTGTTTTGTGGATCTTTTTTCTTCGCAGACTCCCCAAGGAATATCCTCTGCTGCCTTGTTTATTCATTGAAAAGTAAACATATCTCAGTGGCTAGAGATCCTTTCCTCTAAAGTACAGTGCCTTGCCCTTGGTGGTGGTGTTCTTAGGTGCCATCGAGTTGGTTCTGACTTATAGCAACCCCATGTACAACAGAAGGAAACACTGCCCTGTCCTATGTCATCCTCACCTTGCCCACGGTATCTATGCATTGCTGTCTTCCATTAAATTTTATGTCCCATGTGTTATACTCTAAAAAACAGAATCTTCAAGGTTTAATTTTTAACATTCAGAGCTTTTCAGTTTAGTTCTTTCAAATGTATAGACAGCTTTATTTTATTGCCTCCTTTATTTTTAGCTTTGTTTTTAATCAGGAGTACACTGGACCCTAGCAGCACTTGGGCAGATTGCTGGGATAGGGAGATTGGAATGTGTACCAAGGGCTGGTGAAGGAGTAGATGCACCAAAACAAACAGAGATATCAGGAGTCTGACTGGGCAAAGAGTCAGCAAAGTAGACAAACAGGCATTAGGCTGTCAGAGAAGCAAAAAGTCACCAGGTCAAACGGAAGGCAGGCACAAAGGCCCAAAGTCCAAGACAAGTAGTCTAGGATCAGGAAAACCACTGGAGTCAAGGGGGCAGGGCCACAGAAAATAGGAAAACGGGAGACATTGTTAAAGGAGATGATCCATAAAGCTGTGTCTTCCCCCTAGGCATCTGAGAGATTAATGTTGGAGTGGACCCTGCAGGTAGGAACCACTAGTTAGAGGGGAGGAGTTCAGGGAATTAGCCACAGAATCTGCTGAATAAATCCCAACAGATGCACAATACAAATATAAACCTTTCTATCATATCATAGCTACAAATTACTCATCTGTGTATCCCCCTACAGTATTTGGCATAGTAGCACCTTACACACATTAATCACTTCAATAACTATTTATGGAATTGAACTGAAAGTTTAAAGATCATGTGTATTAGCTTGTGATCTATTTAAGAGTAAACACAAATAGTTTATTATTTTGGTACTAGCACTAACATTTGATATGTTAGAGTTCATAATAAAGCCTGTACCCACATGACAAAAAACAAACTACCATCAAGCTGAAAAGAGAAGTGTTATTATCATCAAAACCATTCGTTTGCTGATTGCTAATGGACAGACATCTGTGATAAATTCAACACTAGCATTTGACATGCAAATAATTAGTAAAGTCCTAGAAATTTGATTTAACTTTTTCTGCTAGTTATTAAATTGTTTTTTAGGAAGAATTTCTCATGAAATAGTTTACAAACAGATTAGTGAGAGGTAAGCTACATCTATTAGAAGTCAAATTTTGCAAAATAATCCTAACATACTAGTTTCAGATCTTTACATCATATTTTTGCACAAGTTACATCATTACATGCCTTAAAAACGACAACTTTCCAATAACACTTTGTGGCAGTGCTGGTGTATTAAAGATAACTTTACTAAAATGTTAGGTTAAATTGCCCTGGAGGTTGAATCGCATGACTTGATATGATAACCAGCATTATATACCTTGTATATAAGTGCTTTTTATGTTTTCCTTTTATGGCTTTCAGAGAAAGTCATAACTTAAAAAGTGACTGTGGATTGGTTTTTAAAAATTTGCAGTTGAGTAAAATTAGTCCTAGAACAATAAATACCCATTCATCCAATTCTCCTATTAACTCTTAAGGTAATTTGCTGGAGGATGAGCAGATGAACTTGTAGCACCTGCATAGGAGGTAAGTTCAAAGTATTAGATAAAGCACGAGCTCTAATAAAACTAACAATTGCTTGAGATAGTACTATATACCAATGGTTCTCAAATTTGTCTGCACATTAGAATCACCTGGAGAACTTTTAACTATCCCCATGTCCAGGCTGCACCCTAATTAGAGACTCAGGGGTGAGACCTAAGCACAGTAATTTTTTAAAACTCTGTCATACCAATATGAAGACAAGTTTGAGAACCACTGCTATATAGTACTGCTTCAAACATTTGTTAATATTATAGACTTTTTTAGTCACCTGGTGAAGTAACTTAATAAAGACACAGAGAAGGGAATTACTCATCTCTTAGACAAGGAATGTTTCAATTTTTTCCACATGGCTGAAAAACATCTATGGCCAACCAATTTAAAGATGAGGAAGCACGGGGATGTGTTCCTAATGGAATACAGGTAACACTTGATCATTCACAGCAGGCTTTTAATTCTGGACTGGGTGACTCCAACTTGGTGTATTTTCAAAAGGAATAAAAATTAATTTTGATATTAGCCCAAGTCAAATTAAAGGAATAACCAGGATCTAATATTATAAAATAATTTGATGTCCAAAGCCAAGTATGGCTAAAACTGTATGACAGCAAATTACCTGAAAGTCATCTATATGTCACTTTTTTTTAATTGCCTTTGTGATTTTTTGGGGGAAATTTTTTTGAGTGTTGGAATTTTTTTTTCAAGTCATAACCAGTTTTATTGCAAAAGGACCCTGTACACATTTATCAATTCTAGTACCTTAATAGCTACCCAACAAGTCATTAACATACAGAAACACATGCATCATGAGAAGCAAGAAGTATCACCCATCCCTTCTGCAGATCAGCAGCTTGTCACTCCTGAGCAATAGTGCCCACATCACTGAGGTCTGTGAACACTTTTCGCATTCATCCTGAGTGAAAGATGGAATGACTTAAGTACAAATGCAACATATTATAAACAATTTCTTACAAAAAAAGTCACAAATTAAACCAAAGTATTTTACAGAATTTACTACAAAACACCAGAAAAACTGCCTTTTACTTAAGCTCTCTCCTCCCGTATCCGGATGTCTTTGGGCATGATGGTGACTCTCTTGGCGTGGATGGCACACAGATTAGTGTCTTCAAATAACCCAACCAGGTACGCTTCACTAGCCTCCTGCAGGGCACCGATGGCCGCACTCTGAAACCTCAAGTCTGTTTTGAAATCCTGGGCGATCTCCCTCGCCAGCCTCTGGAAAGGCAACTTCCGGATCAGAAGCTCGGTGGATTTCTGATAACGGTGGATCTCTCGAAACGCCACGGTTCCGGGCCTGTAATGGTGAGGTTTCTTCACCCCGCAGGTAGAGGGAGCGCGCTTTCTGGCAGCCTTGGTGGCCAGCTGTTTGCGGGGGGCTTTCTCCCCGGTAGATTTACGCGCAGTCTGCTTGCTTCGGGCCATTTTTCACTAAACGCCAAAGTCTTAGGCCGCTTCACGGACCGCGGCGCCGCGTCTGGTGGCCCAAAGGAGAGCCACAGTCGCTGGGCAAACAGATAACGCTCCCACAACGAACGACCAAACCACTCTGCTCTCTGAGTGTTGGAATTTTTAAAGAAATAATTAGACCATTAGAATTAGGCAAGATGCCAGCATCTGTATTTCAGTGTTACCTCCAAAATTTACACTGAGTATATCCACTTCTCTCCATCTCATTTGCTACTATTATCTCTTACTTGGGCTATTGTAATTGTCTCCTAGTTGGTCCCTTGCTTTCATTTTTGCCTCTTGCATTAGTAGAATACAGGTTTGACTGCTGTTCAGAGACTCAAAAATAATGGTGGCTTAAACAAGATAGAAGTTTATTTTTCTCTCATGTGACCATCTGATGGTAAGCAGTTCAAAACCAGTATGACAGCTCTACAGTATCAGGGGCCTAGGCTCCTAGGTTGTTCTGCCAACTCTAAGGTGTTCCTCTTGTCTACGTGATCAAAGACATCTCACCACTATGTTCACATTCTAGCCAGCAGAAAGGGGGGAAAGGCAAGGAGAACATTCCTCCCTTACCTTTGAGGGAATGGCTCAGAAATTGTACAGATCACACTCACTTCCCATTGACCAGAACTTAGTCACAAGGCCATACCTAACTACAGAGGAAGCTGGGGAAAGTATTCTTTATACTAGGCAGCCATGTGCCCAGATAAAAATTGAGGGATCTATTACTATAGAAGGGGGCAACAGGTATTAGGGTATAACTAGCAGTGTCTGCCAACCTCTTTATAATACATTCTCCTCCTGGCAGACAGTGACCATTCTAAAACATGAATCAAATCATGGCATATCCTGGCCATGAACCATTTAATGGCTTCCCAGTGCTCTTAAGATAAAAACTAAAATCCTTACCAAGGCCTATGACTCTGCATAATCTGCAAGAGCCCTTGCCTATTTGCCAGCCTCATCTTGTATCTCATTTTCCACACCCCAGCCACATCAGACCTCATTCAATTCCTCAAACATACTTTCTCCTGGGAGGCCTCTGTGTATGCTGTTACCTGTCTGGAATGGCCCCATCCCTCAGATCATTATTCAAGTTCACTTCCTCTGGAAAAAACTTCTCTGATGCTCCCTACCCATTCTTTGTTTAAAAGTCTAATATAAACTGCATACCGTTTCTTTGTGGCATTTATCTCACTAATTTGTGTAATTATTGGAATGTCTTTCTTTTGCACAACACTAAGTTCCATGACAGTAGGGGCCAAATGTTTGTTTTCACTTGTATTGTATTGTGGTCCTAGTGATTGCCCAGTGCTTGGTACAGAGTGGATACTCAAATATTTGGATATATGCTACACTAATTTGACTCATCGTTTTATGAGGCCTCAGATTTTAGAGAAGTTTATCTCACAGCGGCCTAACTACACTAAATGAAAATTTTTTATTATTCAAAATTTTTACTTTGTGCTCAAATTAGTGTTTAAAGAAATAGATTTTGGAGTTATAAGCTTGACCTTACAATTTAATTGCCTTGACTATTTTACATTTAGTCTTTTTCACTTTAAGTTCCCCATCTACAAAATAGGTATTAATACTGTGTCAGGGAAAACTTCTAGATCTTAAGCTACTAGAAATCAGATGCAATAACCTCAGAATAGCATCAGAGGTACTTGAGTTCTTAAAAAAAAAAGTTACATGATTTTCACTGAAAATGTGCATATCATTTCAAAAAGAAAGTTAAAATATTTTAGATTTATGTTTTGAAGATCATTGTATGTATATGTAAACACCGAACAGGCAACAAATTAGGAAGAACATTATCAGTAAAAATAATTGGGATTAAAAAGATTTAAATGTTTATTTACTTTTTGTTATAATGAGCTGCTATAATTGATAATGGCCTAATAACTTTAAAATGTTCTTCATAGAAAACCACATTTTTATGAAACACGTAGGAACAATTAACGTCAAGATATTTTCAGTGTTCTAGTAACTATGCTAATCGACCAAAAGAATCACAGAACTAGATGGGACCATTATTTTGCAAACTTTACAAATTTGGAAACTGAGGCCCAGCAGATTAAGTAGCTTTACTTAAAGTTCCACAGGGACTTAGGGGCAGAGCTGTGGCTAACTTTAAATCTATTTATTTCAAAATCTACTGTTTATTTTTTAGCATAAGGGAAAACAAACACTTGGGGCTAGAAGTGGTGTCAACATAACAATGTAAGAATGAAGGATGGTATGACTTGGACAACAAGATAAATTTATATCTAATGTTTCTATTTTGGAGACTTCGCCAAACTCAAATATAATCTCAAATAACT
>NW_004444004.1:18982-20274 GCF_000243295.1 Trichechus manatus latirostris | reverse complement strand
GTATAGCATATAAAGTCACAGAACCATAGGGCTAAAAGGAAATCCTATAAGCTTAAATGCAATCAGATTCATTTTGATATAGAACAATCTTTAAATTCATATGATGATCATATTGACACATCTAACTAATCACATAGATGTCAGCCACAGGACCCTCAAATATGCAGTGGCCACTTACAGTTAAAATAGAAGTATAACAGACAAGAATAAAATCAATTCCCTTAGTTACTGTTTCCTACTTTCAATATGAGCACTTAAAATGTTAACATGAGATAAAGTTTAACTATTTAAACTAACATTAAATATATCAAAACTACAAACAAATATAGCAAGAATATAGACATACAACAGACTCTGGCTTTAACATCATATACTGATCAAAATATTTAAAAGTTTAAACCCTATGAAGTCACCATAGGGGGTGGAAAGAAACCTTAAGACATTATTTAATTCAACACTCTCATTTTACAGGTGACAAACTAAAGACCAGGGGCAACTGGACCATAGCAATCCATGTGTGCTTTTGAAAATGATAGAATCTACCTTGGTTGTGAGAAACATTGGTTGACTACCTTAGGAGAACTGAACCTTCAAATTGGCAATTCAGATTTTCTCATTTCCATGTGATTAAATTTGGAAGGATGTTACATATCCATGAAAAGCTGATCTTGTACATTAGGAAGCCTTATGATTTACGATAAAAGTGCATTTCACAAATGGGACAGTGAACAAATTGTTACAAGTCAAGGTAATAGTCATATAGAAGAAAAGTAAATTTTCTTGATAGACAAAAATTGTGTTTTGATGACCTTTTCAATACTGAACTACAATGAAGTGTGTCAGCACCAAATACAAGACAAACATAAAACCACTTAATAACTTTAGAGCTCATGTAATTTTTGCTGAAAAAGTTACTTAACTTACCAACAAAATGACAGAATATCTTTAAAACAGTTCTTCCTTTATAGCCTGTAATAATTTCATTTGCCAACTTTTAATAAATATTCTCTGGAGTATAAATTTTCTGCAAACAGACTTCTATTTTATTGTCACCCAAATTACAGCTATCCAAGATACTGATGATATGTGCTCTATTCAGCTCAGTTACTGCTTTCATAATATCACCTAAAAGTAAAAAGCAGATGGTAAGTATTATAAAATAGTTAAATATTTACTTGCATTTTGCATCATATAAACTGATGATTTTTTTCTTACAATATTAACACTATCCCTCATCTCTTCCCTCTTCCCTCTAATTCCTCACACAGATTTACAAAGTTATGTTATAGTAA
>NW_004444004.1:16587-17804 GCF_000243295.1 Trichechus manatus latirostris | reverse complement strand
GTCATTAGTCATTAGGGAAATGCAATTAAAAACTACAATAAGATACTACTTCACACCTACTAGGATGGCTATAATTAAAAAAAGAAAGGAAAATAACCAGTTTTTGTGAGGATATGGAGAAATTGGAAACCTCTTACATTGCTGGTGGGGGTATAAGATGGTGTACTCACTGAGGAAAACAGTTTGGTAGTTCCTCAAAAAGTTAATAGTAGAATTACCATATTATCTAGAAATTCCACTCCTAGGTATATACTCGAAAGAATTGAAAAAAGGTATTTGAACAAAAACTTTTATACAAATGTTCATAGCAGCACATTCACAATAGCTAAAAAGTGGAAACAACACAAATGTCCATCAACTGATGAGTGGATAAACAAATTGTGGTGTATGCGTACAATGGAATTTTATTCAGCCATAAAAATGAATGATACACATGCTACAACACGGATGAACTTCTGAAACACTATATGCTAAGTGAAAGAAGCCAGTCACAAAAGGTCACATATTGTATTATGTATTCCCTTTATATGAAATGTCCAGAAAAGGCAAATCTATAGAGACAGAAAGCAGATTGGTGGTTTCCAGGGTCTGGGGAGTGATTGCTTAATGGGTATCAGGTTTCCTTTTGGGGTGATAAAAATGTATTGGAATAGACAGAGGTGATGGTTGCACAACATTGTGAATGTGCTAAATGCCACTGAATTATACACCTTAAATGGTTAGTTTTATTTTACGTGAATTTTATCTCAATAAATAAAAATTGCTGAGGTACTCTCTTATTTCCAGGCACAACGAATACAGCTTTTCATTAAAAGAGGAAAAATTTTTGCCAGCAATTTTTTCCCTTAAACAGATTTAAACAAGTGGAAGTTGAGTCAAATCTTCAGTACCTCTCAAAGTAATAATGGAGCAAGACTGGAATGTATGCCAAACAGTATTAGACAAATTATTTTATAGGCACTTGAAGGACCATATGGAAAATCAAATCTTTTAGGGGGAGTTTGTTGTTGTTGTTATTTCCTCCCATTTTAGAAGGCTGTTTCCAATGATCACTTTTGTTGGAGGCTTTCTATCTTGTTACTTACAATAAGACCTATTCAGTAATTTGAATAATGATGATGATTAATGGCAAGCATATATTAAGTATTTACTGTATGCAAAGCACGGCTGTAAGGGTTTTACATGTATTAGGCCATTTAATCATAATGATTGTCTTA
>NW_004444004.1:12906-15202 GCF_000243295.1 Trichechus manatus latirostris | reverse complement strand
AAGCATAAGAACGATTGTGAGGATGGCACAGGACCGGGCAGTGTTTCATTCTATGGCACATAGGGTCGCTATGAGTCGGAGTTGACTCGACGGCACCTGACAACAGAAAGTAAGATTTATTCTACTAATGAACAGTTTAACATTTGTGAAATCAATCTATTTAACTATATGAAAAGAAAAAAGGATAAAACTCAATAGATCAATATGTTCAAAATAAACATTTAGCAAAATTCTACTCACATTCATGAGAAAAACTGAGCAAATTAAGATTAGAAGAGAACTTATTTAATGTGAGAAAAATTATGCACCAAAATCTTACAGAAAGTGTAATACTCAATGGTGAAAGCCTCAGAATTTTCTGAGATCAGAAATGAGAAAGAGATGCACTCTACCAATTCTATTCACTGAATACCAATTCCATTCATTGTACTGAAGAGCTTAACCAGCACAATAAGACAAGAAAAATAAATAAAAGGCAAAACAATTTAAAGGAATAACTATCATTATTTGCATATTACATGACTTGTACATAGAGAAATTTTAAAATGTACATACTTTTAGAATTAATAAGTGAATTTATCAAGATTGTTGGATACAAGGTCAGTATATTACCAAAACCTGCTGCCCAATTGGGAACGGCTACTATAAAGGATTAGAGTTAAAAATGATTCTGCATTCCACCTGCTGCACAAGTGTCTGGGCTTTCCTGCCACTTTAAAGAAACCAAAACTCTTACTTCTATACAATTCATTATGGATGTCGTTTATGTAGGAAACATATATGCTCATCAATTGGCAAATAAACGTAAACTATAATGTTCTAAGTTAAAATAAAATGCTTACATAAAATTTTAGAAATGTTTAAGGTATGTGCGAGGTGTGCAATCACCTTGCTGAAAACAATTTGACCTTTTATTCTCACTTCTGTCTAGAAAGACTAACACCTGAGGCCAATGAGTCAGGGCTGACCAGACCAAGAGGGAACACCTAGAGGCTTAATGCTGACTATGCCTCAGGAGGCATGATGTAATCTATCAGGGCCACCTTGGGAGTCCAATAAGCACCCTGAGCTCTAAGGCTCCGATGGGTTTCATGGTTGATGCAGGAACGGATTACCCAGTAAATAAGGTAGGCACAGGCTTCTTTGTGCTTACTTACTAATCTGTACTGCATAATTTCACTTGTTTTTTTTGTCACATCAAAGATGTGGTGAAGCCCAAGTGAAACTGTGCACTACAGATTAGTAAGTAAACACAGTTAAGACCATGCATATCTTGCTTACTGGTTAATCCACCCCTGCTGATCACCATGCATGGGAGAGGGTAGCATGTCCCTCTTTGGGACATGGAAGCTCGATGCTGTGACTTCTCCCAGACCTCACCCCTATGTGTCTGTTTGTATCCCTTTTGGTTGTAGTAAGTCTTGTAGCTGTAAATATAGTGTATTCTCCATGAATTCTGTAAGTCGTTCCAGCAAATTAACAAGCACACAGGGGCAGTAAGGGCTAGCAGGGGCTGGTATCTGCCTACTTGGCAGTCTGAAAGAAGGCATCCTTCTAACATGTGAGCTCTGTTCCAGCTCTGGGTGGCTGGAGTGGAGAGAGTGTGTCATGTGAGTGCACGGTGACAAGGAGGAGAAATGGGAAGGTGAGAATTGGATCCATTTCCATACTTTAGAAATTGGATTCATGCTGATCCTTATCAGGAAATGAAGGTGGGATTTACCCACCATGCCCCTTGCTTAGTGCAGTATGTATACTTGTTTTATAACTCCCCATTTTAAACATATTCTCAATTAGTCATGTGAGTATTGCAGATAAGCGTGCTTCTACTATAACTGATCATTTTATAGGTGAGAGACAGAACCCAAAGGAAAAAAAATATGGTATGCATATGCTTAATGCAAATGACTTACACTTTAGCACTTGGGCCTTGCAGAACTCTTTTTTTTCTTCTTGCTAGGACTCAAACTTGTATATTTAGTTTGAGAACTTGCAGGATCACCGTCACGACGATACTATTTGCCATCTCTTTCCCGACTTTGACTTTCTCCTCTTGCTGCTTGGGATGTTGAGGGGAGATTAGCATTCTAAAATCAACAATTTTGAGAAAACATTGAAAACTAATTCTCAAAAATTATTTCTCCTTTCAAGAACGAAGAACACCAAAGACGCAAGGAAAGTATTAGCCCAAGAGATAGAATGGGCCACATAAACCAGAGACTCCATCAGCCTGAGACCAGAAGAACTAGATGGTGCCTGGCTATCACCAATGACCACCCTGACAGGGAACACAACA
>NW_004444004.1:10183-12509 GCF_000243295.1 Trichechus manatus latirostris | reverse complement strand
TTTGTATGGGAGACTAACTTGAAATGTAAATTTCATTTAATTACAAAAATAAAAAAAATTAAAAAAATTATTTCTCCTTTCAAAGACTACAATTTTAGGTTCTCCCATTTTTCATAACCTTGGGAGTTTTAGTGGGAATTTGTATTCATAACAGTGCTTTTATGAAGATGATTTATCCAAATCCAGCTGACTATTAAGCATTTAAAAAGGAAGATAAACGAAAATCATTCTTACTTATACTAGTATAATGGAAAAGTTCAATTAGGTGATTATTTCCACACGAAAAGTAATAATCCTATAGTTTTTAAAAAGATAAACTCATGGAATAAATTAACTAATTTACCTTGATTGTGTCTAGATTCCAGAACTAGCCTCTTCTTGTTAGATCATGTTACCTACAAGAGTCATTGTTACCTCTTATAGAACCTGAGTAAGTCTACCATGCCAGATATATAGAGGTAAAACTTCCTGGAGAAGAAGCCTTCCTGTAGTTCCGGACAGGACAAAAAGTAAGAAAAAAATCATAATATACTACCTGGGAATTTAAGTAGATAATCATAATAGACTCAAGTTATGCAGAAAGCAAAAATAAGACACCAAGTGCAAAAACAAGATACCAAGTATTGAGGAACTTGGGAAATGTCAGAGGCTGTGACATTCAGCCTAGCCTGCCCTAAAATAAACGACAGAAAAAGGAAACAAAAAACAAAAATGAAATTTTTTTCTTACTGTTAAGTTTACGTTATTGAATCAATACATGTGTGTTCTGAATCAAATGTACAAGGTACCAGTTGTAATTATCACAGTGCTTTCAGAGATATACTATTAATTCTCTGGCACCATACCTGAAGTGTTTCTGAAGCTGAAGCACTTTCAGTTGCACTGCTATGGGGTATATACTTTACAACAGTAATTATCCCCTGAATTGCAATGCGCTTTTGTTCCCTATACTGCAAGTCTTCAATCTCCTTCCTCACTTCACTTATAGCTGTCAAGAGTGACTCAACTGCAAAAGAGTAATAATCCCAAGGAAACTGTAAGGTTTAAAGAACTGAAATGAGAAAAATAAGAATTAGATTTGCAATGCAATTTCACAACATAAAATTAAAAACTTGCTACATTAACTACATTTGTAAAACTTTGTGTTTATATTTGGCATCCCCTTATGTAATTTTTGTAAAATAGGGAAAATGCTTTTATCAGTTAAACTATAATATAGACTTCTAGCCTGGAGTCTTCATTTGCAACAGAAACTTTATATATTGAGCCTAATTTATATATCATATTTCAAACTATAAAGTGTTGCCCAGCCACTGCATAGAAACACAAATTTTAATTGTTTCCCACCATATACTATATATTGTTAGCATTATGAAGTACAAGAGGAGGACAATATTTAGATGATCACAAATCAGCATTTCAAAGTTCCTCCTCTTTCTTTCAAAACCACACAATTATCTCATAGCTTTTAAAAAAGAACACAGTTACATTAAACTTTTCAACAATCATATCTTAATTCTACTAAAAAGTAAATTAATGTTAGGCTTCTCAAGAGTACTTTAAATCAAATTCAGCATCTCATTTACTTCGGTGTCATTTTTACTTAAAGGTAACACTAAATTGTGTTATATACAATATATATAATTTCACAAGAATAGCATCATACAGTTGTCAGTATCTGGATATCAAATTGCTCAGCATCTCTTTTAGATTATCTTTAGTCTCTCTATATAACTTCACAGGAGTTGAGATCTACCAAGGTCAGATCTGATCTCATTGGCATTAAATCAAGATAGTATCTCTGGTTAGTCATCTTCTGCATTCTCTCTTTTCATCAATCTAATTAAAAATAAAAATATTAACCTTTAGGAGTCATGACATGTATTTTTTGGTCTGCATAAAGACAGAATGATTATCAGTGTTAGTGCACTTTGTCTCACTCAAATAAAACAAATGGGGGGGGGCGGAAATCACTAAATAGACAAGTGTCAATTTCGGTGAAGGGAAGGACAACACAAAATATAGGAGAAGTCAGCACAACTGGACCAAAGCAAAAGCTACGAAGTTTCCTAGACACATCCAAACACTTCAAGGGATGAAGTGGCTGGGTCTGGGGCCTGGGGACTACAGTCTCTGGGAACATCTAGGTCAACTGGTATAACAAAGTTTATAAAGAAAATGTTCTACATTCCACTTTGGTGAGTAGTGTCTGGGGTCTTAAAAGCCTGCAAGCAGCCATCTAAGATACATCTATTGGGCCCATCCCACCCAGAGCAAAGGAGAATGAAGAAAACCAAAGATACAAAGAAAATACTAGCCCAAAGGA
>NW_004444004.1:0-9161 GCF_000243295.1 Trichechus manatus latirostris | reverse complement strand
GTTCAAGTGGACTAATCTGTAGCTGGCTACAGGATGCTGAAAAACCACAAGAAAAATAAAAACTAATAATCTGGATTTTTCTAACTATCCAAATGTTTGGCATAGTTTAAAAAACTGATTTTTTATAAATCATATATTAACCTAGATGTGTGGCACCACATATAAACTGACTATAAATACATAGCTCAGCATTTAAATTTATACTATTTAAAGCATACTTAAAATGGCCATATTTATATCTGATATTAGTATTTATAAAACAAGGACTTGGCAAAGATGTGTGTTACACCTTTCCTAGGTGTCTTCTTTCTATCGAATTTCCTAATTACCAACATGGTAGCATTTTGGTAAACACCCCATTCCACACTATTCCCTCATTGACTCATTTGGTAAATTTTATCTTATTATTTTGACCCTGTCATCAGAGGGACTAGAGAAAAGTAATGTACTTGTACGCAAGTAATGAGACTCTTTTTGCTATATAAATAAAATATGAGATTCTGGGGCTGAAATCTGACACATTATTTAGTATCTTAAAATAAATACCTAACTGAATTGTGGTACAGGGCCTAACAGTCTTAAATCTATCAAGCAATTTATAATTATCTACATTCTACATCAACGAACAGTTAAAGTTATCCAAAGGACATAAGCATAATTCTCCAGTGAGTCACAAAATCATTGCTTCAATCATAAATAATCCAGGAGCAATATAGTCCATAGGCTTAATAGTCTTTGTTAAATCATTCTCAAAGCAATAAAGGCAGATCAAAATAAAGCTATCTTGTGGTTGAATGCTCTAATGTAAAAGTTAATTTAATATGTGCTAAAGGGTTCTAGTGAAGAGGAAATATATTTCCAATAAAGTGTATACCAAGAAATTACTCACCAGTAATAAACATTTGACTCTCATTTGTAGTAGTGAGGTAAACCAGTTTAGGTACTTGGTCATTATTTCTCACAACTTTCAACTGTGTACACACAAAATATGTCACTGTAGAAAATGAAAACACTTATGAAATGACTTTTGCATTTCAAAGAGGACATGCCAAGATCAGGACCTAACACAATACTTCTCAAACTTAAAAGAGCATAATGAAACGAACATTTCCTGATTCAAATCACCTGGGGCTATTGTTAAACTGCAAACTATGACTCAGTAGGTTTTGCATTTCTAATAAACTCATAGGTGATACTGGTGCTAATAATAAACTCATAGGTTCCTTTGACCACACTTTGAGCAACAAGGATCTATCATTTATTAGCCTACTTTCTACAAGAGACCTTTCCTTTAGAAAGTACGACTGCATCTAACTGAAGTCATTTGCTTGCTGCACAGCTGAAGAGTGCAAGAGTCATTCTATTACGGCACTCAACTAAGTGTCAACAGTTATTTCTACAAAGATAAAAATCTTAGTTTCTCCATGATACTTTCACTGATTAATCCAATCTAACACTGATCCCTAAATTACTGACTCCTTCCAGTAGAAGGAGCCGTGGTTGCCCAGTGGTTAAGTGTTCAGCTGTTAACCAAAAGGTCAGCAGTTTGAATCTACCAGCCGCTCCTTGGAAACCCTATGGGGCAGTTCTACTCTGTCCTAGAGGGTCGCTATGAGTTGGAATCGACTTGACGGAAGGGGTTTGGTTTGGTTTTGGTTTCCAGTAGAAAGGTCTATACAGTATTAAATTGTATTTGCTTATGCAAGTGTTTCATATCTTTCGTGTGTTTATCTTAATTAGACTTTAAGCCTCACTGGCAGGACTTATACCACGTATTTATTTTCTTCTCTCCTTGCTAACTAACTTGATTGACTGAAAAAAAAAAAATTCCTGAAAATGAGATAACGTCTTCAGACTTCAAATACTTTCAAAAGCTATCGATTGCTTTTAACTACCTACATGTGGTTTAGGTTCATTAATCCAACATTATTTTTTATTTTAACTCAATACATCAAAAAAAAAGTTATGGTATTACAAACAAGGAAAAGAAGAAATATTTAAAATATAAATACTTGTAGTAGTAACACAATAACAGTAAAAGTTCTCATTTAAGAATAAAAATTTCTTAACAGCAAGATAACTAGAAATTCATGTCCTAAATCTCATATTTACTAGTTCTTTATTCTGTAGCAATGAAATAAAAGGAAATCTTTTCAAATGACTAAGATAATTTTATTAATTTATATCACCTTTCCTTTATTTCAAAAACTGTACAAACGTGCCTATTAATGGTTAAAGGGGTTGACACAGGAATATTAAAGAACCCTCTAATTCTAAGTTCATGGCTGTTAACATCAGACAGTCAGATCTAACACTTTCTAGCTGTTTGACATTCAGAAAATTACTTAAACCCTCCGGACCTTAGTTGCCTCACCTGCAAACGTGTAAAAACATCAAGTCTTTAAAAGGTAACTGGGAGTACCTTTATAAGCAACTGGTACATAATAAACACACAATATTAGTGTCCCTTAGTTCTTAATTTTCCTTAAGCAAAATTAAAAAAAAAAAAGACGTCCTACCACCAAAGGATTTTGGTAGTATCCCCCTCATAGGCCTGAAGCCCCCTTAATCCTTATCTTTCATTTAATGATTTTTTTCCCCATCACTACTGGTCAGAAGTTAAAAATAAATTGTGATCGTTGTCAACTATTGTACTATAATACATCTCACCAGGGCCTGCACATACCTTTCTTAGAAAGATAAATTTCACATTATCACAAGAAATAGAACATGTATTCTTGGCCAAGTTTCTTTGAGAAATCTTTATCCAATAAGTGTGTCAGCCTGTTGTTTATAGGGGCTATAAACAAAGAGAGAGGGATCTGGCCATAAAACCCACCTAAAATGAAGTAATGGAATTACAACCAGAGGTCATCACTGCCAACCATTTACTCCCTAAGAGAAGTTACATGAGAGGCCACACCCCCACTCACTTAGGAATCAGATGCCTTGGTTATGACCAAAACCCTCTTTCTTTCCCCTCTCCCTCAAACTGGGGTAAAGTTCTATTCATATATATATATATATATATATATATATATTTGATCTTACAAGCAGAGGGTGGAATCTGAATGGTGAGAAATAATGTTTTGCATAGAGAATAAAGGGACAACAGAACAGCCCTGTATATGGTCTCTAGGACTTTCCGTGTTCTACAACTTCTACTTCATTGGTGGTTAAAAAAAATTAGATGTAGTCAAGATTGGGAGTTTTCCCAATGTTGGCAAGCTTTTTAACACAGAAAATAATGAGTATTTATAATCATTTGTAAAATAATAAAACAGAACACCATATCTAAAGTAGCTTCATGCTCAGAATTCAAATAAAAAAGTCACTGAACTTGTTGAAAAGTATTAACTATATATTTTTTCTATCATAAGAGAGCTAAAGACTAACTTGATGTATGAAATATATAACAGGACATATCTAAAATGGTTTCAAATAAACAAAATCAGTGGAAAAAATAAATATCTTTGTATCTTAATGAATGTAGGGGCAAAAGTTAATGCCAAAGTAAGCAAAACATTGGTATAACATCACCAATCTAATATGAATTTAGCAAATAGAATCATACTTATCATTATCATTATTTAATTATACAGTATGTCTATCCTCTACCAATTAATTTCATATTAGTAAAATCTTCAATGTCTTTAATGGGTTCTACTCAGTCAATTTCCAAATGGATACAAAGGGAATTGACTTTCCATGTTTTAGCTTTACTGAAACTTAAGGCTTTTATGTATGAAATGCTAACGATGATAATTGATAAGAGCACCTGTTTTCTGAAAAAACTGGTTTCAACTCCAAATTAATTCTGAATAGACAACCAGTATAATCTTCCCCAAAGTAGGTGGTTACTATACATAATACCACGTATGATATTAACATAGAAAAGATTTAAACATGCTGTCAGAATGCTTGAAATTGCTAACTCAATATCGCACTACTTCCATAGGTCAATTTACCATTTTTTCTTAAAGTTAATGCCCCCCACTTCCAAAATTAAATTATAAAAATATAAGAGCTGAGTACTTGGGCAAATATTTTCAAAGATTTCTGGCTGAGATGTAGAAAACAATTCCACAATAAATGGTTGTTTTGAAGTTGCATCAGCAATGTGAATCCAGCGATATGTCCAAAAATCTTCACTGTTTTCTATATGGATAAAATATTGAAATGAATTAAAGTAACTTATTATACACATATGAACACAAAAACTATTCACTGAAATACATTTTATGACTTTCAAGTTTAAAAGCTTATCTTTCTTTTTTAACCGCTGTACCCTTCCTACAAAAACTAAAATCCCAGTAACATCACAGATATGATTTACTGGCAAATTATCCAGTTCTGAGCTAAAAAAAGCAAAATTGTTAAATAAATATTGTATCTTTAAACTGAAAAAGCATTCTACAATTATGATTATGAAAATGTATATCTATATAATTGCTACAGCATATATGTGGGTAGACTTTGAGCAAATTATAATGTATTATGTTTCAGTGACTAATGCTGAAAATTAAATAGCTAAGACATTTTACAAGAAACTATTTTACCTTGTGACAAATTGGTGTCTTAATTGCGGCAATCTCCATCCTGATTTCAACTACTATTCTGGAATGATATTTATATTAGTTGGAGGATCTTGAAGGTTCAGGCAGATTTCTGAAAAACAAATTATGTTACTTTAATATGATATTTAACACACGCAAAAGCATATATATGTATAAATTACACAGCGAAATAATATACTGAACACTTGCGAACCCACTATTAAACCCAAGAACTAGACTTTCTTCTCTCTCCTTTATCACATTCACTTATCTCCCCACCAAAGGTTAACCGTACCTTGAATTTTGTGGTTTAGCATTTCCTTAATTTTTTAAAAAAGGTTTTATCACTTATGTATCTTTGCCCAAACAAATTACTATTTCGTTTGGTTTACTTTTAAACTTTATATGAATGAAATCATACCATATACAGTCTTTTAGGACTACTTTTTCACTCAATATTATGGTCCTAAGATTTATTCCGTGTGGCTTAATGTAGCAGGTTTTTGTTTTTTTCATTTTTACTGCTGATTAATGTTCCATGGTGTTAATAAACCACAATACATTTACCTATTATCAGGTTGGTGTCATCTGGATTATGTCCAGGCTTTTGATGTTACACACAGGGCTGCTATGAACATTTTTTTTAATTATACTTAAGGTGAAGGCTTACAGAACAAATAGTTTCTCATGAAACAGTAGTACACATATTGTTTTATGACATTGGTTAACAACCCCACAACATGTCAACCCTCTCCCTTCTCGACCTTTTTTTTTTTTTTTTGGTGAAAATATACATAGCCAAAGACATACCATTTCAAAAATTTCTACATGCACAGTTCAGTGACAGTGACTATGCTCTTGCAATTGTGCTGGTATTCTCACGTTAGATGAAGGCTTACAGAACAAAATAGTTTCTCATTTAACAGTACACATATTGCCCTATGACAATGGTTAACAACCTCACAACACATCAACACTATCCTTACTCAACCTTGGGTTCCCTATCACTAGCTTTCCTGTCCCCTTCTGCCTTCTGGCCCTTGTCCCCGGACTGCGGTGCCTCATTAGTCCCATTTGGTTTTATGGGGCTCTCCTCTTCCTGGCTGAACGGTGAACCTCGGAAATGACTTCATCACTGAGCTAAACAGGTGTCTGGGGGCCATACTCTTGGGGTTTCTCCAGTCTCCTTTAGGCCAGTAAATCTGGTCTTTTTTTTTGTGAGTTAGAATTTTGTTCTACATCCTTCTCCAGCTCTGTCCAGTACCCTCTGTTGTGATCCTGGTAAGAGCAGTCAGTGGTGGTAGCCGGGCACCATCTAGCTGTACTGGACTCAGTCTGGTGGAGGCCTTGGTAGCTGTGGTCCATTAGTCCTTCGGACTAATCTTTTCCTTGTATCCTGTTCTCTTCATTCTCCCTTGCTCCCGAAGGGATGAGACCAGTGGAGTATCTTAGATGGCTGGCTATGAACATTTTTGTACACGTCTCCCTGTGCTCACAGCCAAGAGTTTTTCTAAGATATATACCTAGGAGTGGAAACCCTGGGTTGTAAGATGCACAAACGTTCAATTCTACAAGATAATCTTAAATTATTTTTGAGTAATGTATCTATTTATATTCCCACTAGCAATGATTCATTAAAACAAAACCTGTTGCAATGTTCCATATCCTCTCCAAGTTTTGGTATTATCAAATATCTAATTTTAGTTGGAATCAACTCGATGGCAATGGGTTTGGTTTAGTTTAGTGATGTAAATTAACAATTTGTTGTGGCCTTACTTTGCAATTTCCTTATTACTAATTATGTTGAACAGCATTTTATATGCTTATGGTCCATACACACTCCCTCTTCTGTGAAATGCCTGTTTGTGTCTTTTCTCCATTTTCCTATTGGATTGTCTGTCTTTTTCTTATTTATTTGCAGGAGTTCTTCATATACTTTGGATACTAACCCTTTGTGGATTATATAGTTGCAAATAACTTCACCCAGTTTGTGGCTTGTTTTTTTCATTCTCTTTATGGTGTATTTTGAAAGGAAAAAAGTTCATCATTTTAATAGAGTAAGGTTTATTAACCTTTTTTGATGGCTACTATTTCTTGTGTCCTACCCAAGAATTTTTTCCTGATTCCAAGGTCAAAATGATATGTTCTATAAGTTCTTCTAAAAGTTTTGCCTTTTACATTTAAGTATTTAATATATCTGAAATTGATTTTTATATGGTATGAGATTAGGGATATAATGTCATTTTTTCCATATATATAATCAATTGTCCCAATACTATTTACTGAATAGTCCCTGATTCCCTGATTATCTATATAGCACATCTATTATATATTAAAGTTCTGTATGTCTTAAGGCTGTTTTTCAACTCTGTATTATGACTCACTGGTCAATTTGTCTATACCTATATCATACCACACTGTCATAAATACTACAGCTTTATAAAAAGCAATTTTGTCACCTGGATATGCTTGGTTATGGGACAGAATTTATAATTTAATAGACATAATACTATATGTTGTGAATTATCTCCCTCTTAACAATTTTTACTGTGTTTTCTCAAGTAAGTCATATCTCTTATTAGTGTAATTTCTTACCTTTCTATTGTAAGAAGTAGTGAGATAATGGATTAATTGTACAAAACTATCAAGGTAATAACTTCTTCATCTAGCAGGATGTAAGCAATGTCTGCAAAATGCTCAGGATTTTAAGAAAGGGTCATACAAGGTTTTCTTAAATAAACATATATTTCACAAAACAATGAACTGCTGTTATTTATGTGAACATTCTCTAAGTAATCAAATTTAACAGATTAGCTGGGGAATTTAGAATACATAGAAACACAGATCCAGTAATAAAGTATTATAAGCCAAAACAACAGAAACTTGTTGACTGACATTATCTACAGTTCTGAAAAATAAAAAATGGAAAAAAAAATCACATCCACATCTTAAAACAATCATGCTATGTATTAATTCTAATGCTCCCAAAATACTTGGGATGCCAAGATGTCAAAACTTTAATTTCAATACTAATTAAGAAAAGCCCTCTCAAGATTGCAGCAATTGGCAAGATTTGAACATTAACTATAGGTTAGATATTTCTATTGTATCAATTGTAAATCTCCTGATTTTGATAAATGAACTGTGGTTACATAATAGAATGTTCTTGTTCTTAGGAAATACACACTTAAATATTATTGAAGTATTTAGGAATTCAGAGGAAAAAATATATACACATGTGTGTATATATATGTAAGTGTGTGTATATATAGAGAGAAAGAGGCAGAGAAATAGAGATAAAGATAGAGAAAGCGAAAGATACACACACATAAATACACACAGAGAATGATAAAGCAAAGGTAAATGTTGACAATTGTTGAATCTGAGTGAAGGACATATGTGAGTTCTTTGTACTATTATTTAAACTTTTACGTAAGTTTGAAATTATTTCCAAATAAACGTTAACAAATCTTTTCAAGACAGCACCTAATAGTAACAGCAAAATATATTCGTCATTAACTTAATACTATGTGATAAAAACAAAAGAAAACAAAAATATGTACATCACAAGTGGAGCTCATTTGTAAATCAACAATAAACATCTCGGATGATTTTTCTTAACAAATGCAATAATAAGTAAATGTACTTATTAAGTTATATGATTGTCTGAAAAATGTAAATTTTATGGATAAAGGAATTTAAAGGTTTGACAAGTTTTAACAGCTTCAGTAATTTTCATGGGCCTTTACCTGATATGGTTCTTTGCAAATTTATACAAACAAAATAGTCATAAGACAAATTCATTGAATACTTAACCTACTGAAGAAATTAGTTTCATATGTGGATCCATAGGGGGATGCTGCATCCTGAATGGATAACTTCTCTTAATGGTATGCTGTTGAAGCAGAAGAACTAAACTGACCTGCAAACATTTATACCACTCAGGACACAAGGCATTCCACATAATCACTGAAACCACGCCTGAATTGTCAGCAACTTCCAAAAAGGTCTAGGAAAAAAAAAAAGAGTAAAATAAAATACATATTTGTTCCTTTTATCTATACAGATGACACAGAGTATATTATTTGTGATAATTTAGACTGATATAAAATAACATCTAAATTTTAATTCTTTATTAGTAATGATTCAGTTGTCAACTCTGCTAAGTACTGGTGATCTAACGGAGAGATTGTTACTAGATACGTTCAAATCCTGAATGTACTACTAACTTATGTGTGATTATAAATTCTAAGAGTACAGATCAGATATTATTTATCTTTGGTTCTCTGTACTGTTTAGCACAGTGCCTTGCAGAGTAACCACACAGTACATTTGTCAAATGAATGAGATAAGTCACATTTTAGAGACTCTAAGGGTAGATTCTGACTTGATTCTTGTTATTGTGACGTGTTGGGAAGCCCTGATATTTATGGTGTCTTTACTTGGTTTTGGTATCAGGGTTATGCTGGCTTCATAGAATGAGTTTGGGAGTATTCCATCCTTTTCTAGGCTCTGAAATACCTTTAGTAGTAGTGGTGTTAACTCTTCTCTGAAAGTTTGGTAGAATTCTCCAGTGAAGCCATCCAGGCCAGGGCTTTTTTTTGT
>NW_004444003.1:14397896-14423989 GCF_000243295.1 Trichechus manatus latirostris | reverse complement strand
CTTTTGTTTGTGGATTTTTTTTTCATTTCTTTTGTTTTTGTAGGTTTTCTTTTTACTGAGACTTTATGTTTTTCCTCTTTATTTTTATGAGTTTTTTTGTTAGCTTTCTTTGTGCTTACCATGAAATTTACCCTTATTTTTCTAAGTTCAAAGCAGTCTATTATTACTTGGTATCGCCTTGCCTTCCTCTCCATTAGAAGGTTCTATAATTACATCGTTTATTCCCTCTTTTATTGTTCTGATGTTGTTGTCATTTACAGATTAACTGTTCTGATTCCCTGTTGTATTTCTTTTGGTTTTGGATACTCCTTGCGGGTTCATTTCCTAGATAGGTATCTGGCTGGTACGATTCTGTGTCCTAGATTCAGCCTGTGAGTTGAAGTTTTTTGTTCTCAGATCAGAGGACTCCCTTTAATAATTCTTGTAAGTTTGGTTTGGTTTTTACATATTCCCTTAATTTCTGTTTATCTGGGAATGTCCTAATTTCCCCATCATATTTGACCGAGAGTTTTGCAGGATATTTTATTCTTGGCTGGGAATTTTTTTCTTTCAAGGTTTTATATATGTCCTCCCATTGCCTTCTTGCCTGCATGGTTTCTGCCAAGTAGTCTGAGCTTAGTTTTATTGTTTCTCCTCTGTATGTGACTTCTTGTTTTTCATGAGCTGCTCTCAGGATTCTTTGTTTGTCTTTTGTTTTGGCGAGTGTGATTATGGTATGCCTTGGTGATTTTCTTTTGGGGTCTAACCTATATGGGGTTCGTTGAGCTTCTTGGATGTCCAGCTTTTCATCTTTCATGATATTGGGTAAGTTTTCTGTCAGCAGTCTTCAATGATCCTCTCTGTGTATTCTGTTTTCTCCCGCTGTTCTGGAACTCCGATCACTCGCAGATTTTTGCTTTTGATTGTAATTCTCAGGGTCTCTTCATTTTTCTTCATTCTTTTTTCTGAGTTTTCCTTGAACAGATTTGTATCCAAGTGTTTGTCTTCAATTCCACTGATTCTGTCTTCTGCCATTTCAAATCTGCTCCTCAGCCCTTCTATGACACCTTCCATTTCTGAAAGCTTGTTGTTTATCGTTTGGCTTTCTAATTGTTTTTTCTGTATAATCTCTAGTTGTGAATTTATTTTGACATTTTGTTCCTGCATTATTTTCAGGAATTCTTCCTTTTTTTGTCTGTATTTTCCATTAATTTGTCTGTCTTTTCCATGAATTTGTCTATTTTTTCTTCATTTTTGTCTGCTTTTTGCTTCAACTCTTGAATAATGCTGAGTATTAGAGATTTTAACTCCCTATCAGGTAGTTCTAGTGCCTTTTTCTTCCACTGGAAAGTCATCTGGTGTTTTATTGTGGATGCCTACTGGAACCAGCCTGTCCTGTTTTTGTAAATTTTTTGATATTTTCTGCTGTCTTTGGGCCAGTCAGTAGTTATTTGTATCATTTATTTATTGTAGATTTGTCTCTTTCCTCCTTATTTTTTTAATTTGGCTATGTCTGAGGAGGCGGGTTGTGTGTTCTTTGTTGTTTGCTCATCTGTGGGCACAACACTTTTCCCTTCCTTCTCCAGTTGGTAGGGTCAGTCACTCAGATATGGTACAGCAGCGCAGGTCTAGCTTAAGAAGAGTTTCTGGGATGGGTGGGATGGGTTGTTTGTGGCACTTACTATGGCCACCAGGGAGGGTTGGTAATCAGTGCAGGGCAAGTTCCAGTAGGCGGTGCCTGTGCTGCTTGGTGGTGTGATGTTAAGCGCACAGTGCAGGTAGACAGAATGGAGAGCGGAGATTGTGATGTGTGGAGCTAAGATGGATATGGGAGAGAGAAGAGAGGAACAGGAGCCTAAAACATACAAACAAACAAAAAACTGTGCTAGGGGAGTTTGCATTGGAGTGGAGAGATGAGAGGCTATGAAATGCAGAAAAACAAAAAGGGTAAGTAGAAGAAAAAAAGAAAAGAAAAGAATGACTAAATAATAATTAGAAAGAAAACAGAACAGCAAAGCTCCCAGAGATCCCACCAGGGTGGCTATGAGGTCTGGGGAAGTTGTTCCCAGGTGTTGAAGTACAGCCTGGCAAGAAGGTGTACAAGTATTCAGCTCCAGGTATTCAGAGGATAGGAAGAGGAGGAAATTATAGAGAGATGAGAAACTGAGTAATGAAAAATGACAAAAAGGGAAAATTAGGGAAAAAAAACAAAATAAATTAAAAAAAAAAAGAGCAAGAAAAGCCCCCAAAAAACAGAAGAAAAAAAAAAACCCATGAGAAAAGAAACGCCTTCAGGGATCCCTCTGCTTGTCTGCACAAGCTGAGGAGGTAGGTCCCAAGCCGCGTAGCTCTGCCCAGCCAGAACGAGATCCCAACTCAAGAAAAGGAAAAGAAAACAAACAATTCAAAACAAACAAACAAGCAAAATCCCTGGGATCCCACCAGCGTGGCAGCCCAGACTGGGAAGCAGTTCCACACTTGAACGAGCTCTGCAGCCCCTTAGGAAGAAGCAAAAATGGTGCACACAGCCAGGTATTTGAGCGAAAGGAGGGGGAGGTGGTGAGAGGTAGGGAAGAAATCAAAGAAAGTGGAAAAAAGCAACACCAGTAGCCAACAAGTGGCACTCAGGGAGTCAGTCAGTGCGGGCGGGTGGAATCCAAGCAGCCAGTGTTTCATGACCAAGAAACTGTGGCCGCAGAAAGCAGAGGAGGCCGAGCGGGGGTGAAGAAGGGTGGGGGGTGGGAAAGCATATATCACCGATTACTGATTATTCTGTCTCTTGCTGGAAGCTCTGTGAAGCTGCTTTCTTGTAACCCTTATTTGCTGGTCTCTGATAGCGGTCCAAGATCGCAGATCCACGCTACATTAGCTTAAAGGAGACCTCTGCATGAACCTCTCCTCAGTATCCGTTCTCTGTCAATTTTCTCACTCCATTTGGTGCTTGGCTGAGTTCTTTAACTCTTCATTTGATGTTTTAGGGTTTCAGGATTACTGTTTTCTCTGTTTGGCTTAGTTTTTTGGATCTTTGCTGTGGAGGGAAGGTGTGGTGCTTCTGCCTAGAGTGCCAGGTTGCTGGAAGTCCTTTTTTTTGTTTGTTTGTTTTTTTAGTGTCTGTGTATTTGCTTATTCTGGATAATTCATACAGGTGAGATCATACAGTATTTGTTTCTTTGTGCCTGACTTATTTTGCTTCAGCTTAAGATTTTCAAGGTTCATCCATGTCTTAGCATACATCAGAAATAATTTCCCTCTATGGCTGAACAATAATCCATTGTATGTATATGCCATATTTTTTTTATTCATTTATCTGTTGATAGACACTTGGGTTGACTCTACCTTATGGCTGTTGTGAGTAATGCTACAATAAGCATTGTTCTACAAATATCTGGATGAGTCCCTGATTTTAAGTCTTTTGGGTATATACTTAGGAGTGGAATTGCTGGATCATGTGGTAATTATGAGTTTAAGGACTGTTAAACTCTTTTTCACAGCAGCTTCACCATTTAACAATCTCTCGTGCAATGGAAGAGGATTTCAATTTCTCCTCATCTTTGCCAAAACTTGTTGTATTTTTTAATTTTTGTGATAATAAACATAGTAGTATGTGTGAAGTGGTACCTAATTGCAGTTTTGATTTGCATTTTCCTAATAATTAATGACATTGAGTATATTTTTACGTGTTTATTGGCTATTTGTGTATCTCTAATCTCTATATCTTTTATTTTCTTTCCTTTTCTTATTGCATTAGCTGAACTTCCAGTTCAATGTTGAGTAGGAATGGTGACAGTGGACATCCTTGCTTTGTTTAGGGGGAAAGCAACTAGTTTCTCACCATTAAGTATGATATTGGTTGTAGGCCATATATACATATGTGTATACATATATTTTAATAAATATAATAAATAAATAAATGAATGAATATATATACATATATGTATTTCCTGCTAGTGCACAGCCCAGCAAGGTCATCACTACTTCCTGGACACACATACATGGCTCAAGGCCTGACCCTCAGCTCAGGGTCTTTGGTAAGCATTGTGGAAGGTTTCCTTTTATGTAGGAGACATAATTATCACAAAAGCACTTGCTAATATTTCCCAAGAAGAGAATGTGCTCTCCTCCCTCTCCCTAAAGCTCCCTGAATTCCTGAGTTCTAATCATCTGAGCCAGCTTGTTCCCCTCTGACCTCCCTGGCCAACCCTGCCACAGTGATCTCTTGTTCCAGATTTTCTGGATTTCTGATCCTCTATGTTGCTCAGTGGAGCCCTTTCAATATGTGCCTCACCTTCCCAACTATATGCAATGAGTTGTCCTGGGCCTCAAAGGGCTAACTATGGCAATACTGACTAGTAATACCTGCCAAGTACCACTTCCCTCATGTGTAGCCACCACCCATCTGTCAGGGTGACTTGCATGTTTCTATGGTGCTGAAAAGGTTCGGCAGAGCTACCAGACTAAGATAGACTAGGAAGAAAGCTTGGAGACCTTCTTCTGAAAATTAGCCAATGAAAACCCTATGTATCACAATGTAGCTGACCATGGGGATGGCACACGACATGGCAGCATTTCTTTCTGTTATGCACGGTTTAGCCATGAGCTGGGCCAGACTTGATGGCAGCTAACAATAACCTCTTTCCTAGAGGCTGAAAACTCCATCCTCGTTCCTACTCTAGGAATCTCCTTAATGGCTCTTATCACTCTCATACTTTCAAACTTCTAGGTAAATCATAGTTTTTGGCCTGAATGAGACAAGAAAACAAAGCATATAAGTAACAGAGACTAGACAAGAATCTTAGGAGAAAAAAAATTTTTTTTTTTTTGAAAGCAACAAGAATGCAGTGCCTTTCCTTGTTGACTTATGGACACGACTCCAGCTGGGTGTGAGTAGCTAAGCAGCATGGATTTAACCAGAGATGCTGTCTCTAGTCACCAGCATCTGAGAGGTTTCCTGTATCCTAGCCACACAAGGACTTCTGGAAGAAGTCATGACAAAGGCCTACTCGTTAATACTCTTCAGAAAATGGATAATTAGGGTGGTCAGTGAAACTGAAATGAGGAGGATAAAAACACAATGTGGATTCAAAGGCTATTTCTAGCACAGTATAGGTTTCTATTAAGCTGACATTAGGGTGAATATTAAAATTTTTATTTCCTGGCTGTTTTTCAAGTCTGCCTTTCTTACTTTCATAAGCATGGCTTTTTAATAAATGTTTTTAGAAAATAATAATTAAACAATTAAAATCATACTCCCCTGCCTGAAATTTAACACACAGAGACACACAATCCATATATAAAATATCACCCCATTCCTTGGCGACATCTGTCAACAAAGCAAAGAGATATCCTGTGTGTTTTCATGTGAATTCTCAGGGAAATTGGAAACTGATGCTACCCTGTTTTGAACGGAGATAAGTCCAGTTCTTGCTCAATACTAGTAAATATTTTAGGGTGATACAGGTTGCTGATAGAGCTTCCACCCCATTTCATTAATACATTAATTTCTTACTAACTTCGTATCACATGTACTCTATTGCTTTATTCAGAAATGGCTATAGTGACAAGTATAAGATATGGTACTGTCTCCCAGGAGCTTCCTATATAGTAAGCGAGATCCCTATATATAATAAGAATACAAAATATAAAATGACAGAGAAATGATTAATTATACTTACAATATTTATTGGTGGCAAGTATTACCAGTTGCTTGCTACTCTCTCTTCGCATCATTTCCCTATTTTCTTCCTAATTTTTTCTATACTAACAAAAATATTACCAATGATAAGAAAACACCTACCCATTTTCAGTACTAATGATGTATCATTGTTCTAATCCCTTTTCATATATAATTACATTATTTCTATTACGAGCTAAAGTCCCCATAGCAGAAAGAATATACTTGATGCCTTTTCCTCATGTAATGCATGCCCTTTCTCAGGTCTTAGAATTTAGAGCATGAAGGAATAATAAAAATCTCTTGTTGGCTAAAATTTTCACCAACAATGAGGGTTTGATCTCCACACTCTTTTTTTGTTTCGTTTTAATCTCTCTTTTCTTAACCTTCATCCTTTTCATTGAAATCTCCATATTTCAGAAAGTCAAAACCATGAATTCTCATACACCCCACCAAGGCAAGCATGTCTGGTGGAAAATGCAGTGTTTGGGAGGATTCAACAAACTTAGGATGAAAGGAAGGCAGAGATTTGAAAAGTATTAAGACACAAAATTTATAGATCCGTTGAAGTTGTTAGAGATTTCTCGCTTGACAAGTAAGTTGATTAGATGTCTTTTATTGCGGATGATGAGAAATTGAGCAGATTTGGGGAAAAAAAAGACAAAAACAATTTTGGAAACATTTAATTAAGTGATATCTCTAATATCCAAAGTATATGTCCATGGTATTGTTGTAGAGATGAGAGGCCTGCAAGTAAGATGTAGATTCAGCAATAATATTGATTTGCTTTGGAAAGTTATATGGAGTGAGGTATGCAGATGTGTATGTGTGGACGTCTAAGCTGACCCTGGATCACTCTCACCATTTTTCTGGGTCAATGAATAGAACTCTTGAGTGAACAGAACTGAGAGTTTTGGAAAAGCCCCTATCTCATCCTTGCCTCAAACTGGTAACTGTCTTCTTAGTATTGAGGAAAATATTAACTCTCCTACCTATGTCAAGAGAAAAAGAATCAAGGGGAATATATCTACCAAAGTTACTTACATTTCAATAGAAACATAGCACATACTTCAGTTTAGGCCATCTATTACGTTTATGTCCTCTGAAGTTAATTGGAATTCAAAAATCTATCAGGATAGAAAAAAATTGAATTATTTTAAAATAACATAATTTCCATTCTGGAAAATATAAGTGAATTATCACAATAAACAAAAAATTTGCAATGTGGCTGGGCATAACATTAATAAACAACAACCAATACACTGTCCAAATACTAACAAATACCAGTTAGCAGCTAAAATAGAGAAAAATATTCCATTTATAATAGCAAAAATTAGATATGTTGTCAAGGAACAAATTTAACAATAAATACTAGATATTTCTGATGAAGATTCTAAAATGCTGCTAAAACAAAAAAACAGTTGATGTCAAGTTGATTCTGACTCACGGTAACCTGGTGTATGTCAGAGTAGCGTTGTGATCTACAGGGTTTTCAATGGCTGATTTTTTTGGAAGTGTATCACCAGGTCTTTCTTCTAAGGCACCATGGATGGACTTGAACCTCCAGCTTTTCAGTCAGCATCCAAGTGCGTGTCACCATCTCTGTGTCACTGAGAATACTTAAGAGTTGGCTAGATTAAATACGATATCTTGCTCTTACATGGAAAGTGTCACTTGTTGTAAAGTAATCATTACTTTATTATCTTTTAAAAAAATTACTAACATGTTTTAGAGTGAAAAGAGGGCTCTAAACCAGGTGAGATACTGGTGTTCCTGGGATAAGACCATCCCAAGGAAGTCAAGGCTGATGGTCCTCTTACCCTGGAACCATTTTCCAAACCCTGTGTCTAAGCTTCATTGTCTTTATTTTGTTTTGTTGTAACAGATAAATGGATGAGGTTCAAAGAAGAAGAGACAAAGGCTGGAGTATTCCCAAAGTGGGGAATTTAGTAGGAGACCCTCTTGCATTAGGTTTAGAGCCTGAAATATATATCTTACATGTAAGCATTAACTATACCAGAGAACTGCAAGGAAGTGGCTGTTTTAAATATTAACAATGTGTTGAGATGGGGTGGAAATCACTGCTGCAATTTGCATTTGCAAGCCAGCCCTTGTGCAGGATTTCATCTTGAATGCATACTGCTTGAGTGGTCCAAAGATTCTTAAGCTTTGAAATTAATCTAGAGTGATTCTGGACTGGTAATGTCCCCAAAAGCCTAGGAGAACTCTTCTCTGGAGAATTATACCTTCATCTATGGCATCAAAGAGCTTCCAGAAATAAAATTAAAAGGAAAATGAGGAGCTCATGGGCAACTCTAGCTAAACAGGTACAGAAATAGGGCATCATAAATAAAAACCCACAGAAATAAGAGTCAGCAAAACAGACTGACAAGGATTATTAATACTGGCATTCACAGACTGTAAAATAACTGTGCTAACTGTATTTCAAAAGCATGCATGCAAACAAGAAACTGTATAGAATGATCAAGAATATTATGAAAAGAATGATACAGAACTCGAGAGATAAATACTTGATATAAAATGCACAAAAGAGAGACTTAATAGCATATTATATTAGACACAATTGAAGAGAGGCCAAGTAAACTGTGAGAGAGAGTTGAAGAATTTATCTAGAATGCCATAAAAAGAAACCAAAAGACTGGAAAATAAAAAAGGTTGAGAGACATAGAGGATAGAGTTCCAGACAGTAGAGAGAGACTGAATGATGCAGAGCAAGCATTCAAAATAACTGAGGATTTTCTAAAAGTTATTAAAAACACCAATCAAAATATTCAAGAAGTTTATTGAATACAAGGCAAAAAATAAACATCAATGATTCTCAGATATAATATATTGAAACTGCAGAACACTATAGACAAAAAGGAGATTTTAAAAGAAGTTGAAAAATAAACAATAATGTTATCATCGAAAGGTGACTTGATTATGTATGTAGAAAATCCAGAGGAATCTAGAGGTAAAATTATAAAAATAAAACATGATTTAATAAGTTTAGTGGATATTGTTGGATTCGTAACCCTATCAACGAACAGTTAGGATATGAAAAAAAAAAATTAAAGATAATTTAAGTAAGGAAGTGTTTGAATACTAATGGGGTCATGTTCAAAGGACAAAGAAACTGGCTTGAAGAGGCTTCCATTAGCTAAATCTGGGATAATTTAGACATCAAAAGGAATGTAAATAATTATTAAAATATTGAATTGCATAAATTCATAAATACACAATAATCCTCAGCGATAGTGATAGATAGAGAATTAGATAAATAGATACAGAGAGACCATGCAAATGTGTTGGTATTTTGACAATTGTTGAATCAAGGTACCAGGTGTTTATTGTGTCATTCCTCTACTCTTCTGTACATTTTTAAGATTTCTAACTAAAAAGTTAGGAAAAGTTATCAAAAGAATATCAAAATTATTAGTCACCTATGAATAAATCTAACAAAAAGATATGCAAATGATACCTCTGTGGTTAAAAAAAAGAAAAACTTATTAAAATATATCAAACACACCTAAATAATTGGAAACTCATATCATGATTATGGATTAGAAATGTCAGTAATGTAAAGATGTTAGTTCTCCCTAAATGGATTATCGTTCCAGTGCAAGATCATGTAACCACTTACTTTTTATATCAATTTTATAAGGTGATTCTAAGTTTTTATAAAACAACAAATGATTAAGGATAGACAAGATATTCTTAAAGAAGAAAGAGTGAAGAAAAAAATTGTCATTCTGGACAGCAAGATTTCTTTTTCATTTTAATTAATATAGTATGGAATGATAAGTAGGCCAGTTGAATCAGAGAGGTCAGAAACAGACTTATGGATATCTGAGATATGATAGAGATGGCAAAGAAGATCTTTGGGCAAATATAGACTTCTAAATAATTGTTTCTGGGACATCTGGACATCCATTTAAAAAATATTTGTGTATATTTGTATTATTATTTCACATAGTACTAAAAAATGAATTCCAGTTGAAGTACAAACCCAAATTTGAAAGCAAAAACTATAACACTTTCCAAGATAATATAGGAGAATACTGTCAAGATTTCTGTGTAGGAAAGAACACAATAATCATCTTCAATAAGGAAAAACATGATGAACTTGACTACATTGAGAGTAAGAACTTTTGTTCATGAAAATACCCTAACAAAAATGAAAAACCAAGGCACAAATTGAGAAGATACTGAACAAATACATCTAGCTCTGACAAAAGATTAATATCCAGAGTATAACCATGGTAGACTGATTATAAAAATGCCTCTCAATTCTTCACAACTTCCTGAATCCACAGCCTTTGCAATGTGACTGTGTAGTTTCTCCCCTTGAAAGGTAGGGTCTCTTTTCCATCCATTGACTCTGGCCTGGATTGTTTTTGCCAATAGAATTTGTCAGAAGTATTGATGTACTAGTTCTGAGCCTAGAATGAAAAATCTTTGCATGTATCCACTTACTCTGTAGGAAAATTGTCACTGTACATACTATGAAGCCTAGGCTAGTCAACTAAAGAATGGAAACTATGTGGAGGAAAACTGAGGCACACCTGAGGACAGCCCAGTCAGCTCCAGAAGAAGACTTGATTCGTCTCTGCTCTTGAGTTTAAACACACGAGAGAGCCCAGGCTAGAATAGAAAAACTGTTCAGTTCTAAATTGTCAACCCACAAAGTCACGCATGAAATAAGTAGTTTTTGTATTACCTTCCAAGTTTTGGGGTGTTTTATTATGCAGCTATAACTAATAATGCAATAAATATCCCCTACAAAGAAATAAAAAGACAACCTAATAAACATGAGCAAAACTCTTGAACAAGAACTTTAAAAAAGAGAAACTCAGGGTGAATAAACACATGCACATTCAACTACATTAATACTCTGGGCAACAAAAAGTAAAATGAAAATGAGGGGATATCACACATCCTCCAGATTGGCAAGAACGTAAAAAGCTAAAAATGTCAAGTGCTGGCTAGAATGTGGAGCAAGGAGAAATCTCCCATGTGCTTGTAGGAAAATAAACAAAACAAACAAACTCACTGCTGTCGAGTCAATTCCAATTCATAGCAACCCTATAGGAAAGTGTAGAACTGCCCCATAGGGTTTCCAAGGCTGTAAATCTTTTCGGAAGCAGACTGCCACGTCTTTCTCCTGCGGGGTGGCTGGTGAGTTCAAACCTTGGACCTTTTGGTTAACAGCTGAGAGCTTTAACCACTGCACTACCAGAGCTCCTCATAGGGGTGTAAGTAGATAAAATCACTTTGGAAAAAGTTCGATATTACTTAATAAATGTGAAACTGCTGAGGGAGGCAGTCCAAGATGGTGGAGGAGTCAGATGCTTCATGTCATCCCTCTTAAAATAAACATCTAAAAAAATCAAGGGAATCAGATACATTTGACAATCGCGGAACCCTAAGCATCAAAGACAAGGCTGAAGAAATAAACTGAGTGACAGAGGGAAGGAGAGACAATTCAAAAATAGCAGAAACAGAGTATTACAGATCAAGGGCATCATGCTAGCTGAACCTGGACAATGTGGACATATTGAGACATGCAAGAAGCATCCCATTTGAAACCCAACCCACCTGGTGCAGCCAAGCAGGAGCAACTCTGACACACCTCCAGAGCAAGCCAGGACTGCTCCCAGGCCTGTGAAAGTTAAGTGCGTGCACTCAACCCACCACATGCTCCCCAGCCTCCTATGCCAGAGCTCCACATGCCCGAGGAGCACTCCCACCCTCCTTACCTATTCCTTTTCCCTACTCATGACTCAGTCCAGCAGTATTCAATACTGCCATGCCCCCTACGCCAGGAGCTCATGGTGCCACTCTGGCATCCCCCACCCTTTCATCCAGCAACTAGCTCCTGAGGTACTCAGATTTGCAGCATCTTCCACTTCCTCCAGTTATATGTGCCAGTGTCCGGCTGTCCGAGCCTGCTCATTGTGTCCATATTGAGCAAAGGAATCAGCATTCCCAGTGGAAACCTACTCTACCTGTTGCAGACAAGCAGGAGTGACTCTGCACTCTCAGCCAAAGTCAGGAAGGGGTTCTTCATGCCCTGTGAAAGTTAACTGCGCCCACCTCACTCCCCGTGCACACTACCCAGCCCCCTGTGCTGAAGATCCGTGGGCCTGGGAGATTCTCCCACCCACTAAATTCATTTCTCCTTCTCTGCTCATGACTGCAGCCCAGTGGCATTCACCAACACCTTGTCCTCTAAGATGGGAGCTCAACCACCCATGCCGGGGGCCTGAGAGTCAGTGTTGCTACCCACTCCATCCAGCCACCTGTGCAGTGGCCTGAGAACTGGTGGCACCTCCAAATCTCTCAAGCCTACTGCACTGGATGCCCAAGGACATCTTCACGACCGCCTTTACAATGCACTCTACTGGTAAGAGGCATTCCCTCCAACTGGTCATCAGTGGGCAGGTGACTTTCTCCTTTCCTTGTCCTCCACATTGCCCCCTCCAAAAGTGGGGGCTTGTGCCCACTCCAAACACCCCTGCACCACCCTGCCTGCCCAGGATTGTCAGTGAGAGTCTCCGACCACCCATCCAGTGATCAACAACTAGGCCACCTTCACCCCAACCAACCAGCAAGCGGCACACACACAACAACCAACCTAACAACCAAGGAGAACATCCCCTGCCCCCACGACCAGGAGATCAGCAGGACAGATACATCATTTCACCAAACACATCACCTACATCCTCAGCTGCCTTGTAAAACCAGTGAACAGGGACTCACACTCACATGCCATTACTGCTCCACCCACAGGAAACAGGAGGTGAAAGCTTCAACATGGCCAGGTTAGCAACCAGAGTAGCTCAGACACCCAACCTACTCAGAGACATTATAACAAAACAAAAATTCAAGACACAGCAAACAAACACAGTAAATAAATACATATAACTTCTTGATGCCTTGCAGACAACAAACAATATCAAATCATATAAAGATGCAGTGCAAGATGGCTCCAGCAAGGACCAAAATAAAGAATTAGAAAACCTTCTGAAGGAAGATAAGACAATGGTACTACCTGATAAATAAATCAAAACACTAATATACAGAGCTGTCCAAGGGATCAAGAAAGAGTTCAGGGAAAACACAGGAAAAAACAAGAAAAACACAGACAAAGCAATAGAAGAATTCAGGAAGAAAAATACAAGAAGAAAACAATAGAGTGAATAGGTTATTAGAAACCATAAAAAAAGCCTCAACTAGAAATCTAAAATATTAAGAACAAAATTTCAGAATTAGACAACTCAATGGGACATAGGAACAGAATTGAGACAATAGAAGACAGAATTAGTGAAATTGAAGAGAAATCCCTTGACAGCAGTTTGAGGACAAATCAAGGACACTATCAAGAGGAAAAACTTATGTGTGAGCAGAATTACAGAACGGTGTGGGGGTGGGGGGACATTGAAAACACAGAGAGAATTATTGAAGATTTGCTGACAGAAAACTTCCCTAATGTCGTGAAAGATGAGAAGATATCCATCTAAGCTCAAGGAATCCCACACAAGATAAATCCCAAAAGAAAGTCACTAAGACATAATAATCAAACTTGCCAAAACCAAAGACAAAGAAAGAATTCTGAGAGCAGCTAGGGAAAAATGAAAAATCGTCTACAAAGCAGAAGCAATAAGACTCAATTCTGATTACTCAGCAGAAACCATGAAGGCAAAAAGTCAATGACATATATAAAGCCTTGAAGGAAAAAAATTTCCAGCTAAGAATTATATATTCAGCAAAATTGTCTTCAGATATGATGGTGAAATTAGGACATTTTCAGATAAATAGAAATTGAGGGAATTTGTAAAAACCAGACCAAACTTACAGGAAATATTAAACGAAGCCCTCTAGTTAGAGAACCAACAACATCAGACAATAATTTGAGAATAGGACACAGGACAGATAAACCAGAACCCAACCCAGGTAAGGAATTCTCAAAAAATAAAAAAATCTAGGACTGCATAGGCAAGATGGCAGACTAGTCAGATGCACTAAGCCATCCCTCTACAACAAAGACCAAAAAAAATCAGGTAAAACTGATACAGATGTTAATCCTGGAACTATGAACCTTAAAAGAAGGGACAAAGTATTAGATCAAAGCTACTGAGAAGATGCTTATAGAAAATGGCTAACTAGTAGAGATAGAGAGTGGAGGTCTCTGGTCAACTGGCAAGACACAGCATGGCTATCTTGGAATAAAGCTAACTATCCTGCAAGAAGAACTCAGAAAGACACCTTCACATAATTCCCAATAGAAATAGAGGCACAATGGGCACACATCCAGAGCTAAGTATGACTACATTTGCTGGATGCAGCTCAAGGAAGTGCCCAGACACTCTCACATGGTAACCACAGAAGCAACCTCCTAAAACTCTCACCAGTCTGATGAATAGCGGGAAGAACCACCCCATCCTGGCAGCCCCAACTGCTGGGGACCACAGTACGAATCCACCCTATTGTCCTCCTCCATCTGGCCCCATCCATCCCCTGCTTCTCTTCTCTGACCCCCTGAGTGCTGGGCCCATGAGCAGGACTATCCATATCCCTGGGCCCCTCCCTGCCTTCTCCTGTCCCTCCTCACCAAGCGCTGTGTCCACAAGGGACTGGCCTAGCCCACTGGCCCCCTGGACCCCTTCTCCACCGCCTTTGGCACTGTACTGCCAAGTGCCACACTTCTGAGTGGGACCAGCCCAGACCCCTGGATCCCTCCCTGCTGCCTCCAGCCTCTCCCCGAGTGGGGCTGGCTGGACCTCTGGACTCCTGGACCACTCCCTGCCACATCCAGCCACATCCTGCTGAACAACACAGCCTCAAGCAGGACCAGCCCAGAACCTCAGACCCCGCTCTGCCACGTCTGGGACTGACCCACTGAGCACTCCTGTCCCAAGCAGAACCAGCCCAGTCCCCAGCCCTGGCCACAGGAACCAGATGTGGGCCACAGACAAATGATCCCTCATTGCCTCTTCCCCCTCTGCTGGACCTGTCATGCTGCACCATAGCTGAGTGACTGGCCCTGCCCACCTAGACAAGGTGGTGAGAACTATCATGCTCACAGACAAGCAAGCTGCAAAACTCACTCAGCCTGTCTGTCCAGACATAACCAAACAAAAACAAAAAAGCAAGATGAAATAAACCTACAACAAATAATGAAGAAAATAATACTTGAATGTCTCAGAGAGAGCAGAAAATATCAAAACATATATAAAAAAAATAGCAGGACAGGATACCTTCAGGAAGAGACCATAGTAAAGCATAAGATGACATTCCAGTAGAAGAAAAGGCACTGGAACTACATGACAGGGAATTCAAAGTCTAATGCTTAGTGGTTTCCAAGACATTAGGGAAGAGATCAAGGAAAATACAGACAAAAATAATGAAAAAATACACAAAATCATGGAAAATATAGACAAAACCAAACGAAACATAGCCAAAATAAAGGAAAACACAGACAAAGCAGTGAAAGAATTCAGGAAAATAATGCAGGAACAAAATAAATGAACAATTAGAAATCATACAAAAACAGCAATTCAAAATCCAAAAGATAAACAACAAAATTTCAGAAATGGAAAATGCAATAGAAGGTTTTAGGAGCATATTTGAAGACAGGATAGTGAAATTGAAGACAAATCCATGGATGCCACTTTGTTTGAGGAAACATCAGATAAAAAGAATGAAGAAAACCTAAGAACTATGTGGGATAAAATCAAGAGCAAAAATTTGTGTGTGATTAGAATTTCAGAATAGGGGAAGAAAATGGAAAACACAGAGATCACTGAAGATTTGTTGACAGAAAACCTACCTGATATCAAGAAAGATGAAAACCTGACCACCCAAGAAGCTCAAAGACCCCGATATAGGATAGACCCCAAAAGAAAGTCACTAGACATATCATAGTTACACTTGCCAAAACCAAAGACAAAGAAAGAATACTGAGAGAGGGCAAGAAAATAAAAAAGTCAAATACAAAGAGGAATAAATAACACTAATCTCTGACTACTCAGCAGAAACGATGCAGGCAAGAAGGCAATGGGATGACATACATAAAACCTTGTAAAAAAATTACCAACCAAGAATACTATATCCTGCAAAACTTTGTCTCAAGTATGATGGTGAAATTAGGACATTGCCAGATAAGTAGACATTAAGGGAATATTAAAAATAAACTTACAAGAATTATTAAAGGGAGTCCTACGGTTAGAGGACCAAAAACTTCAGGCAACAACCTGAATCTAGGACACAAGACAGCATCAGCCATGTATCATCCTAGCTAATGAACTCTCAAGAATAAAACAAAGCAAAAAGATTTGCAACAGGGAATCAGAGACGTCAATCTGTAAATGACAACAAATTCAGAACAATAAAAGAGGGAATAAATGATGTAGATATATAACTTTCAAATGGAGAGGCGGCAAGTTTACATCAAGTAATGAAAGACTGGTTCAAACTTAGGAAGATATGGGTAAATTTCAGGAAACCACAAAGGAAGTTAACAAACCTACTCATTGAATAAAGAAGAAAAATGTAAAGTCTTAGGAAGAACAAAATCAACAAAAATGTAAGAGACAAATAGAAATTCCACAAGCAAAAGGAACTCAGCACATGAGAGTAAGAGGAACAAAGAAAACATCAACACCACAGAAAAAAGAGCACTACAAAATGACAGCAATAAACTCACATCTATTGATAATAAAACTGAATGGAAATGGCTAAAATGCACCTGTAAAGAAACAGAGAGTGACAGAATGGATTAAAAAAAAAAAAGACTCATCAATATGCTGTTTATAAGAGACACACCTTAGAAACAAAGACATAACTATATTAAAAATCAAAGGATGAAAAAAGATATATGAAGCAAACAGCAACTGAAAAAGAACAGGAGTGGCAATACTAATCTTAGATAAAATAGACTTTAAAAAAAAAACCCACCATAGAAGACAAGGAAGGATATTATATAATGATTAAAGGCACAATCCACCATTATGACATAAGCATAATAAATATCTACACACCCAATGACAACGCCCCAAAATACATAAAACAAACTCTAACAGCACTGAAAAGAGAAATTGACAGCTCTAAAATAATAGGAGACTTCAACACACCACTCCTGGTAAAGGATAGAACATCTAGAAAGAAACTTAGCAAAGATACAGAAGATCTTACAGCCACAATCAACTGTCTTGACTTCATAGACATATACAGAACACTCCACCCAACAGCAGCAAAATATACATTCTTTTCCAATGCACATGGAATGTTCTCCAGAATAGACTGCATCTCAGGCCATAAAGCAACCCTCAACAAAATCCAAAACTTTGAGATAATACAAAACATCTTCTCTGATCACAATGCCATAAAAGTAGAAATTAACAACAAGAAAGCAAGGAGAAAAAAAATCAAACACATGAAAACTGAATAACACCTTGTTAAAAACCACTAGGTAATAGAAGAAATCAAAGATGGAATAAACAAATTCAGAGAATCAAGTGAGAATGAAAACACATCATATCAAACCCTTTGGGCACAACAAAGGCAGTGCTGAGAGGTAAATTTATAGCAATAGATGTACACATCAAAAAAGAAGAAAGGGATAAAATGAAAACGTTAGCTATACAACTCCAACAAGTGGAAAGAGAAGAACAAAAGAAGCTCACAGCCACCAGAAGAAAGGAAATAATAAAGATCAGAGGAAAAATAAATGAAATAGAGAATAGAAAAACAACGGAAAGAATCAACAATACCAACAGTTGATTCTTTGAAAGGATCAACAAAATTGACCAACCATTGGCCAAACAGACAAAAGAAAAACAGAAGAGGAGGCAATAGTACACACAAGAATTGAGATGGGGACATTACAACAGACCCAACTGAAATAAAAAGGATCATAACAGAGCACTATGAAAAACTGTACAGCAACAAATTTGAAAACATAGAGGAAATGGACAAATTTCTAGAAACACATTACCTACCCAAACTGACACAAATTGAGGTAGAAACTCTGGAAAGACCCATAACAAGAGAAGAGATTGAAAAGGTTAAAAAAAAAAAAAAAATTTAAAAACCCAAAAACTCCCAACAGAAAAAAGTCCTGGTCTAGATGCTACATGGGCAATTCTACCAAACATTCAGAGAGAAGAACTCACATCAATAATACTGAAATTATTTCAGAACTTAGAAAAGGAAGGGATGCTTCCAAATTCATTCTATGAAGCCAGCATAACCCTGATACCAAAACCATGCAAAGATACCACAAGAAAAGAAAATTACAGACCAATATCTCTCATGAATATAGATGTAAAATTCTAGCCAATAGAATTCAGCAACATACCAAAAAAATAATACACCATGACCAAGTAAGATTCATACCAGGTACGCAAGGATGGTTCAACATTAGAAAATCAATCAATGTAATCCACCACATAAATAAAAGGAAATAAAAGAATCACATGATCATCTCAGTGGATGCAGAAAAGCCATTCGACAAAGGGCAGCACTCATTCATGATAAAAACCTCTCAATAAAATAGGTATAGAAGGGAAAGTCCTCAACATAATAAAGGGCATCAGTACAAAAACAACTTCCAACATAATTCTCAACAGAGAGAGGCTGAAATCACTCCCCTTGAGAACGGGAACAAGACAAGAATGCCCTTTATCACCCCTCCTATTTAACAGTGTGCTGGAAGTCTTAGCTAAAGTAACAAGGCAAGAAAAAAGAAATATAGGGCATCAAAATTGGGAAAAAAAAGAGGTAAAACTATCCCTATTGACATATGATATGATCCTGTACATACAGAACCCCAAAGATTCCACAAGAAAACCACTGGAACTAATAGATTCAGTAGAGTAGCAGCACTCAAGATCAACATAAAAAATCAGTTGGATTCCTATAACCAACTAAGAGAATTTTGAAAAGGAAATCAGGAAAATAATATTATTTATAATAGTCCCTAAAAAGATAAAATGCCTAGGAATAAATCTAACTAGGATGTAAAAGACCTATACAAAGAAAACTACAAGACACTATTGCAAGAAACCCAAAGAGACTTACATAAATGGAAAAACATACCATGCTTATGGATAGGTAGACTCAACATTGTAAAACTGTCAGTACTACCCAAAGTGATCTACAGATATAATGCAATTCCGATCTGAATTCCAACAGCATTCTTTATGGAGAGGAAGAAAGGAATCAGCAACTTTATATAGAAAGGGAAGAGGCCTTGGATAAGTAAAGCATTATTATTGAAGAAGAGCAAAGTAGGAGGCCTCACACTACCTGATCTTAGAATCTACTGTACAGCCATGGTAATCAAAATAGCCTAGTACTAGTACAACAACAGACACATAGACCAATGGAACAGTTGAGGACCCAGACATAAATCTGTCCATCTAATGAACAGTAGTTAAGAGCTCAGGCTGCTAAGCAAAAGTTCAGCAGTTCGAATTCACCGGCTGCTTTTTGGAAACCCTATGGGACAGTTCTTGTTTTGTTTTTGTTTTAGACTAGAAATCTCCAGATAACAAATCTTTTCTTTTTAATTCATGTTGAAGCCTCTTCTTTATCATGCATTATTTGAAGCATTTAAATATCTTCACACACATACACACACACATTGACTATCAATAAAAACAATCTAAAGTAGCAAATTAAAAGAAAAATGAACAATTCTACCTTCTCTATTTTTAAAATTATTTTTTAAATAATAATATATTGTGTTTAAGGAGAAAGTTTACCTAGCAAATTAGGTTCCCATTTAACAATTTCTACACAAATTATCCAGTGATATTGGTTGTATTTTTCACAATGTGTCATTATTCTCATTCATTCTGTTCTGGTTGTGTATTAAAATTGTTTTTATTTCTCCTTTCTTGTTCTGTAATAAGAGTATATAGGAAATTGGAACTCTTATTCATTGCTGGTGGGAATGCAAAATGGTACAGCCATTGTGGAAAACAGTGTGGTAGTTCTCTAAAAAACTAAAAATAGAACTACCGCTTGACCCAGCAATTCTACTCCTAAGTATATACCTAAAAGATTTGAAAGCAGAGACTCAAATAGGGACTTGTACACCAATGTTCATTGCAGCACTATTTACAACAGACAAAATGTGCAAACAACCTAAACGGCCATCAACAGATGCATGGATAAACAAAATTTGGTACATACATACGATAGACTACTACTTAGCAAGAGAAATGATGTCTCGATACATGCTGTAATATGGATGAAGGTGGAAGACATTATGCTGAGTAAAGTAAGTCAATCACAAAAGGACAAATATTGTATGACCTCACTTGTATAACAAGACAAGACAAGGCAAATGTATAGAGAACAAAGTTTATTAGCGGTTACCAGGGGTGGGCTCAGTGGTTAAAAGCTCAGCTGCTAACCTAAAGGTCAGCAGTTCGAATCTACCAGCCACTCCTTGGAAACCCTACGGGCAGTTCTACTCTGTCCTATAGGGGTACTATGAGTCAGTATCCACTCCTTGGCAATGGGCAATGGGTACCAGGGGTGGGAGGGAGTGGGAAAGGGGAGGTTAACGGTGATGGAAATATCGCATTGATTAAGGATAGGGTTGCACAGCTGATTATTTTAATTGCTGTCAATAAATTGTTACACCTGTAAAAAGCTGAATTGGCAAAAAAAAAAAAAAAGCTTGTGCTAACAACAGTGCAATAAAAAAAAGTCTAACATTGCTCATTAGAATATAAATGAGTCAAATTTATTGCACATCATTTTGCAATATGGAGCCCTGGTGGTGCAGTGGTTCAGGGTTCGGCTGCTAACCAAAAGGTTGGCAGCTGGAGTCCACCAGCTGCTCCTTGGAAATGCAATGGGTAAGTTCTATTCTGTGCCATAGGGTTGCTATGAGTCAGAAATGACTTGATGGCAATAGATTACAGTTGGGTTTTTGCAATATGCAACCATAGTTTTAGAGCTGTTTGCATCTCTGAAATAGTTATATAACTTTTAGAAAACTATTCTAAAGTAACTACCTAAAAATGCAGACAAATATTTTACATAATTTATGAAGCTGCTCAGCATTATTCATAAAAAATAAAAGCTGGAAATAACTTAAATTACTATAAATTTGGGAATGGTTAAACTGTGATGTATATATACAATTGAATAGTATGAAGCCATTAAAAATTAAGCATATGACCATTGTACTTATAAAGAATTAAAAATATAAGCAAAGGAATTTTAATGTGTTAAGCAAAAAAATCAGTTGCATATTATACATAAAGTGAAAATTTCATGATAATATAAAATGTAATAAAGTGAGGGCTAGGCCCAAAACTGTTAATAGTAATGATTTGTGAGTGGGTAATTTTTTAGTCTCTTATCTATGCTTTTCAAAGTTTTCTAGAATTAATATATATCAATTTTGTAATCAGAAAAAAAAAAGTATTTACTTATAAAAAGAGAATATCCCTCCCCTGGCAGAACTGAATTACAGTGGTGATAGTAGCAGTAGCTTCCATGATGATAGCCAACATTTTGAGCAATTACTATGCATCAGGCACCGCTATCAATGAATCCTTACAGACATACTATGAGTTAAGTTCAACTCCTATTTTACTTTAAAGATAAAGGGAGTAACAAAGGCTACGAACATGTTCAAGGCCACGAAAAAAATAAATGATTCATATGATTTTCCTTTCTACCTGCCAAAAGAGGAGAGGAGGCAAGATGGTGGCAAAAGCACCTGTACATTCATGTCCCCCCACAATGAAAACAGCACGAAGCAAAAATAGGAGAACTTGTAGATACAGAACTGTGGAAGCCAGTCAACTTAGAGTGTCTAAGTGAACACTGACTTAAGAAAAAGCCTGCTCTCATAAATTAGTGTGAATTGTGCTTTGCCTTGACCTTTTCTTTTCTCTTTCCTTTTCTTTTTCCTGCTGTAGAAGCTGTAAGGGTCTTCCACCCCCACTGACATGGAGGTGGGCGCTATGGCAGAGGCTGGTGCTGCAGTGGTGAACTGTGAATCATGAACTGTGTTCCCAGACAGGGATATGCACTCTGGCTCAGCAGCGTGCGGAACAGACTTTGCCTTTGCCAGCATACTGTTGTGTCTGTTCATATACCTGTGCATGCTGCTAGAAGGATGAAGATTGCTATACCCTGGATTAGACAGCATCCACACTCCCATGTGACTGGGGGAAGCGTGAACACCAAGCAAAGCCCACAGGCAGTGCTTGCCCTTAATCACACAGCACTAATTAGTGTGGTTGAAGCACACTGAAGCACGGATTTGGCTTCTAAGGACTAAAGGAGAAAAATTGGTGTGAACATATCTTACAGAATTCAGAACTTTTAAAAGCAGCATATAATTATTTAGAATGGCAGAGTAGGGAGTTATAGAGATAGTCCCTCCCCCTAAATAACAATAGCACTGAAAGAGCAATTGGAATAAACTATTTTGGAACTCTGGAACTGGTTCAGACACTTAATTCAACTAGGGGAGTGCCCGATCAAGAGACTAGCTGCTAATCTCTCCTGGGTGAACCGTGTACGCAAACTGGCTACCATCCCCCATTTCTCAGCCCCTCCATGGTGATGGAGTTGGTGGCCTGTGTCCCTAGACTATCTGGCTGGTACTACCATGGGTGGTGAGATACTTGTTCTCCAAGAATTTGAGGTTACACATGGGCACAGATGTGTTTGTCTGACCATGCTCTGAGGGACACGTGCAGACCATTGCAGTGGGCTTGGCCCTCTCCCGGAGGTGGTTGTATCCTGCCAGCTGATTCAAAAGGATAGAGTGCCCTCTGATGAAAACTACCAAGCCATGGACTGATTGCAGAGATAACAAAATCGGAACACATATTTTCTAAATACTAACTTGAAGAAGTCACTAAACAAACAACTGGCTGCAGCCTCCATTAAGTAATGACAGTAAACCCTGAGTAGTGATACAATCAGATGTTTCCAGCTTTGTGCTGTTATTTTCTTCCAAGGAAACAAGGAAATAAGAGGAAATCTCCTTTGCAAAACAAGTTGGCCACGGGCTTCAAAAAGGAATCCTCAGTGTCCATACACATTTTGGAAGACAGTCTTTGCAAAAGTATTCAGGGGAGGTTGCTGAGCAAACAGACTACTATCGCCTTCGACAATTAAAGATAAATGAATGAATAAATAAGTAAGCAAGCAAGGAAGTAAATAAATAAATAACTGCAGTCCCTGGGGAAGGGGAAGAATCTGAGTTTCAGAGTTACCACAGTATAATTTTCAAATGCCCCCATTTCAACCAAAAATCACAAGACTTATAAGGAAACAGAAGAGGGTAGCCCAGTCAAAAGAACAATATGAAGAGCCAGAAGCTGATCCTATCAGAGCCTGGATAATGGGCAGATTCAAGACTTTAAAGCAACAAAATTAAATATGTTCAAAGAACTAAAGGGAAACAGGGACAACCAACTAAAGAATATAAAGAAAACAATACAGGAACAAAAGGAGAACTTCAATAAATTATTAGAAACTATAAAAAGAATAAGACAGAATTATTGCAGCTGAAGAATACAATAAATTAAATAGAAAATTTATTGGACAACAGATAATAACCACACCTACGAAATGTGATTAATATGTTCTTAATTATAATTCATAAGAATACTTTGTTGTTAGATGCCGTGGAGTTGGTTCCAACTCATAGTGACACTTTGTATGACAGAACAAAACACTGCCCAGTCCTGCACCATCTTCACAATCGTTGCTATGTTTGAGCCCATTGTTGTAGCCACTGTGTCAATCTATCTCATTAAGGGTCTTCCTCTTTTTCCCTGACCCTCTATCTTACCAGGCATGATGTCTTTCTCCAGGAACTGGTTCTTCCTGATAACTTACCTTTCGATAAATTGTCTTACTGCTTGTTTTCCTTTTTTTTTTTTTTTCCATTCCATGACCTTAGTCCTTTCTATAATTTGTTTTTTTTTTTTTTTAATTCAAGTTGATTAAATAGTACATTCTGAACAATTATATGTGCCAGGAACTGTGCTATTGGCATAGAGCCTCAAAGACGAGTAAGACTAGGTATTCGCAGTCTAATGAGGAAGATCATAGACTTATACTAAATACTTTTGTGTATAAAAATTTTACTTCTCATCTTTTTCTTATTTATGTCTTTTCACAGAATCATGATATTGTTTTTACAAGCAGGAAGGGAACTTTTGAGATCTATCTTATAAGACTGAATTTTTATTTTTATAAATAAGATTTTATTCCCCCATATATTAAACTCCCTTCCAAACTTTTTCCATTCTGATAAGCCGTCTTTCTCCTCAATGTGGAGATTTTGCAGTAGTTAAACAAATGGAGTGCTATTATTAAGAATACAATGAAGTCAAAGATATAACCACTCACTCAAGTTTATCCTCCTGATTGGAGTAAAAGGACTGCAGGAAGAACTAGAGAAACTTCAGAATATCTTACTGGACATGTTCCAGTGGGGACACACCAATCAATAACACTTCAGTGTCAGTTGATTTCATTAGATATTTACAATTCAACTTGGTGAGCTAATGCACCTGAGGAAATGAGAGGTTTGACAGGGAAATAAAGAAAAGGTGGAGATAAAGTTGAAGAAACTGGTGGAAAGAGAATGCCCCATTTAGAAGAAATGCCATCGGACTATTAGAGACAAAAGTAGTAGCAGGCTGCATTATGACTTTCTTGGGTCCCTGGCACACCAGGCACGTTTGCCTTCATGGCCCTCTCCATAAAAAATATTAAAATTATGCTCGCAATCAAACTTATCTTCCAAATTTAAAGAAGCCTATCTCCTCTGCTGGTGTCCCTGAGTTGTGCAAACGCACTCAGCCACAAATCAAAAGATTGAAGGTTTGAGTCAACCCAGAGGCACCTTGAAAGAAAGGCCTAGGAATCTACTTCCGAAAAATCTTCCATTGAAAACCGTAGAGAGCACATTCTTTTCTGACACAATGGGGTCACCTGAGTCAGAATTGCCTTGATGGCAACTGGTAGTTCTTCTGCTAACCTACATGCTAAGAAAACAATTAGTGACAAATAATTTATAAGCATTACTTACAATGGTAATTTATCATATTGTGATGGTTAAGATTGTGTGTCAACTTTGCTGGGCCATGATTCTCAGTGTTTTAATGTAATCACTCCCATGATTGAATATACTGTGAGTAGCCAATCAGATGAAAGGGAGTCTCCTTGGGGGTGTGGCCCACATCTGAATATAAGCAGACATTCTGGCTTTTTGCTCTCTCTGGATCCTGTGGCTGTTTCCTGTCGTCTCATCTCCCATTCTTGGGACCTGGGCTGTCAGCTTATTCGTTGATCTACACAGCCTGTGAGAGGGAGCCTTGCTCTCTGACCTGCCAATCTTGGGCTTGCCAGCTTCTGTGGCTGTGTGACTTGGAAGAGGCCTCTACCCTGATCCAAGCACTTGGAATGTTCTAGCCTCTACAATCGCTTGAGCTGTTTCCTTGATATAATCTCTCTCTATATATATATTTATATACTTTACTGGTTTTGCTTCTCTAGAGAACCCAGCCTAAGACATTTGGTACCAGAAGTGGTTCTAGAGAAACAAAGTCGTAAGGATGAGTTTTCTAAATTGGTTCTCAAGTCTGGTTAGTCATAAAGACATTGATGACTCTGCTTCCAGCAGTAAAGAGCTCACTGCTAGTCCATGGAGCGAAATATCACCACTGGTAGATCAGGTATTGGTGAAAGGTGAGGCTCAGGGTGAATACATGTGTAATAGCTTTCTACAGCTTTGTCAGAATGAGAAGTATAAGGAAGCTGGTTGGTTTGACCTACTTTAGCTAGACAAACTGATGAAGGAAAGAGATGTGCTCAGGGCTTCAGAGTCAAGGCTCAAGTGCCGCATACATGACCTCAAGGCTTCCACTGGTGCTTTGAAAGAAAGCCTTATTTCTTGTAGTAACAGAGCCGAAATTGCTGAAAACCAAACCCAGAGTCTTATTGTAAGAGTGGCTGAATTACAACGCCAGCTCAATTGCAAACCTTGAGAGGTGTCTGAAGTTAAAGTAAGGGCATTGATTGGGAAGAGATGGGATCCTGAGACTTGGGATGGGGATATATGGGCAGATAATCAGGAAGCTGGGGACACTGAGCCTGTAAATTCTGTTGAATCACTCCTGCCAGCAGAACCAGTCCCATCTGAAGAGATTACTTCATCTTTGTCTGCTAAACCACCCTGCCCAGAAAAACCATTATTCCCTCCACTCCCATCTGAGGAGATTAGCCCTAGCCCAGCTGCCTCTAAAGAGCACTTGCCTGACTCATTGCCTGGAGCATCGCCTGAGGCAGAATGTTTACAAGATAATGCTGAATGTTCTCAAAACAATTCCACACTACCAATTCTGGCTTCTAGACCTATAACTAGGCTTAAGTCCCAGCGAGC
>NW_004444003.1:14396580-14397796 GCF_000243295.1 Trichechus manatus latirostris | reverse complement strand
TTGGTTGGGTTGCTGAAGCATGAATTATGAGGTGGCCGACACTAAATCAAGTTGAAGTACCAGACCTGCCTTGGTATACTGCAGAAGAAGGTATCCAAAGGCTTAGGGAAATTGGCATGCTAGAGTGGATTTCTCAAGTTAGACCCACAGACTTACACATGGAGTGCCCAGAGGACACACCTTCTACCACAACTGTGAGGAACAAATTTGTGAAGGGAGCTCCAGCATCCTTGAAGACTGCTGTGGTTGCTGTTTTATGTAAATCAGATTTGACAGTGGGAACTGCCCTAACTGAATTAAGACACCTAACTACAATGGGGCTGATTGGACACTGTGGTAGTAGGGCCAAGTGGCTGCACTCAATCGACAAAGACAAGGTGGGTGTGGTTACAGTAATGGACAGAGGAGTCAAAGCAGTAATCATAATAGTCTGACTCGTATGGACTTATGGCGTTAGCTACTTGGTCATGGTGCCCCTAGGAGTGAAATAGATAGGAAATCTACTAAATATTTACTTGATCTATACAAACGGATGAATTCTAGGTCAGGTGAACAGCAGTCTAACTCTAATCGCCAGAATAGAGAGTCACCGTCCCTCAATCAATTCCCAGATTTGAGCAAGTTTAAAGACCCACAACCCCTTGAATGAAAGGGAGGCTGGGTCCCCTTGAGGAAGGACTCCAATACACTGCTAAAAATTTTTACCGTTAATCTTTCTCCCAGCCTTCCCCAAATGGATCTACGGCCTTTTACGAGAGTGACTGTTCATTGGGGAAAAGGAAATAATCAGACTTTTCAGGGATTACTGGATACTGGCTCTGAGCTGACACTAATTCCAGGAGACCCAAAACGTCACTGTGGCCTGCCAGTCAAAGTGGGGGCATATGGAGGTCAGGTTATTAATGGAGTCTTGGCTCATGTCCGTCTCACAGTAGGTCCAGTGGGTCCCCGAACCCATCCTGTAGTGATTTCCCCAGTTCCAGAATGCATAATTGGGATACATATACTCAGCAACTGGTAGAGCCCCCACATTGGATCCCTGACAAATAGAGTAAGGGCTGCTATGGTAGGAAAAGCCAAGTGGAAGCCATTAGAACTACCCCCACCTAGGAAAATAGTAAACCAAAAGCAACCGCATTCCTGGAGGTATTGCAGAGATTACTGCCACCATCAAGGACCTGAAGGATGCAGGGGTGGTGATTCCCACCACATCCCC
>NW_004444003.1:14372453-14395415 GCF_000243295.1 Trichechus manatus latirostris | reverse complement strand
ATTGGACCACTTCCATCATGGAAAGGGCAGCGTTTTGTCCTTACTGGAATAGACACTTACTCTGAATATGGATTTGCCTTCCCTGCACGCAATGCTTCTGCCGAAACTGCCACCCGTGGACTTACAGAATGCCTTATCCACCGTCATGGTATCCCACACAGCATTGCCTCTGGTCAAGGGACTCACTTCACAGCAAATGAAGTGCGGCAGTGGGCCCATGCTCATGGAATTCACTGGTCTTACCATGTTTCCCATCATCCTGAAGCAGCTGGCTTGATAGAACGATGGAATGGCCTTCTAAAGACACAATTATGTCGCCATCTAGGTGGCAATACCTTGCAGGGTTGGGGCAATGTTCTATGCTTTAAACCAGCATCCAATATATGGTGCTGTTTCTCACATAGCCAGGATTCATAGGTCCAGGAATCAAGGGGTGGAAATGGGAGTGGCATCACTTACTATTACCCCTAGTGACCCACTTGCAAGATCTTTGCTTCCTGTCCCCTCGACCTTATGCTCTGCAGGCCTAGAGGTCTTAGTTCCAAAGGGAGGAATGCTCCCATCTGGAGACACATCACTGGTTCTATTGAAATGGAAGCTCAGGATGCCACCTGGCCACTTTGGGCTCCTTATGCCTCTGGATCAACAGGCAAAGAAGGGAGTTACCATACTGGCTGGTGTGATTGATCCTGCTTACCAAGAGGAAATCAGATGGATATTACATAATGGAGGTAAAGAGGAGTATGTCTGTAATGCAGGGGATTCCTTGGGGTGTCTCTTGGTACTACCATGCCCTGTGATTAAAGTCAATGGAAAACTACAGCAACCTAATTCTGACATGACTACTAATGACACAGACCCTTCAGGAATGAAGGTTTGGGTCACCCCACCAGGCAAAGAACCATGATGAGCCGAGGTGTTTGCTGAGTGCAAACGGAATACAGAATGGGTGGTGGAAGAAGGTAGTTCTAAATACCAGTTACAGCCACGTGACCAGTTGCAGAAATGGGGACTGTAATTGTTATATTTGTACTTTGTATGTGTGCATCAAATATTTTTGTTTCCTTCACTTATAAAATATAACCTGTAAACAGGGCTAGTGTGTTTTCAACTGTACACGTGTTAGTTGTATCATGTTAGGCACAAGTATGACTTTCTAATTGTCTTTATTCAGAGATTATGTACATTTTAAGGAGATGTGTACATGTGCCAAGTTGACAAGGGGTGGACTGTGATGGTTAAGATTGTGTATCGACTTGGCTGGGCCATCATTCTCAGTGTTTTAATGTAATCACTCCCATGATTGAATATACTGTGAGTAGCCAATCAGATCAAAGAGAGTCTCCTTGGGGGTGTAGCCCGCATCTGAATATAAGCAGACGTTCTTGCTTTTTGCTCTCTCTGGATCCTGTGGCTGTTACCTGTCATCTCATCTCCCATTCTTGGGACTTGGGTTGTCAGCTTATCTGCCAAACCTGGGATTCATCGATCTGCACAGCCAGTGAGTGGGAGCCTTGCTCTCTGACCTGCCGATCTTGGGCTTGCCAGTTTCTGTGGCTGTGTGACTTGGGAGAGGCCTCTACCCTGATCCATGGACTTGGGTGTTCTAGCCTCTACAATCGCGTGAGTTGTTTCCTTGATACAATCTCTCTATATATATATATGTTTATACACTTTACTGGTTTTGCTTCTCTGGAGAACCAAGCCTAAGACACATATCAAAAATTTCTATTGAGGCTATCAATCGTTTTCTTGTTCTCCTTCCTGAACTGAAAGTCAAAAACCTGACAGGAAGGAAAATATCACACTGAACTTTTCCCCAAGGCTATCTCCCAAGACAGTCCAATTCTAACTGGGGTATGAGGACCTTCCAGGGGGAACACAGGAAATGATGACATGAAGGGAAGCATTTCCATGATCATCAGCTTTTATGTACAGTCTGCCTGAGTACCCTTCTGAATTCTGATACTTCTACTTTCCCACATTCTCTTCCATTCTCCTGCAGTTTACAAAAGAAAGGCATACTGCTATCAGTCCCCAATCTTTCTAAAGTGAACTGCCTTGAGATTGAAAAAAATAATAATAATCTTTTATCTTCCAGTGAAGGAGTAATTGGACAGTATTGACCAATTTGGAAAAATACCCACTAATTTGACTTGAATGAAATTGGTAAGGCTTTCTCTTCGCCATAGGTCTCTACACTGTAAGTCACCCTTTAAGTTTGAACTTAAGAAAATATTCAAACACAAAACAATTCTTTCTAAACGACCCCACCTGAGAATCCCTTGATCTCACAGACGAACATTTCATTGTCAACTGTTTGATTGCACCATGTGTTCACCCCACTTCCCTGCACTCAATTCACTTTCTAGCTTCATTTAATCTTCTTTCTAAAACACACACACACAAAAAAAAAAAAAAAAAAAAAAACCAATTCTGCATGACCTTTGGAATGCTGATAGATCTTATTTTTGGAGTGTTCTTTCTATTACTATAACCTTTTTGAATAAAGTCTCTCCTTACATAGTATAGACTTGTTTCTATTTGACAATATCCATTGCCACTGAGTGGATTCTGACTCATAGCGACCTTATAGGACAGAGTAGAACTGCCCCATATGGTTTCCAAGGAGCGGCTGATGGATTTGAACTGTCGATCTTTGGGTTAGCAGCTAAGCTCTTAACCACTGCACTAGCAGGGCTCCATTACTGTAGCCTTTTTGAATAAAGTCTCTCCTTATAGGGTCGCTATAAGTCAGAGTCAACTTGATGGCAATGGGTTTGGTTTTGGTTTTATGTAGTCTAGACTTGTTTTTATTTGACAATATATAGTCCCTTAATAGCTAAGCAGAAAAATCTTTTGGTAAGGAACACTGAAGGAGGAAGTTTGTTATTTTATCCAGGGGACAAATTCATGGACAAACTCAATGCTTTTATCTATCTATCTGTCTGTCTGTCTATCATCTCTATCTATTCACCCATCCATCTATCTATCATCTATTTATCCATCCATCTATCCATCCATCAATCCATACATACATAAATCCTTCCATCTATCCATCCATCCATCCATCATCTACTCCTTACCCATCTTTAAAATATACTTTAGAAGTGAAATGGTTGTTATGGGAATATGTTAGTTTTGCCAATTAGATATTTCCATAAATTGAATAAACTAAATCTACAGCTTCAAGATTATGAACCAAATCCACTATAAATAGTATACTCAAAATGTACTCTTTTGCAAATATTAAATTCATGATGAAATTTTTAGCTTTCACCTTAAAATGGGATAGAGGTTCATAGGTTTACAAAATTCTTATACCAGCACAAAGAAATAAGTTGAAGATCACTGATTGATCTAAGGGACCAGGTGATAAGTGAAGGGTGGTTTGGGAAATAACTTTACTCATTCATTTGTTAATTTGGTTGGGCTATAAACTCATATCTAGGTTCCTACCTGCCACGAGATGTGTCTGGTAAAAGATGACCCTGCAGGGGTCACTGTAATCTAGGGTCTCACAGTCTTGAGACCATACTGACATATAAGCTGTTTTAATAAGTAAGAAAGGTGACTAACAGAACCATGCAAGTGCAATGGTATTCAGCAACTGTGTTGGGGTGTCCCGAGGTTTAACAAAGAAGCTAATTATATTTGAGTGTAATCTTGAAATACAAATAACAGTTTGTGAGGTAGAAAAGGTGATGGAGATGAATCAGAGTCCTTAAAGTGCTTAACTGCCTGGAAGAACTCCTAAAACAGACGAGAAATAGAAATGAAGTTTATTCAGTGTCACACAACTAACAAGTGGTAAAACCAAGCAGAGAGGCTATAGAGTTTGGGACTCTGAGTTCAGTGCTCTCTCTTTGAACCTTATCAAGCTGCTCCACGCCCCCATAGCAGGAAATATAAAATATATACAAAAAACAGGAAAACGTGTCAAAGTATATCAAAGGGATCAGTCAGTAAAATCTATTGTGTAGGAAACTTTACAGGGTAAAAACTTAGTATTATTAACAAATAAACTGAAGGAGAGAGAGAGGGAAAGGAAAAGGAGAAGAGAGAGAGAATATATTGATTAAAGGAGAAATTTAAGAAACATCTCAACCAATTGGAATGTACTGACCTTATTTCAATCCTTATTTGAATAAATTAACTATAAAAAATATGATACAATTAGACAAATTTTAACACTTATCATATTTAATGATATTAAGAAATTATTGTTAAAATTTTAGGTGATATAGTGGTATTATGAATATGTTTATTTTAAAAATCTGTATGTTTTAAGGAATTATTCTGAAATATTTACAGGTAAAATGATGTTTGCTTCAAAATAATTCAGTAGCAGTAGCATATATGTTTAGACATGCGATAATTATAGCTTGAACTTTGTGATGGATACATGTTGGTTGTTAGCTGCTGTCAAGTGGGCTCTGGCTTATAGCGACCTTATGTATAACAGAATGGCACGTTCCTGAACCATCTTCATGATCGTTATGTTTGAGTCCATTGTTTCAACCTCTGTATCAATCCATCTCATTGAGGGTATCCCTCGCCTTCACTGACTCCCTACTTTACCAATCATGATGTCCTTTCTAGTGATTGATCTTTCCTGATTATGTGTCCAAAGTAAATTCTTGCTTCTAAGGAGCTTTCTTGTTGTATTTCATCTAAGACTGATTTGCTCATTCTTCTGGTAGTCCATGATATATTACATATTCTTCACCAACACTACAGTTCAAGCTGATCGATTCTTCTTCTGTCCGCCTTTTCCGTTGTCCACCTTTCACATGTTGTGAGGTGATTGAAAAGACCGTGGCTTGGGTCAGGTGCATCTTAGTCATCAAAGTGATATCTTTGCTTTTTTAAAGAGGACTTTTGCAGCAGATTTACCCAATGCAACACGTTGTTTGATTTCTTGACTGCTGCTTCCATGGGTATTGATTGTTGATCTAAGAAGAATGAAATCACTGACAACTTCAACTTTTTCTTCATTTGTCCTGATGTTGCTTATTGGTCCAATTATGAAATTTTTCATTTTCTTCATGTTGAGGTATAATCCATACTGAAGGCTGTGGTCTCTTGCCTTCATCAGTAAGTGCTTTCAGTTGTCTTCATTTTCAGCAAGAAGGTTGTGTCACCTACATATTGCAGATTGTTAAATAAGTCTTCCTCCAATCCTTATGGCACTTTCTTCTTCATGTAGTCCAGTTTGTCAGATTATTTGTTCAGCATACACATTGAATAAGTAAGGTGAAAGGATACAGTCTTGCTACATCTGTCTACCTTTCTATAGTTTGAAATTTTACATAGTGAAAAGTAAAAAAAAAAAAAATTGTAAAGGAAATATTATGTTATGTCTATGAAAAAATATCACAAAGTTATCTAGAATCTGACCTGAACAATACAGCAATTATTATCATTTTGCTGTGCTTAAGTTTAGTCTTTTTTTGTTTTTAATTTCATATAACTGTAACATAATGTATATTGTTGATATTAATGATTATCATTATTTCTTTCTAGAGGAACTCTGAGTTTATTCAGTGGCACAGCAGAAGCTGACCTACTTACTCTTTAGTCTAATGGTCGTCCAGTCAATTGCCATGACTGGTTCAAGAAAGGATATGTTGTGTTGTTTTAGCCAATGACACAGGAGGAAAAGTTTGCTAACAACTTCTGGGAAAGTTCTTGTTCCATGTTTAGAAACAGCCCCAGGAAACACTCTCTTTCCTGCTAATCATGGGCAAGGAGACTTATATTCCCAATGCCCCTGGAAAGCCATCTGGAAAGTATGAGTGGAGCACACAGACAAAAGTTCTTGGATCCAGGATGGTATCTTGCAGCTTCTAGAGCAACCAGACCTTCTGTATATGAATCAATTTCCTTAAATTTTAAGCCAATTTGAATTGAGATTTCTGTTTCTTGCAAATGAAGGAATCCCAACTGACACAGTAGCGTACAATTGTGTGATATACTTTTTATGTAACAAGATATCATAAGCTTTTCCTATTTTCTTTTAATCTTCATAATTCCAAACATGGATATCATTAAGGTAATAAGCCATTATAAATTTAATCATTTCACTATTGTTAGATATTTAAAATTTCAATCATTTGGTATTTTAGGAAAACTGTTTAAAATATTCATATATATATTTAATTTTAAATATGTTTTTAATGATTTCCTATGAATATATTATGAGAAGTAAAACCATCAAGACAAAGGATACAGTATTTGAAAGGCCACTTCTATAATTATCAAATCATTCCATTAAAGGGCTACACATATTTATAATGTCATAAATAATGTTTTAAAATTAGTATTATTTGGTGTTATTTTTTCAAAATGATTTGTTTTAATTATGATTTATTCATTTCCTCACTTTCCTCTCTCTTCCTCCAAACTGGCTATTGCACTGACCACTGTACCTCTGCTCCTGTTAAATCTCCAAGAACCTCCATGTCACTAAATCCAACAACTCTTTTCAGTCTCTCTTTTGATTGACTGGCCCCTCAGCCGGGTAAAGCCTGCTTCCTGCTTGCTTATGCCTAGAATGGAGAACAAAACAACATAGGATGGGACATATAAAGGCAGGCTTCATTTTCTTTCTGCAGTTCACCCTTCTGCTAAGTCGACAGCAGTTTCTCCCTCCCTCTACAGGTGTGTTTATCTGTTCTGGGATATAATCCTAACTCCTGATAGGTTTGTTTCTGCTGATTCCATTTGCAGGACTCACAACCTCAATCTGGTCTGCAAGTAAAAGGTGAAAAATAGACCTTGGAGTTCATCCAGTTCGATTCCCTCATTTTACGGATGAGGTCACGGAGGTACAAAGAAGTTCAATGACATATTTAAGGTTAGACAATTGTTGAAGTCAGAGTCCATTTCTTTTGACACAGAGCCTCCTGCGTGTCTGTAGCAGTAGTTATCTCCCATGTGTCAGGGATTTCCACTGTATCTAAAAGAACTTTCCCATTGGCATCTTTTGGCAGAAGCTCTATTCCAGGCTGCACTACAGAGCAGAGAGGATGAAGAAGAGGGTTTCCTCTTACAATCACCTTTATGATGCCTAACGACCTTGTCACACATCTTCAGGAGGTTGTAATTATTAATCTCTCTCTGTGTGTGTGTGTGTGTGTGTGTGTTTGTGTGTGTTCTGTCTGAGAGAGAATTATGTAAGAAAAGATTTTGGGGGAAATGAGTAACAGAATTGTTTTGGGACTTATCAAAGCACTTGTCCCTAAAACTACCTCTCTCAATAGCCTTTGTTTTAAAAGGATATTATACCATTCTATGATATCTACTGCTGTAGGATAAAGGGATATATGAAAAACCCAAGCAGTATTATTTTTTGATGCTTGTGTTATGTTTGCTTTTTGGTGAAGTGACAACCTTAATCTGACACAAGCTGTATAAACTGGTTTTCAATCCCTTGATAACATTATCCTTACATGAATAAGCCAATAGAAGACCTGTGTAGGCATCTACCATTGTTAAGGCATATTAATAGCTCCTGCTACTACAGGCAGAAGCCCAATAAAGTCTGTTTGCCAGTTAGGATGTGGCCCTTCTCCTCTGTAAATTTCTTATCTCATGAAGTAACCCCAGCATCTCTGGTATGTGACACAGTCCTTAATGGCCTTTTGCAAATGTCTCAACATGGGTGACTCCTTTATTAACAACCCATGTTTGTAACCCCATGATGCTCAAATTCCCTGACCTTTTGTGTGTTCACCAATAGAAGGTGCAGTGTGGCTTGGCCTAAAGTTCTGTGGTCTCTCTCTACTTTAAGATACTTGCCTGCTTTGTGGTTTTGTTCATTTGCTGGCTTTGGCATTGTATTTTGCCTCCTTCATGTCTTGTTTGGTATGAGTTGAGGCACGGTGCACCTGAATAGGAAATGTGAGGGCCAATGTGGTTTTTTTCCAACATCTCTTTACCCTAAATGTCTTAGCCTTATGTTTTCCAGCCTTGATTTTGCCAAAGTTCCAACCTACCAAAAATAACAGGTGTAATTTAGTACTGATCAGGAGTTGGTAAAATACGGACCTCAGGAAAATGTTTATTGAGGGCATATTCTACTGCTAGGAGTATTCCACACAGCTTGGCCTATTGAATGCTTTGGTCTATTCCCACACAAGAGTATTTGAATAGTGGTGATAGGCTACAACTGTCCATTGTTTGGTTTCCTTGTACACCATACTGACTTCATTGGTAAGGAAAGACTATTGCTTTCCTTGTTTGGATAGTGCTGACCATACTTCCTCTGGTCCCCATTAAACAGAGGCAGAGGCATTTCTTCGAGTTTTGGCAAATTAACCTTAATGTCAGGGTATGTAGCTATTTCCTCATAGAGTTGTGACACACTAATAGTGCTGGGTTTAGCTTGATCATGTAGATAAGTTTTGTTTTAATAAAGAGGACTCTGTTGCTGATAGGATTTTACGGAAAACCTTTTCTATTACCCAGGTAATAATAAGAATCTTGGTCCATAGAATAAATGGTTCTGTCTCAGTAAGGCCTTCAATTTCAGTAAGTGGCCAATAAACCACCAGTAGTTGCCTCTCTATTGATGAATACCTTTGGGCTGGTTGGGGAGTCACTTACACCAAAAGCCCGTGGGTGGGTGTTTACCTGTCCATTTGGTTCAGAGGCTCCAAGAAGCAAATTTGCAGTAGCAGAAACTTCTCATTTTAAGTCCTGTTTTTTTGTTTTGTTTTGTTTTGTTTTTTGGCACAGTGAGAGTTAAAGTAATAGCTTCCTTTATTTATTGCCTGTTTCTGAGGTCCCCCAAGAAAAGTGGAAAACTTACAGGTGACTTGGTAGATAGAGGCCAGCAAATATTGGAGGTCACTTATGCTTCAAAAAGCTAACCCGATCCACCTTTTCATCTTCACTACTATTTTCAACTCTCCCTTCTATCATTTGCCTAGACTTCAATAATAACTTCTCTACTTCTCCCTGGTCATTTCTCTTGCCTCTTCAACAAATATAACAGATGTAAAAAATGTTTTCTTATGTTTTACATCCTACTTTGGTGAGTAACGTCTGGGGTCTTAAAAGCTTGTGAGTGGCCATCAGAGATACTCCACTTGTCTCACCTCGTCTGGAGCAAGAGAGAATGAAGAACACCAAAGACCTAAGGGAAAGATTATCTGAAGGACTAATGGACCACAAGTACCACAGCCTCCACCAGACTGAGTCAAGCACAACTAGATGGTGCCTGGCTACCACCACCAACTGCTCTGACAAGGATCATAATAGAGGGTCTCGGAAGGATCTGGAGAAAAATGTAGGACAAAATGCTAACTCACAAACAAAACAAAAAAGACCGGACTTACTGATCTGACAGAAACTGGAGAAACCCTGAGAATATGGCCCCCGGCCACCCTTTTAACTCAGTACTGAAGTCACTCCTGACGTTCACCCTTCAGCCAAAGATTAGACAGGCCCATAAAACAAAAAGTAACTAAATGGGCACACCAGCCCAAGGGTGAGGACAAGAAGGCAGGAGGGGACAGGAAAGCTGGTAATGGAGAATCCAAGGTCAAGAAGCGGAGAGTATTGACATGTTGTGGGGGTGGCAACCAATGTCCAGAACAATATGTCTATTAATTGTTTAACGAGAAACTAATTTGCTCTGTAAACCCTCATCTAAAATACAATTTAAAAAATTACGCTAAAAAATGTTTTCTTTATTTCTTTGTCTTACTTTAAATATTTGGTCAGGAAAACATCCTGATAATGAACACATTAGAAAGGTAATATCACAAATTATTTTTAAGACTCTTTTCATATTTTTTAAAAGCCTTTAAATTATTCCCTGTTTTTTACAGAAAAACACTAGAACTCCTCTGTCTTCAGTCTAAGCTCTCTAAAGTCAAACAATTTTCTGTCCTGTCCTCAGTGTGCCTCTTCTACTTGAACTGAACCAACATCCTACTGCTCAGTTTAATGCCTATATCTGACTTCAAGCACTTTTTATGCTCAGCTAACCTCAAGCCTTCCCAGAACATTTCAGCTCACATTGGCCTCCCTTTTTCTGAATATCTCCAGAGGCCCACATGGCAAGAAACTGAGGACAGTCTCTGGCAAGAGCCAGCAAAGAGCATCTCCTTTGGAACTAAATTCTGTCAAAAACCATGTAAGCTTGGAAGAAGGTCTTTCCCTAGTTGATCCTTCATATGAGGCCCCAGCCCTGGCTGATACTTTGATTGAAGCTCACAAAAGACCCTAGCAGACAACCTGACTTAGCTGTGCCATGTTGTGTAAGAAATTACTACAAGCTTGGCAGCTTGAAACTAATACAAGGGGAAGCAGGTTAACAGGCAATCACAATACAGCACGATACACACAGAGACAGAAGGACACATAGATTCCTGGAAGAACATGTGGTGGAGGCAGCTAACACAGCCAAGCTGATCTGAGAAGGCTTTACCGTGATCATAACCCTGAGTGGACTATTTAAGAAATTTTCAAATGTGTATTTCTTTCAACAATAAATATTTGTAGATGAAGCATAATGTGCAAGACACCTTTGTAGGCAATAGGATACAGAAGAGAACAAAACATAAAAAAAAAAAATCCCTGCCCTCATGGAATTTACTTCTTGGTAGACACAGACGATAAACTATTAAATATGTAAAATTAATAGCTTACTACAAGATGAGAAGTATATGAAGAAAAACAGAGCAGAGAAAAGGGATAGGGGATGGAAGGGGAAGTGAGAGAATAAAATTTTAAATAGCATGATCATGGAAATCCTTACTGAGAAAGAATTTTTTAAGCACAGACTTGAATAAGGGGAGGAGGCAAAAGATGTAGATAATCGAGAGAAGAGTGTGTCAAGCGAAGGAAAGCCAAGGGCAAAGTCCCTGCAACAATAGGATGCCAAGCATGTTTAAGGAATGGCAAGGAAGCCAATAAGACTGGAGTAGAGTGAGAGGGGGTAGAAAAAGGGGTCAGAAAGGAAATGGAGGCCAAAGAGAACTCCTTTGGCCACTGCAAGGATTTTGGCTTTGACTCTGAGATGGAAGCCACTGGAGGATTTTGAGCTGCTGTGTAGAGAGCAGAATGTAGATGGCAAGGGCAGAAGAAAACAAACTAATTATGAAGCTATTTTAATAATCTAGGCAAGAGGTAAGTGGTCAGATTCTGGATACATTTTGAAGGTGAAGCTGGCAGGGCTTGCTCACAGATTGTATGTGGGCTATGAGAGAATTAGAGAAGGCAAAGATGAATCCAGTTATTTTGACTTTCATGACTGGAGAACAGAGTTTTCACTTACTGAGACTGGGAAAATTGAAAGTGAAACAGGATTACAAAAGGAATATTGTTTGGGACATGTTAAATTTGAGATATCTGTTACATACTCAAATGGATATGTTGAGTAGATGATTTTATATTCCTGTATGGATTTCCAGTGAAAGGGCTAAGCTGGATTTAGGGATTCTCAGCCTATACATGGCATTTAAAGTCATGATAATGTCTAAGATCATTAAGGGAGTGAGCAAAGATAGAACCAAGTCCAATGACTAAGCCCTAGGGCACTGCAATGTTTAGAGGCCAAGAAAATGAGGAGCGGCCAGCAAGGGAAACCGCTGTAGTTGGAAGACCAAGAGAACACAATGTCATGAAAGCCAAGTGAAGAAAGTGATTCAAGGAATAGAAAGTTACCAAATGTGACAAATGGTGCTGATAAATTAAGAAAGACAAGGACGGAGAATAAGCTATTAAATTTTGCTACATGGAAGTCATTGATGACCATTATAAGAATAATTTTCGTGGTACAATGAGCATAAAAGCCTCAGTGGAGGGAGTCTAAGAGTTTAAGAATGGGAGTTTGGGGTCAGTGAGTCTAGATAAATCTTTCACAGAGTTTTACTGGGAAGATACAGAGGACTGGAGTCCCTAGGTGGTGCAAATAGTTAAGCACTTGGTTACTAACTAAAAGGCTGGTAGTTTGAACCCACCCAGAGGCACCTTAGAGGAAAGACCTGGGAATCCATTCTGTACACATGGGGTTGCCATGAGTTGGAACTGACTCCACAGCAAGTAACAACAACAGAGAAAAGGGGCAGAGACCAGAGAATATTTGTACAATGGAAAGAATTTATAGCACATTTGTGTGTAGATGGAGTTGATGTTATCAGAGAGGCAACAACTGATGATGTAGAAGAAAGGAAAAAAAATTAGCAAAATATTATCAATTGACACAGTGAAGAGTATATGGCAGTTCGTTTTATTATGCTTTCAAATTTTTATAAGATTGAAATCTTACAGTGCTTTTAAAAGATGTTTGAAAATTTAGGGGAATATGATTTACTAAATACATCAGCCATTTTATATTGATTTTACAGGAGATATTTATAAGCTTAGGAATATTGTTTTTTACTTATTAAGTCTGCCTTGCTTTGTGTTTGACACATTTAAAATGATCAAATATGTCAAATTAATAATTTGTTTTTACAACGTAAGGTAATTTGAGAAATACAGTGTTAAGTGTTCAGGGAAATTGGCTCTGTCAGTTGTTTCTTTGATTTCCTGCCCCAGCACAGTGCAACAAGGTCATCACTATGACTTGGACACACATACATGGCTCTAGTCCTGACTCTCAGCTCAGGCTCTTTGGTAAACAGTATGAAAGGTTTCCTTTTATGCTTGAGATATAATTATAAAACTCCTCACATGCCTAAGCTCTAATCATCCTTCTACACTTGTTCTCCTCCCACCTCCCTGGCCAAAGGAGACAGAGATGTAAGAATAAAGACAAAGCGTGTGTGGTGTCATGGAAGCCAAGTGAAGAAAGTGAAGATCACCCTGCCACAGTAATCTCCCATTTCCGACTTCCTGGAGCTCTGATCCTCTGTGCTGCTCAAAGGACACCCTTGTGTTTTTGGTAATTCTTTAAATATGTGCCTCCCAGCTGTATGCAGTGGGTTTTCCTGAAGCTCAAAGGGCTAACTAAGGAAATACTGACTGATGAATAGCTGCCAGTTACTACTTTTCTAGAAGCTGAAAACTCCTCCCTCAGTCACATCCCAGAAATATCTATAAAATTGTTATCAGCTCCCTCCCACTACCTCCAAACTTCTAGGCAAATCAGAGTTTTTGGCCTGAATGAAACAAGGAAACAAAATATACAAGTAACAGACTGGAATAGGTAAGAATCTTTAGAGGAAAAGTATTTGTTGTTTTTCAGAAAGTGAAAAGAATGTAGTGCCTTTCTTTGCTGACCTGTGGACACAACTCTAGCTGAATGTGAGTTGCTAAGCAGTATGGTTTTAACTAGAGATGCTGCCTCTCATCACCAGCATCTGAGACGTTTCCTGCATCTTATCCACATGCAGGGTCTTCTGGAAAGAGTCATGACAAAGGCATCCTCGTTATACTCCTCAGAAATGGAAAATTAGGGTAGTCAGGGGTACTGAAATGAGAAAGAAAAATAATGTGGTGTTAGAGGAGAGGTTTCTATGAAGCTCATTTAGACTAAAGGTTAAAAATTCTATGTCCGATCTACTTATATAGTCTGTCTTTCTTACTTTCAAAACATAACTTTATAATAAGTGGTTTTTTTTAAAAAATAATTAAAATTATATTTCCATCCTTGGAACTTAACAGATCAACACACACAAATTCAAATATACTCTTCTCCCTTAAATCTATGCATCATCAAATCAATGCAATATCCTGTTGGTTTTTATTTGAATTCTCAGTAAAAGCAGACAAAGATTTTGCCTTTTTTTGAAGAGGGATAAATCCAGGTACCTGCTCAGCACAAAAGACTGTTTTAATGTAATATAGGTTTATGATGGTAAATTCATTTGTTTCATCAATTCACTAATTTATACACATGTATTGTGTTAGATTTAGAAATGGACATAATAACATGTGGTCCCATCTCCAAAGAGCTTACATTCTATGAGACAGATCTCTTCATGTTCTTTGAAGTCAAAGGGAATTCAAAACCTATCAGAGAAGTAGAAAAAAATTGTTATTTTTAGATAGCATAATTGTTGTTGTATTGTTCGGTGTCATTGAATTGGCTCCAACTCATAATGACCCTACGCACAACAGAACGAAACACTGCCTGGTCCTGCACCATCCTCACAATTGTTGTTAAGCTTGAGTACATTTTTGCAGCCACTGTGTCAATACATCTCATTGAGGGTCTTCCTCGTTTTCACTGACCCTCTACTTTACCAAGTGTGATGTCCTTCTCCAGGGACTGGTCCCTTCTGATAATGTGTCCAAAGTATGTGAGATGAAGTTTCACTATCCTTACTTCTAATGAGTATTCTGGCTGTACAGATTTGTTTGTTCTTCTGGCAGTCCCGTGGTATAATCAGTATTCTTCGCCAACACCATTCCGTCCTTTAAATGCATATGAGGCGATTCAACATCATGACTTGGGTCAGCAGCACCTTAGTCCTTAAAGTGACATCTTTGCTTTTTAACACTTTAAAGAAATCTTTTGCAGATTTGCCCAGCGTAATGCATTGTTTAATTTCTTGACTGCTGCTTCCAAGGGCATTGATAGTGGATCCAAGTAAAATGAAATCCTTGACAACTTCAATTGTTTCTCCATTTGTCATGTTGTTGCCTATTGGTCCACTTGTAAGAATTTTTGTTTTCTTTATGTTGAGGTGTAGTTTGTACTGAAGGCTATGGTCTTTGATCTTCATCAGTGAGTGCTTCAAGTCCTCTTCATCTTCAGCAAGCAAGGTTGTGTCATCTGCATATCACACACTGTTAATGAGTCTTCCTCCAACCCTGATGTCACGTTCTTCTTCATATAGTCCAGCTTCTTGGATTATTTGCTCAATATACAGATTGAATAAGTATGGTGAAAGGATACAACCCTGACACACACCATTCTTGACTTTAAATCACTCAGTATCCCTCTTGGTGTATGTAGAGTTTCCTCATGAGCACAATTAACTGTTGTGGATTTCCCATTCTTCATAATGTTATCCATAATTTGTTATGACCCACACAGTCAAATGCCTTTGCATAGTCAGTAAAACACAGGTAAATATCTTTCTGGTATTCTCTACTTTCAGCCAGGAACCATCTGACATCAGCAATGGTCCACGTTCTCTTCTGAATCTGGCTTGAATTTCCGGCTGTTCCCTGTTGCTGTATTGCTGAAACCACTTTTGAATGATCTTCAATAAAATTTTACTTGCTTGTAATATTAATGATATTGTTTGATAATTTTCACATTCTGTTAGAACAACTTTCTATGGCATAGGCATAAGTATGGATCTCTTCCAGTCTGTTGGCCAGGTAGCTGTCTTCCATATTTCTTGGTATAGATGAGTGGGGACTTTCAGTGCTGAATCCATTTGTTGAAACATCTCGATTGGTATTCTGTCGTTTCCTGGAGGCTTGCTTTTCACTAGTGCCTTCAGTGCAGCTTGGAATTCTTCCTTCCATACCATCGGATATTGATCATATGCTACCTCTTGAAGTGGTTGAATAGCAACAAATTCTTCTTGGTACAGTGACTCTGTGTATTCCTTCCATCTTCCTTTGATGCTTCCTGCGTCATTCAGTATTTTCTCCATAGAATCCTGCAATATTGCATTTTGAGGTTTGAATTTTTTCTTCAGTTTTTTCAGCTTGAGCATTGCCAAGTTTATTCTTCCCTTTTGGTCTTCTATCTCCAGGTCTTTGCACGTGTCATTATAATACTTTTTCTTCTTGAGACGCCTTTTTTCAGCTCTTTTACTTCATTATTTCTTTCATTCACTTTAATTACTCTATTTTCAAGGGCAAGTTTCAGAGTCTCGTCCGACATCTATTTTGGTCTTTTCTTTCTTTCCTGACTTTTTAATGATCTCTTGCTTTCTTCGTGTATGATGTCCTTGATGTCACTCCACAACTCATCTAGTCTTCGGTCATTAGTGTTCAATGAGTCAAATCCATTCTTGAGATAATCTAAATTCAGGTGGGATATACTCAAGGTCATATTTTGGTGCTTGTGGACTTGTTCTAATTTTCTTCAACTTCAACTTGAACTTGCGTATGAGCAGTTGGTGGTCTGTTCCACAGTCGACCCCTGGCCTTGTTCGGACTGATGATATTGAGCTTTTCCATCATCTCTTTCCACAGATGCAGTCGATTTGATTCCTGTGTATTCCATCTGGCAAGATCCACATGTCTAGTTGCCATTTATGTTGTTGAGAAAGATGTTTGCAATGAAGAAGTCATTGGTCTTGCAAAATTCTATCATTGGATCTCCAGCATCGTTTCTATCACCAACCCTATATTTCCCAACTACCGATCCTTCTTTGTTTCCAACTTTCACATTCCAATCACCTGTAATTATCAATGCATCCTGATTGCGTGTGCGATCAATTTCAGGTTGCAGAGGTTGGTAAAGATTTTCAATTTCTTCATCTTTGGCCTTAGTGGTCGGCACATAAATTTGAATAATAGTCATATTAACTGGTCTTCCTTGCAGGCGTATGGATATTATCCTATCACTGACAGCGTTGTAGTTCAGGATAGATCTTTAAATATTCTTTTTGACGATGAACACAAAGCCACTCCTCTTCAATTTGTCATTCCCAGCATAGTAGACCATATGGTTGTCTGATTCACAATGGCCAATACCAGTCCACTTCAGCTCACTAATGCCTGGGATATTAATGTTCCATTTTTGATGACTTTTAATTTTCATAGCTTCATACTTGGTACATTCCACTTTCAAAGTATTAATGGATGTTTACGTCTGTTTATTCTTGTTTTGAGTCATGTCACATCAGCAAAAGAAGGTTCCAAAAGCTTGATTCCATCCATGTCATTAAGGTCAACTCTACTTTGAGGAGGCAGCTCTTCCCCAGTAGTACTTTGAGTGTCTTACAACTTGAGGGGCTCATCTTCTGGCACCATATCAGACAATGTTCTATTGCTATTCATAAGGTTTTCACTAGCCAGTTTTTTCAGAAATAGACTGCCAGGTCCTTCTTCCTAGCCTGTCTTAGTCTGGAAGCTCTGCTGAAACCTGTCCACCAAGGGTGACCCTGCTGGTATTTGAAGTACTGGTGGTAAAGTCTCCACTATCATAGCAACATGCAAGCCACCACAATACGACCTACTGACAGACATGTGGTGAAGATTGCATAATTGCCAGTCTGAAAATGCAAGAGAACAGTTATAACCCAAAAAATTTACAGGATGGCTGTGTACAAAAATAATAAACAAAAATCAATGAACTATTCAAATACTAACAAAAACCAGTTAGAAACTAAATTAAAGAAAAAGTAATGCTTATAATAGTGACAATAAGATATGTTACCTGGGAATAAATTTAACAGGAAACATACAAGATATTTCTGAAGAAGACTCTAAAATAGTATTAAGGAATACATAAGAAGAGGTGGAGAAATGGAAATAGATACCTTGTTCTTATATGGGAAGACTCAATATTCTAGAAGTATCACTTGTGAATTAACCATTTGCTCTGACATGGTTCAAAAAATTACTGTCATTATTGAGAGTGAAAAGGGTGATGTGGGTTCCCTGGGAGAGGTGTACACTGGGGCCATCCCCTTACTCTCAAATCATTAGCCAAATCCTATGCCTGAGAGGTGAGGCCAAGATGGCAAGTATTCAGATGCTTCCTGTGGTCCCTCTTACTACAAAGACCTGAAAAAACAAGTGTATTGATTGTATATGACAATCTAAGAGCCCTGAACATCAAAGAAAAAGTTGAGGAGTGGGACTGAGTGGCAGGGGGAGGGAGAGACAGTTCAGAAGCTGTGAGGATTTGCCAGAACTGACCTGGCTAGCACCCTGCAGGCTGGATTGGCTGGCACACACAGGCTGAGGCAAGCAGTAATGCTCAAGATGAATTTTCCACATCAGGGGAAACCGAGCAGCAGAGAGTCTGCTCAAGCCTCCGGAACCAGGGAGAAGCAGCGCTGAGTCGATGAAAGATAAGTACAAGCATCCAACCTACTGTGCAGGATCAAAAAACCCTTCCCCACTCTAGGAAGTAACTCTATTCCATTTACCCACCCCTTGCCCGCTCTGCTCCGTGTCCCAGTCTGGCTTCAGCAATTGTTGTGCCCCATGGCGGGAAGTAGGACCTGTTGCACACCCCAAGCCATTCTCCCAACTTTGAGAGGGAACAAATTAACAAACAGAGAAAAAATAATCTGCCACCTCTGCTAAGCTGGGAACTCAAGGCAGGCACAGCCCCTTTGCCTAGGCACAGGCATAAGGGATCCATGGGCTTTGAATGCCTTTCACCCCTGCCTAGACCTGTGTGGGCCCATATCAACAGTGTAGGCCCTCATTAGCACAGTAAAACAGGGTACACAACTGAAGTCTATCTTCAACTGCAACAGCTAAGGGGAAGTGGCAGATTCATGATAATTGACACTGCCCTGCCCATTAAGCAGGGTCCTCACCTACCCACATCTGGGGCCTGAGGACTGGTAGCTCCATGCACTCCACCTAGCCACCTGCGACAGGGGTATGAGAATAAGTGATGCCTCCCAGTGCTTACAACCAATAGCATTGGGTGCCCAAAGTCTGGCTGCAAAATCCACCCACCTACGTGCCCTAGGGAACAAGGATATGCCTTCTACCCAGGCACTCAGGGGAAGCTGTGAGACCCCTGCCTTTGTCAGCACATGACCCCCTACTGCAGCCAGATTTATGTACCTACTGTAATCACCTCTGCCTTTCTAAGACTGTAGGTGAGAGCCTGCACCACACACTCGGTGACCCCCGACCTGGATACCTGAGCTGAATCCACACAAGAAAAGTAAATGGACTCTTTGGCTCACACACCTAGTAACAGCTCTAACCACCTGGTAACAGGATGTGAGAGCTTCAAAGACACGAATATCAAAGTAGCTCACATGACCAACCTATTTGGACATATCAAAACAAAACAAAAACAAGAAGCTGGGACACAGTAAACAAACATAAAATAAATAAATATAACAACTTAGTGATGCCTTGGAGACAACAGTCAATATTAAATCACAGAAAGAGGCAGACCATGATGGTTTCAGCAAGTGACCAAAACAAAGAACCGGGAAATCTCCTGGAGGAAGAGAACTTCTTGGAATTACCAGAGGTAGAATATAAAAGATTACTATACAGAGCTCTTCAAGATATCAGGAAGGAGATCATTCAAAACGCAGAACAATCCAAGGAACACACAGACAAAGCAACAGAGGAACTTAAGAAGGTTATACAAGAGCATAATGACAAATTTAACAGGCTGCAAGAATCCATAGATAGAAGGCAAACAGAAATCCAGAGGTTTAACAATACAATTTCAGAATTAGACAACTCAGTAGAAAGTCATCGGAGCAGAAATGAAGCAATGAAAGTCAGAATTAGTGAGATTGAAGATAAAACACTTAACACCAATTTATTTGAGGAAAAATCAGATAAAAGAATTTTAAAAAATGAAGAAACCCTAAGAATTACGTGAGACTCTATCAAGAGGAATAACCTTCAAGTGATTGGAGTACTAGAACAGGGGCTGATAACAGAAAATACAGACAAAATTGCTGAACATTTTCTGGCAGAAATCTTCCCTGATATCGTGAAAGATGAGAAGATATCTGTCCAAGAATCTCATCGAACTCCCCACAGGGTAAATCCAAAACAAAGTCATCAAGACATATTATAACCAAACTTGCCAAAAACAAAAATAAAGAGATAATTTTAAGAGCATCTAGGGATAACAAAAAGTCACCTACAAACGAGAGTCAATAAGACTAAGCTCGGACTACTAAGCAGAAACCATGCAGGCAAGAATGCAATGAGATAACATATATAAAGCCCTGAAGGAAAAAATTGCCATCCAAGAAATATATATCCAGCAAAAATGTCTCTCAAATATGATGCTCAAATTAGGGCATTTCCAGGTAAAAACAAGTTTAGGGAATTTTGTAAAAACCAAACCAAAATTACAAGAAATACTAAAGGGAGTCCTCCAGTTAGAAAATCAATAACTTCAGAAAACAACACAAGACTAGAACACAGGACAGAACAACCAGATATCAACCCAGATAGGGAAGTCACAAAAATAAATCAGAGCTAAAACACTGAAAATAGGGAAACAGAGATGTCAATATGTAAAAGATGACAGCATTAAAAAAAACAAAAAAGAGGGACTAAATAATGTAGTCATAGAACTTTCATACGGAGAGGAAGTCAAGGTGATATCAAGAAATAAAAGATTGGTACAAACTTATAAAAATAGGAGTAAATATTAAGGTAAACCCAAAAGAAACTAACAATCTAACACGTCAAAATAAAAAAAAAAAAACCAAGAAAAATGTAAAGACTCAGCAAATACAAAATCAACAACAATGAAAAAGATGAAAAGAAGATACATAAAGAAAAACAACTCAGCAAAGAAAATTAAGTGGAACAAAGAAACTGTCAACAACACACACACAAAAAAATACTTCAAAATGACAGGACTAAACTCGTACCTATCAATAATTATCCTGAACGTAAATGTACTGAATGCACCAATAAAGAGATAGAGAGTGGCAGATTGGATAAAAAAACATGATCCATCTATATGCTGCCTACAAGAGACACAACTTAGACTCAAAGACAAAAACAAACTAAAACTCAAAGGATGGAAGAAAATATATCAAGCAAACAACAATCAAAAAAGAGCAGGAGTGGCAATATTAATCTCTGACAAAATAAATTTTAAAGCAAAATCCACCACAAAGGATAAGGAAGGACATTATATAATAATTAACGGGTCAATAAGCCAGGAGGACATAACCATAATAACTATTTATGCACCCAACAACAGGGCTCCAAAATACATAAAACAAACTCTAACAGTATTGAAAAGGGAAATAGATAGCTCCACAATAATAGCAGGAAACTTCAACACAGCACTTTCAGTGAAGGACAGAACATCCAGAAAGATGCTCAATAAAGACACGAAAGATCTAAAAGCCACAGTCAACCAATTTGATCTAATGGACATATACAGAACACTCCACCCAGCAGCAGCCAAGTATACATTCTTTTCCAATGCACATGGAACATTCTCCAGAATAGATCATATTTTAGGTCACAAAGCAAAACTTAACAGAATTCAAAACATTGAAATATTTTGAAACACCTTTTCTGACCATAAAGCCGTAAAAGGTGAAATCAATAACAGAAAAAGCAAGGGGAAAAACATCAAATAGATGGAAACTGAACAACACCTTGTCCAAAAACTGCTGAGTTACAGAAGAAATCAAGGATGGAATAAAGAAATTCACAGAATCAAATGAGAGTGAAAACACATCCTACCAGAACCTTTGGGATACAGCAAAAGTAATGCTCAAAGGTCAATTTATAGCAATAAATGTTCACATCTAAAAAGAAAAAAGGGCCAAAATCAAAACATTAACCCTACAACTGGAACAAATAGAAAGAGAGCAGCAAAAGAAGCCCTTGGGCACCAGAAGAAAACAAATAATAAAAATTAGAGCAGAAATAAATTAAATAGAGAATAGAAAAACAATTGAAAGAGTTAAAAAGACCAAATCCTATGACCGAGTTTTATTGCTTTTATTTTGTTGTATGTTAACAGACTGACAGGTAAGGTACAGGAAAGAAGAGACGAATAGTGGAGGATTCTCAAAGTTGGAGATTTAACAGGAGATTGTCTCCCATAATGTATAAAAAACCAAACCAAACCCCTTGCCACAGAGTCAATTCTGACTCATAGTGACCCTATAGGACAGAGTACAACTGCCCCATAGGGTTTCCAAGGAGTGGCTGGTGTATTAGAAGTACTGTCCAAAAGCTGTAGCTCTGAACCGCTGCACCACCAGGGCTCCTCCCATAATGTATAGACCATAAAATTCTATGTCATCAGTTTAAGTGTCAACTATTTAGGGGACTGAAAGAAAAATTGACTGTTTCAAATACTAGAATTAACCTGAGATCACATGGAACTCCCTGATGAGATTTGGATTCACAAATCTGCCCTGCTGCAAGTTTGCACCCTTAATGCATATAGCCTGAGTGGTCCAAAGATCCTTAAGCTTTGAAATTAATCTAGAGTGCTCCTGGATTGATAGTTTACCCAGTGTGTCCTGGCAGTAGCAAATACAACTCTTCTTTGGTGAAATGTACCTTCATCTAAGTCCTCAGTGTGCTTTCACAAATAAAAGTAAAAGAAAATGAGAAGCTCACAAGTAAAAACATCTAAAAAGTTACAAAAAAACAAAGGCAATATAATGAGAATCTGCAGATACAGGTGACAGGAGAAACAGACCCACAAGTATTCTGAACATTATCATTGACAGACTATAAAATAATTATGTTAACTGTATTTGAAAAAAAATGTACAAAACAGAAAACTATAGAACAACTAAGAGATTTTTAAAAGAAATATATAGAATTTCTAGAAGTAAAAATTTGATATTAAGAACACAAAAGATAAATTTTTTGTGCTTTTTACTTTTTTCTTTTCTTAAAATTTTTATTGTACTTTAGATGAAGGTTTACAGAACAAATAATTTCTCATTAAACAGTCAGTACACATATTGTTTTATGACATTGGTTAACAACCCAGCAACATGTCAACACTCTCCCTTCTCAACCTTGAGGACCTTTTTTTTTTTTGGTGAAAATATACATAGCCGAAGTTACACCATTTTGAAAATTTCTACATGTACTATTCAGTGATATCCATTACATTCTTCCAGTTGTGCTGCTATTCGCACTATCCTTTTCCAAATTATTCCATCACCATTATCTTCAATTCAATGTCCCCTAAGCTTCCCATCATACTTTCTGAGTTGCTGTGGTCAGTTTGATCTCACATAGATAATTCTTTTTTTGTACCTTAGATGAAGGTTTGCAGAACAAATAGTTTCTCATTAAACAGGTAGTACACATATTGCCCTATGACAATGGTTAACAACCCCATGACATGTCAACACTGTCCCTTCT
>NW_004444003.1:14335758-14372140 GCF_000243295.1 Trichechus manatus latirostris | reverse complement strand
TCAGTCTGGTGGAGGCCGTGGTAGCTGTGGTCCATTAGCCCTTTGGACTGATCTCTTCCTTGTATCCTGTTCTCTTCATTCTCCCTTGCTCCCGCAGGCATGAGATAAGTGGAATATCTTAGATGGATGCTCACAGGCTTTTAAAACCCCAGACGCTACTCACCAAGGTAGAACATTGTCTTTATAGACTGTGTTATGCCAATTGAGCTAGATGTTCCCAGAGACCATGATCACCACAGCCCTCTGCCCAGAGATTCAGTCCCTCAGGGAGTTTGGAAGTGTCTATGGAGCTTCCATGACCTTTCCTTGTACAAGTTGTGCTGGCTTCCCCAGTAATGTGTACTGTCTTAGCCTTCACCAAAGTTGCCAATTATCTATTTAGTTCCCCTTCACCCCTCCCATCCCTCATAACCAACAAAGATTGTTTCTTTCTGAGTGTAAACTTTTACTTGAGCTGTACAGTAGAGGTCTCATACAATATTTGTCCTTTTGTGATTGATTTATTACACTCAGCATAATGTCTTGCAGTTTCATCCATGTTATGAGATGCTTCACAGATTCATCACTGTTCTTTATCTTTGTATAATACTCCATTGTGTGTATTTCCCAGAGTTTGTTTATCCATTCCTCTGTTGATGGACATCTAGGTTGTTTCCATCTTCTTGCTATTGTGAACAGTGCTTCAATGAATATGGGTGTGCATATGTCTATTAGCTTGACGGCTCTTATTTCTGTAGAATATATTCCTGGGAGTGGGATTGCATTTTGTAGTGCTTTTTTTTTTTTTTTTTTTTTTGGTGCTGACGTTTACTTTGTTCCTCTTACTCTCTTGTGCTGAGTTCCTTTCATTTGTGGATTTTTTTCCATTTCTTTTGTTGGTTTTCTTTTTACTGAGACTTTCGGTTTTTCTTCTTTATTTTGATGAGTAGGTTTGTTAACTTTCTTTGTGCTTACCTAGAAATTTACCCTTATCTTCCTAGATTTGAACCAGTCTATTATTACTTGGTATCGCTTGACTTCCTCTCCATTAGAAGGTTCTATAACTACACCATTTATTCCCTCTTTTATTGTTCTGATGCTGTTGTCATTTACAGATTAACCTCCCTGGTTCCCTTTTATAATTCTTTTGGTTTTGCGTAGTCCTTAAGAGTTCATTTCCTAGTTTAGTATCTAGCTAGTACAATTCTGTGTCCTATATTCGGCCCATGGTCTGATATTGTTTGCTCTCAGATCGAAGGACTTCCTTTAATAAGTCTCATAAGCTTGGTTTGTTTTTTACAAAGTCTCTTAATCTCTGTTTATCTGGAAATGACCTAATTTCACCATCATATTTGAATGAGAGTTTTGCAGGATATATCACTCTTGGCTGGCAATTTTTTTTCTTTCAAGGTTTTATATATGTCATTCCATTGCCTTCTTGCCTGCATGGTTTCTGCCGAATAATCCGAGATTAGTCTTATTGTTTCTCCTCTGTATGTGATTTTTTGTTTTTCTTGAGCTGTTCTCAGGATTCTTTGCTTGTCTTTGGTTTTAGTGAGTGTGAATATGACATGCCTTGGTGATTTTCTTCTGGGATCTATCCTATATGGGGTTCGCTGAGCTTCTTGGATAGTCAACTTTTCATCTTTCATGATATTGGGGAAGTTTTCTGTCAGCAATTCTTCAATGATCCTCTCTGCGTTGTCTGTTTTCTCCTTCTGTTCTGGAACTCTTATCACTCACAGATTTTTGGTTTTGATTTTATCCCACATAATTCTCAGGGTTTCTTCATTTTTCTTCATTCTTTTTTCTGATTTTTCCTCAGAGTTGTATCCACATGTTTGTCTTCAACTTTGCTGATCCTATCTTCCATCATTTCAAACCTGCTCCTCAGCCCTTCTATGACACTGTCCATTTCTGAAATCTTGTTGTTTATCTTTTGGATTTCTAATTGTTGTTTTTGTATGATTTCTAGTTGTGAATTTATTTTAATGTTTTGTTCCTGTATTATTTTCTTGAATTCTTCCATTTTTTTTACTGTATTTTCCATGAATTTCTCTGCATTTTCCATGAATTTGTCTATTTTTTCCTCACTTTTGTCTGTTTTTTGCCTCATCTCTTGGATAATTCTAAATATTAAAGATTTTAATTCCCTATCAGTTAGGTCTAGTGCCTTTTCTTCTGCTAGAAGTTCATCTGGTGTTTTAGTTTGGACAACTACTGGAACCATCGTGTCCTGTTTTTGTATATGTTTTGATATTGTCTCCTGTCTTCAGGGCATTCAGTGGTTATTTTGTTTATTCATTGTAGATTTGTTTGTTTCATCCTGCTTTTTTGTTTTATTTGGTTATGACTGAGCAGGTGGGCTGTGTGTTCTTTGTTGTTTGCTTGTCTGTGGGCATGATACTTTTCACCTCCTTCTCCAATGGGCAGGGTCAGTCACTCAGGTGGAGTACAGCAGGGCAGGCCCAGCTGAAGGGGAGTTACTGGGATAGGTTTTTTGTGGCACGTACCAGGGCTGACAGTGTGAACCAGGAATCAGTGCAGGGCAGGTTCCAGTAGGCAGTGCCTGTGCTGCTTGGGAGTGTGATGTTCAGCGCATGGTGCAGATAGGCAGGAAGGAGGGGGTAAATTGTGATGTGTGGAGCTAAGCTAGGTACGGGAAAGATGAGAGAGAAGAGAGAGGAACTGAAGCCAAAAACATACACACAAACAAAAAAGAGTGCTAAGGGAGCTTGCTATTGGAGTGAAGAGATGAGAGACTGAGAAATGGGGGAGAACAAAAATGAAAAAAGAAGAAAAGGGTAAAAGAAAAAAATGAATAAATCGAGAAACTGGAAATGAAGAAACAAAAAGAGAATAAGAGAGAAAAGAAAACTAAACAAAGAAATGAAAAAAGAAACCAAAAACAAACAAGCAAACAAAAAAAGAAAAAAGAAATGCCCCCAGGGATGTCCCTGTGCTTCTGCGCAGAGTAAGGGACTAGCTTCCAAGCCGCGTGGTACTGCCAAGCTAGAAGGGGCTCCCAAACCGAGAAAAGAAAAAGAAAACAAACAAACAAACAAATCAAAACAGAACAAATCAGAGCAAACAAACAAAAAAGCCCCAGGGGGTCCCACCAGTGTGGCGGCTCAGGCTGGGAAGCAGTTTCACAGTCGAGAGCGGTGTTCCGCAGCCTTTCAGGAAGAAGCAAAGTTGGTTCACGGAGCCAGGTATTTGAGAGAAAGGAGGGGGAAGTGGTGAGAGGTAAGAAAGAAATCTGAAGAAGCAGAAAAAAGCAACACCAGCAGCCAACAAATGGCACTCAGGAAGCTGGCCAGTGCGGGCGGGTGGAATCCAAATGGCACTGGGGGAAGCTGGTGCTTCCTGGCCAATAGACTGTGGCTGCAGGGAGCAGAGGAGGCTAAGTTGGGGTGAAGAAGTGTGGGGGGTGGGAAAACCTATATTGTGGGTTACCAGTTGTTCTGTCTCCTGCTGGGAGCTCCATGAAGCTGCTTTCTTGTACCTCCTGTTCACTGATCTCCAGTAGGTGTCCAAAGTGGCAGATCCATGCTGCGGTAGCTGATAGGAGACCTCTGCATGTATCTCTCCTCACACTCTGTTCTCGGTCAGTTTCTTATTCCATTAGGTGCTTGGCTGAGTTCTTTATCTCTTCATTTGTTGCTTAGGGTTTCAGGATTGATGTGTGACTCTGTATGGCTTAGTTTTTCTGATCTTTGCTGCGGAGGGACCATGTGGTCCTTCTGACTATAGCTCCATGTTGCCTGGAAGTCCACAAAAGATAATTTTAATAGCATATTAGACACAGCTGAAGAGGGGATTAGTCAACTAGAAGCTAGAAATGACAAACTTATCTCATAATTCCTTACAAGGAAGCCAAGAGATAGGAAATATGAAAGAGGTTGAAGACATAGGGGACAGAGTAATAGAAGAGTATCAAAATTATGGTTAACTATGAATAAATCTAACAAAAAGATACGCAAATGCTTTTATGGAGAAAACTATAGCATTTGCTAAAATATAATAAAAGAACACCTAAATAACTGGAGTGATATTTCATGATCATGGCAGAAAATCTCGGCATCGTATATAAATCTTTTCTCTGCGAATTAATATGTAGTTTCAATGCAATCTCAGGTAAACACTTTTTTTGGTGAAACTTTATGAGCTGATTCCAAATTTTATATAAAAGAACAAACACTAAAGAATAGTCAATACGTTCTTAAACAAAAACAAGGAATTAAGAAAAAAGGTTAACATTACGGACAACAAGATTTCTTTTTACTCATAATTAAGATTGTATGGAAAGAAATACAGGCTTATGGACACTTGGTATATGACACATATTACAAGAGAGTTCTGGGGCAAGATAAGCTTTTCAATAATTAGTGCAGTGACAATTGGATATCTATTTTTAAAATATATATGTGTGTGTGTGCGTGTATATATATGTACATATATATATATCTCCAACATATATTTTTGGATTCTTATTTTATGTAGCACAGAAAAATCAAATCCAAGTGAATTAAAGAGCAATGTTTAAAAGGTAAGCTTATAACAATTTTATAAGATAGTATAGGAGAATATTGTCATGATCTCAAGGTAGGAAAGAACACAAAAATCATAAGCCACACAGGTTTATAATTATATAATTTATAAATCACAAAGGCATGAAGAATTTGACTACATAAGAATAAGAACTTTTGGTCATGGAAATAAAGAGAATGAAGAAACAAGACACAAATCTGGAGAAGATATTTCAGCAAATATATCTGAGTCTGACAAAGTATTAGTATCCAGAATATATAAATGTGGTAGATTGATTATAAAAGTGCCTCCCAATTCTTCACATCTTCCTGTAGCCACATCCTAGGCAATGTGACTATGCAGTTCCTCCCCTTAAAAGGTGGTGTCTCTTTTCCCATCCATTGAATCTGGCCTGGACTTGTGACTTGTTTTGGCCAATAGAACTTGTCAGAAGCAATAGTGTGCCAGTTCTGAGCCTACACCTGAAAAAGTTTTGCATGTATCCACTCACTCTCTTGGAAACTTGCCACCATCATGCAGTGGAGCCTGGGCTAATCAGTTAAAGGATGAAAACTATGTTGAGAGCTGAGGCACACCAGATGACAGCCTAGTCAATCTCCTGAAGTAAACCTGTCTAGCTCCCCGCTCTTTACTGCAAACACACGAGAAAGCCATCAAGAAAAGAACTGTTCAGCTCTGCTCAGCCCAAATTGTCAACTCACAGAATTATGAGAGAAATAAATGGTTTTTATATAAACTTCTAAGTTGTGGAGTGGTTTCTTATGCAGCTACAGCTAATGTTACAATAATAATAATCTCCAAAAAAATAAATTTAAAAAAGATACAAGCTAATAAAAATGGATAAAAGACTTAAACAGCCACTTCACAGAAGAGTAAACCCAAGGTGAGTAAATACATGCAAATTAAATTTTATATATATATATATATATATATATATATACACCTTATTTTAGAAGAGAAGAAAATGTGATGTTGATTGTACAGGGTTACAAAATAAATTACAGAGTTAAAGCTAAACTCCAAACCTCTAATTTCTGTTCATTTCTCCTTTTCATCCAGCTATACTGACTCTTCGGTTGTTGTACAGGAAGGAGAAACCCCTTTCGAATGCAGTTAAGGAACACATACATGGGAAATTCCATGGAAATCGATCTGGCCATAAGAGATCTTGCAAGTCTTACAAGAAGAACACCTGAGAGTGAAATAAGTCAATCATAAAATGACAAACATTGTATGACCTCACTTACATAAAAGGACAAGAACAGGCAAATGTATAGAGACCAAAGTTTCTCAGTGGTTACCAAGGGCGAGAGGGAAGTGGAAAGGAGGAGATATTATTGCTTATGGAGTGCTGAATTTCAGTTTATGGTGATAGAAAAACTGCATTGAGTAAGGGGAGAGTTGCACAGCTCATTAAACTAATTGCTGTAAATAAGCTGTACACCTGTAAAAAGTTGAATTGGCAAAAGTTGTGCGATAGATATATTTACACCAATGACGACAAAAAAAAAAAAAAAGAGTAGCTGCTGAGGCTGCTTATGTACAACCACATACGTCAGGGGATTTGGTTCCTTGGTCTGGAGGTTTAGGGGCCATGGTTTCATGGAACATCCCAGTTACTTGGCCTAATAAAGTGTTTAGTGCTTCTATTTTACCTCCTAGTTTGTTGTGTAGTCCTGGGATCTTAAAAGTCTGTAAGCGCCCATCAATAAAAGGAAGAGGATATGGAATGTGTGACTAATTGCTCCATGAACAACTGCCTCCTTTTCCATGAGACCAGAAGAACAGAATGGTGCCTGGCTATCATTCCTGAACATTGTGATCAAAGATTCTATAGAAGAATCCTGATCAAATGGAGGAAAAAAATAGAACAGAATTTCAAATTTCAATAGAATTCAGACTTTCTGGAGCCATGCAGGATGGATGAACCTCCAAAACTATTGCCTTAAGATAAGCTACGAACACTAAACTTTAAACAAAAAATATCCCCTGAAGTCTTCTTAAAACCAAAAAATAGTTTAGCTTAACTAGCAAAGAATGTCTGCCTTGAGCATTGTACTCCTTTAAGATCTATCTCTATGGGATCAAATTGACAACAGCAACTCGAAAGATTAGATAGATGGTTCTTGAAATGTGGTAGCTGGTCCAGCAGCATCAGCATCACCTAGAAACCACTCAGAAATATGAATTCTAGGCTCCCACCCCAGACCTACTGAATCAGAATCTTGTGGTGGGTAGCCCAGCAATTGTGTTTTATCATGATGCCTTCCAGATTATTTTCATTTTTTCCCTTTTTTAATGTTGTAATTAAATGACATTTACGTTTCAAATTAGTCTCCCATACAAACTTTTTATACATACATTGTTATTAGACCCTAATTGCTCACCCCATTCTGCAGCAGCACACTCCTCCTTTCTGCCCCTGATTCCCCATGAACATTCAACCAGCTCCTGACTCCCTCTGCCTTCCCATCTCACCTCTGGACAGAAGCTGCCCCAATGGTATCTTGTATCTACTTGACTAAGAGGCACACTCTTCACGAGTATCGCCTTATGTCCCACAGTTTTAGTTCTGTGCTGATAGAGAGTCCAGCGGCCATGCTATCCGGGGCACCCTCAGTCTCAGTCAGACCATTAAGTCTGGTCTTCTTACTAGAATTCGAGTTCTGCACCCCATCCTTCTACTGCTCCATCAGGGACCCTCTGTTGTGTTCCCTGTCAGGACGTTCATTGGTGGTAGCCGGGCACCATCTAGTTCTTCTGCTCTCAGGCTGATGAAGTCTCTGGTTTATGTGGCCCATTCTGTCTCTTGGGCTAATACTTTCCTTGTGTCTTTGGTGTTCTTCGTTCTCCTTTACTCCAAGTGGTTGGAACCAATTGAAGCATCTTTGATGGCCGCTTGCAAGCTTTTAAAACCCCAGAAGCCACTCACCAAAGTAGGATGCAGAACATTTTCTTAATAAGCTTTGTTATGCCAATTGACCTAGATGTCCCCTGAAAGCAGGGTCTCCAGACACCCTACCCCTGCTATTCTGTCTCTCAAAGTATTTGATTGTATTCAGGAAACTTCTTAGCTTTGGTTTAGTCCAGTTGTGCTGACTTCCCCTGTAGTGTGTGCTGTCCTTCCCTCCACCTAAGATGATTCTTATATACTATCTAGTTAGTGAATAACACTCACCCTCCCTCCCCACCACCGTAACCATCAAAGAATGTTTTCTTCTGTGTTTAAATCTTTTCTTGAGTTCTTATAATAGTGGTCTTATACAGTATTTGTCCTTCTGTGACTGGCTAAATTCACTCCGCATAATAAGTTCCAGCTCCCACCATGTTATATGACGTTTCACAGCTTCATCGTTGTTCTTTATTATTGCATAATATTCCACTGTATAGATATACCATAATTTGTTTATCTATTCGTCCTTTGATGGGCGTCTAGGTTGCTTCCATCTTTCAGCTATTGTGAACAGTGCTGCAATGAACATTGGTGTGCATATATCTATTCGTGTGATGGCTCTTATTTCTCTAGGACATATTCCAAGGAGCAGGATAGCTAGATCGTGTGGTACTTCTATTTCTAGCTTTTTAAGAAAGCACCAAATCGATTTCCAAAGTGGTTGTACCATTCTACATTCCCACCAACAGTGTATAAGTGTTCCAGTCTCTCCACAACCTCTCCAGTGTTTATTATTTTGTGGTTTTTGAATTAATGCTAGCCTTGTTCAGGTGAGATGATATCTCATTGTAGTTTTGATCTGCATTTCCCTAATGGCTAATGATCGTGAGCATTTCTTCATGTGTCTGTTAACTGCCTGAATAGCCTTCCAGATTATTTTGATGACTCCAGTTTGAGAACAACTGTTCCAGACCCTTATTTTTTTTCCCTTTTACTTCTTTGTGACTGTTATTCTTCTCTGGCTAGAACCTCAGACGATGGACAAGAGCATGAAAGGGAAAAGAGAAAGAGGAAAACTTGAATAATTTTTATTTTAACTTGTCTAAGATATGGGAATACAGAGTAGTCCCAAAATGAAAACTATTCATTGTCATCATTAATTATAGTGTTTAATATTTGTATAGAAGTTTACCACATGTTTTCAGAAGATAACTTCTTTCTATCCTCATAGACCTGGGGGTTATATATTATTATCCTGATTTTAGACATGAGATAACTGAAGCTTAAGGAGAATGTTACCTGAACTAGGTAAATCAGTTAATAAGTTCAAAATCATGACGTGAGCTTATGTTTTTGTCTCAATTTTTGGATTATGTGTAGACTTTAATTCAGACATTTATTATTGAATAAAGTATATCTAGACACATACAGGAAACCCTGGTGGTGTAGTGGATAGGAGCTAGGGCTGCTAACCAAAAGGTCGGCAGTTAGACATCCAGCTCAATTGGCATAATGTGGTTTATAAAGAAAATGTTCTACATTCTACTTTGGAGAGTAGTGTCTGGGGTGTTAAAACCCTGTGAGAGGCCATCTAAGATGATCCACGATTGTCATCTGTTTGGGAGCAAGGGAGAATGAAGAAAACTAAAGATAATAGGGAAAGATAAGTCCAAAGGACTAATGGACCACAACTACCACAGCCTCTACCAGACTGAGTCCAGTACAACTAGATGGTGCCTGGCTACCACCACTGCCTGCTCTTACAAAGATCACAATAGAAGGTCCTGGACAGAGCAGCAGAAAAATGTGGAAGAAAATTCTAACTCACAAAAAAAGATCAGTCTTACCAGCCTGACAGGGACTGGAGAAACTCAGAGAGTATGGCCCCCGGACACCCTCTTAGCACAGTAATGAAATCACTCCTGAGGTTCACCCTTCAGCCAAAGACTAGACAGGCCCATAAAACCAAACAAGACTAAAGGGGCACACCAGCCCAAGAGCAAGGACTAGAAGGCAGGATGGTACAGGAAAGCTGGTAATAGGGAACCCAGGGACTAGAATGGAGAGTGCTGACATGGAGTGGGTTTGTTACCCAATGTCATAAAACAATATGTGTACTAATTATTTAATGAGAAGCTAGTTTGTTCTGTACACTTTCATCTAAACTACAATAGAAAAAAAATTTAAAAAAACGTCGGCAGTTTGAATCTACCAGGCACTCCTTGGAAACCCTATGGAACAGTTCTACTCTGTCCTATAGGGTCACTATGAGTCAGAATCAACTCGATGGCAATGGGTTTCATTTTTTTTTTTTTTTTTTTTTTGGACACATATAATGTACAAGCATTGGGTTGAGCAACTGGAATTATAAAGGAGAAGTATTTCTGCTGTCCCTCTCTCCCATTTACCCAGCCAGTTTTGAGAGTGAGCACCAAAATATGCTATGATTAAAAACATCATCAATAATGGTGTTTTAGGTAAAGTCTCCATGATCCTCATTATCATAGTTTTTCTCATGGGGATCCCAGAACAATGTAGGCAACCAGAACAATATCTTTTGACTTGCAGAAATCCAGCAGTTTGCTGTAGTTGAGATAAGGGTGACATTCCACCTGTAGAATGCCAAGGCAGAAATGGGTCTGATTATTTGAAAAAAAAAAATTACTATGTAATAGAAAAGATGATAATTAAAGAAATTGAATAAAAATTTAATGTAAGATTAAATTTGAACTAGAAATGTCAACATGAGCTAATGATTTTTTTAAATTAATTTTCTATTTCTGTCCACTGAAAGAGAAAACACAATGACTTTCCTGAGAAGAAGCACCTATATTCCCCAATCTCAGCTATTAAGTATCATTGTTTACTACAAGGAGAAATGGGTAATTCCAGATTGTGCGGGGAAAGGACCATTGAACCTTGGACATCAAATTGTGCCAGAAGCAAGAAATCATTTAAAGGCTTATGAGAGAATTAAGAAAAAAAAAGATCCCAAGAGTTCATAATGCAGAGAGAGAACAAAAAAAAAAAAAATTGCCACCATTGAAGGTGATTATTGCAGTAATTCTTTTTTTCCGAACATTGATAATTAAAGAAAAAACTTAAGTATTCACCCCGTCTTGTAAGGAATAATGGTAGTTTATCTTGAATTAATGAGGGAAGTTTCTTTTTTATGGTAAAATTCCAGCTAAGTAGTGAAAATAGAGTGATGAAAATAGAAAATGGTTATAGGTAAAGCTCAGTAAAAGAACTGATTCAAGAAAACAAATTATTCCTGGATACTAAACTATTAGGCAAAAAGTTGTTGGGGAACATGACTTTTCCCTGATGCCAAATTACCGCTCAACAAATTACAGACTAATTGCAGAGGGGAAAATATGTTTACAAAGAAGAGATATGGATACCAAGAAATCACTTGTTCAACCAAATGAACAAATCTAACATCACAAATAGTGAGACAGCTTGTCATTATGTGATTCCTAATACGTGTGATTTGAAGCACACTATCATTACACATTTCAGTGCCAAAAAATGCTCACTTGAATCTAATAAAGACTATTTTATAGTTTACAGAAAAAGGGAATAGAAGAGCAAGTTAACTAACAACACAAGGCAACAATATGAAAAATCCAAAATACTTGACAAAAACCTGTCGGATGTCATGGGATAAAAAAGGGTTGAGTGACTTGTAGCTGAAAAGAGCTTGAGATACATAACAAAAAGTAATATGTGAGCCACCATTTTATCTTGGCTTAAAAAGAAGTGCTTTAAAAGATATTTGGGCCGGGGGAAGGGGGCAGGGGGAGGCAGGGGAAAGGGAACATTTCAATAGGAATTGGATATTAGATGCTATTATGGGGTTATTATGAATTTGGTTAGATATAATAATGGGATTGTGAATTGAGAGGGAAGATCTTCATTCTTATGAGATGCATGCTGAGGCACGTAGAGGGTAATAAGATATCTACAACTCACTTTGAAAGGGATGCACAATGGTTAAGCACTTGGCTGCTAACTGAAAGGTCAATAGTTTGAAGCCACCAGCTGCTTCATGGGAGAAAAAGGCTGGTGATCTGCTGCCATAAAGATAAGAGCCTAGGAAACTCTATGGGGCAGTTCTTCTCCGTCTTATAGGGTCACTATGAGTTGAGATCGACTCGACAGCACACAACAACAACAACATCCATAAGTACCCACATATATTTACATATATTGGACGAATATGGCAATAGGTCAATAATTTTTTAATCTTGGTAGGAAAATATGCATGTTCACTACATCATTGTTTTAAATTTTGGCATGTTTAAAATTTTTTATAATAAAAATTGGGGATAAATGACTGTTAGAAATACAAGAAAAAATTTAATATACGTATTTTAAAAGCTATGATATTATACCATATTATATTTTAAAAAAACTTCTTAAATTTTTAAGCTACATTGTTCAATCCAGGACTCTCACTCACTCCTAGGCTCCAAATTGTTAAAAAGTAAGAACTGATGCAGGATATGTTTAAGCAGATAATTTAATAGTAGAAGCAGAGAGGAGGATAAGACTGATTTAGTGAGCACCTAGGTCTGCCCTGTCTTCCTGTTAAATGCTCCTTAGGGTGGATTTCCTCCACCATGAGCACCATCACATACCTATAACCTCATCCCTTTAACCTGGAAGACTAATAATCTCTGGTCATCATTTGTGTATGTATGCTTTCTTGGTCAAGAACCCCTAAAAGTAGAGATACCAAGATGAAGGATTCAGGTATCCAAAGCCCACACAAACCCTTAACATTTATCTGATCTTATTGTCACTCTTTCCTTATTTACTTCCTATTCCATGTTCTCATTTCTTCCTATATGTACTTTCTTCAAAATCATTTTCATTTATTCAATCACTGGTCAACTTTTAAAGCTCAGGTAAATATTCACCTTCTCCCTAAGGTCTGATGAACTATTCTAGCCCCTCTTGATCTCCTTTTCCTTCCTTTAAATTCTTACACACAATTTAGTATTAAAGTCTCCCACCATTTACACTAAGACTAAGATGCAGAGATACAATTAAGGATTCTGTCCTTGACATTCCAGACAGTGGCACTCCTTTATTTTGCTTCACAAAGGTAAGTTGAGTAGGATACATAGGCATCTGGCAGAAGTACAGAGAGAAAGATGTGAAGAACAGAAAGCAAAAGCAGCCTGCGGGTGCTGAGGGGTTCACTTGGTTGTAGACAAGCTGGTACTGGAGCCCTGGCTTGTTCAGGATCATCTCTGACTGCCTGAAGTTAAAGTTGGACACTCCAATGGACTTAGCCAAGCCTACACCCTTGCACTTCTCCTGGGCTTGGGGAGGAAGCCGTTGTGAGGAATAATTTGTGTGATCTGAGCATAGAACAAGAAATAAATGAGAGACAGATCCGTTAAAAGGCATACCTGTAAAAAATGACCATGAATTGGATAAAATAGACTTTAAAACAATATTACCATAAAAGACAAAGAAGGACACTATATAATGATTAAGGGGATGATCCGTCATGAAAACATAACCATAATAAACATCTACGCACCCAATGACAGGGCTCCAAAATACATAAAACAAACTTTAACAGCACTAAAAAGAGAAATTGACAGTTCCACAATAACAGTAGGAGACTTCAGCAGACCACTCTTGGTAAAGGACAGAACATCTAGAAAGAAATTCAACAAAGATACAGGAGACCTAAAGGGCACAATCAGCGAACTTGACGTCATAGACATATATAGAACACTACACCCAACAGCTGCAAAGTACACATTCTTTTCCAATGAACATGGAATGTTCTCAAGAATAGATCACATCTTAAGCCACAGAACAATCCTCAACAAGATCCAAATCATTGAGATAATACAAAGTATCTTCTCTGATGAAAATGCCTTCAAGGTAGAAATTAACAGGAAGAGCAAGGAAAAAAAATCAATTACATGGAAACTGAATAACACTCTGCTTACAAACCACTGGGTAATAGAAGAAATCAGAGATAAAATCAAAAAATTCCTAGAATAAAGCAAGAATGAAAATACATCATACAGTAACCTTTGGGACACAGCAAAGGCAGTCCTCAGAGGACAATTTATAGCAATAGATGCACATATCAAAAAAGAAGAAAGGGACAAAATAAAAACATTAACTACACAATTCAAACAAATAGAAAGAGAACAGCAAAAAAAGCCCACAGTCACTCGAAGAAAGGAAGTAATAAAGATCACAGTGGAAACAAATGAAATAGAGAATAGAAAAACAATAGAAAGAATCAAAAAAAACAAAAGCTGCTTCTTTGAAAGGTTCAACAAAATTGACAAACCACTGGCCAGACTGACAGAAGAAAAACAGGAGAGGATGCAAATAACACAAGGAATGAAATGGAGGACATTACAACAGACCCAACTGAAATCAAAATGATCATAACAGAGTATTATGAAAAACTATACTCCAACAAATTTGAAAACCTACAGGAAATGGATAAATTTCTAGAAATACACTACCTACCCAAACTAACACAAAGTGATATTGAAAATCTGAACGGACCCTTAACAAGAGAAGAGCTTGAAAAGGTAATTTAAAAAAAACTCCCAACAAAAAAAGTCCTGGCCCAGATGGCTTCACCTGAGAATTCTACCAAACATTCAGAGAAGAGCTTATACCAGTACTACTCAAGCTATTTCAGAACATAGAAAATGAAGTGAAACTTCCAAATTCATTCTATGAAGCCAGCATAATCCTGATATAAAACCAGGCAAAGATGCCACAAAAGAAAGAAAATTACACACCAATATCTCTCATGAATATAGATGCAAAAATTCTCAACAAAATTCTAGACAATAGAATTCAGCATCATATCAAAAAAATAATACACCATGACCAAGTAGGGTTCATACAGGTATGCAAGGATGGTTCAACATTAGAAAATCAATCAACGTAATCCACCACATAAATAAAAGGAAAGAAAAGAATCACATGATCATCTCAATTGACGCAGAAAAGGCATTCGACAAAATCCAACACCCATTCCTGATAAAAACACTCAATAAAATAGGTATGGAAGGGAAATTTCTCAACATAATAAAGGGCATCTATGTAAAACCAACAACCAACTTCATTCTTAATGGAGAGAGGCTGAAAACATTCCCCCTGAGAACAGGAACAAGACACGGATGCCCTTTATCACGACTCTTATTTAACACTGTGCTGGAAGTTCTAGCTCGAGCAATAAAGCAAGAAAAAGAAATAAAGGGCATCCAAATCGGTAATGAACAAGTTAAACTGTCCCTGTTTGCAGATGATATGATATTAAGATGGAAAACCCAAAAGACTGCATGAAAAAACTACTGGAACTAATAGAAAGATTCAGCAGTGTAACAGGATACAAGATAAACATAGAAAAATCAGTTGGATTCCTATACACCAATAGTGAGAATGATGGGAAGGAAATCAGGAAAACAATACCATTTATAATAGCCCCTAAAAAAATAAAATACTTAGGAATAAATCTAACCAGGGGTGTAAAAGACCTATACCAAGAAAACTACAAAACACTGCTGCAAGAAACTCAAAGAGATCTACATAAATGGAAAAACATACCATGCTCATGGATAGGCAGAGCAGACTCAACATTGTGAAAATGACAGTTCTACCCAAAGCAAGTTACAAATACAATGCAATCCCGATAGAAATACCAACAACATTCTTTAAAGAGATGGATAAACTAATCATTAACTTTATATGGAAAAGGAAGAAACCCTGGATAAGTTATGCACTATTGAAGAAGAAGAATAAAGTAGGAGGACTTGCACTACCTGACCTCAGAACCTACTCTACAGCTGTGGTAGTCAGAACAGCCTGGTTCTGGTAGAGCAACAGATACATTGACCAATGGAACAAAATTGAGAACCCAGATGTAAATCCATCCACCTACAGTCACCTGATCTTTGACAAGAGCCCAAAGTCCATCAAATGGGGAAAAGACAGTCTTTTTAACAAATGGTGCTGGCAAAATGGGATGTCCATCTGCAAAAAAATGAAACAAGACCCATACCTCACACCATACACAAAAATTAATTCAAAATGTATCAAAGACCTAAATATAAAGCCCAAAACTATAAAGTTCATAGAAGAAAAAATAGGATCAATGCTAGAGGCCCAAATGCATGCCATTTACAGGATACAAATGATAACCAAAAACACACAAACCCCGAAAGATAAGCTAGATTACTGGGATCTTCTAAAAATTAAACGCTTAAATTCATCAAAAGACTTAACAAAAGAGTAAAAGAGAACGTACAGATTGGGAAAAAAATTTTGGACATTACAAGTCAGACAAAGTTCTAATCTCTAAAATCTACAAGAAAATCCAACACCTCTACAACAAAAAGACAAATAGTCCAATTAAAAAATGGGCAAAGGAAATGAACAGACACTTCACCAAAGAAGACATTCAAGGGGCCAACAGACATATGAGGAAATGCTCGCAATCACTAGCCATTAGAGAAATGCAAATTAAAACCACAGTGAGATACCATCCCACCCCGGCATTACTGGCACGAATCAAAAACACAGGAAATAACAAATGTTGGAGAGGCTGCGGGGAGATCGGAACTCTTATGCACAGCTAGTGGAAATGTGTAATGATACAACCATTTTGGAAAATGATATGGCGCTTTCTTAGAAAACTAGAAATAGAAATACCATACGATCCAGCAATCCCACTCCTAGAGTTACCACAAAACACAGGTCTGAGCTGCCTACCACAAAAGCCAGTACTGAGACAGGGGTGAGATGAGCAGCAAGAGTGTTTTATTGTATACTGATAGACAGGAGACAGAGGGGAATGAGCTCCTTCAAAATCTGCCTCCCCTCTGGAGGCTAATCAGAGGATTTTATAGGGACAGGGTCAAGGTCTGAAGAATCTGTGGAATGTTAGTTCCCATTTGAGGTGGGCACAATGACCTCATCCCAGACATATTGACCTTCTGTGGGTATTCTTGAAGATTCTTTCTTCAGTTGTCTCACCTTCAGATTTTATCATTCGTTGTTCTACCTCCCAAAGAGGAACTTAGGTTAATAAACTTTTATAAAATCATGGGAAAACAGGACAGAAGAGAGAAGGAAAATAAATCAGAATCATAGGAGCATGCAGAAGTGAGCTATGCAAGCTTTGCATTAACTATAGCACGATACTCAGGATGCTAAGCCTACACAGCTGACAATAAAAGTGAAATTCCCATGCAGCCCCTTTCACTAGGACTACGTCCTAGAGAAATAAGAGATGTCACAAAATAGACATATGCACACCCATGTTCATTGCAGCATTGTTCACAATAGCAAAAAGATGGAAACAATCTAGATGCCCATCAACAGATGAATGGATAAACAAACTATGGTACAGACACACAATGGAGTATTATGCAACAATAAAGAACAATGATGAATGTGTGCAGCATCTCATAACATGGATGAAACTAGATGACATTATGCTGAGTGAAACGAGTCAATCACAAAAGGACAAAAACTGTATGAGACCTCTACTGTAAAAGCTCATGAAAAAGTTTACACACAAAAAAAAATAAACTTTGTTGGTTAAGAGGGATGGGAGGGGTGGAGGTGGAAACTGAATAGGCAATAGATAAGTGGTAACTTTGGTGAAGAGTAAGACAGTACACAATACTGGGGAAGCCAGCACAGCTTGTACAAGGAAAGCGCATGGAAGACATCCAAACTCCCGGAGGGACTGTATTACTGGGCGGAGGGCTGTAGGGACCATGGTCTCAGGGAACGTCTAGCTCAATTGGCATAACACAGTTTATAAAGAAAAATGATCTACATTCTACCTTGGTGAGTAGCGTCTAGGGTCTTAAAAGCCTGTGAACAGCCATCTAAGATACTCCACTGGTCTCGCCCCTTCAGGAGCAATGGAGAATGAAGAAAAAAGATACAAGGAAAAGATTAGTCCAAAGGACTGACGGATCACAACTACCATGGCCTCCAGCAGACTGAGTCCAGTACTAGACGGTGCCCGGCTACCACCACTGACTGCTCTGACCGGGATGGCACCGGGATCACAACAGCGGGTCCTGGACAGAGCTGGAGAAAAACGTAGAACAAAATTCTAACTCACAGAAAAAGACCAGACTTACTGGCTTGACAGAACCCGGAGAAACCCCAAGGGTATGGCCCCCAGACACCCTTTTGGCTCTGTAATGAAGTCACTCCTGAGGTTCACTGTTCAGCCAAAGATTAGACAGCCCCATAAAACAAAATGAGACCAAGGGGGCACAATAGTCCAGGAACAAGGACTACAAGGCAGGAGGGACCAGGAAAGCTGGTAACAGGGAACCCAAGGTTGAGAAAAGACAGTGTTGACATGTCATGGGGTTGTTAACCATTGTCATAAAACAATATGTGTACTAACTGTTTAATGAGAAACTATTTGCTCTGTAAACCTTCATCTAAAGTACAATAAATTAATTAATTAATTTTAAAAAAATGACCATGAAGCCGACTGGCAATTACTATGAAGAAGAAGAGAAATAATAATATAGAAAATAGAGGAAGAAGATGGTGACAGCAAGAAAAAGAAATATTGTTTTTGGTCCTTAGGAAAACAGGAAAAAGTATTGCATGTTGTGGAATAGAGCCACCAACACTCACTGTTCCCAAAAAGGCTTTTCTCCCCTCTACCCGGATATTCTCTTATATATCTGCATGGTTTCCCCCATCGCTACAGATCTCAGCGCACACACTCCTATATCAATGAGATTTTCCCTTAGAAGCCTTTATTAAATAACATGATCCCACCTATCTACTCCCCTTATAACACTCCCCATCCCCTTACCATGCTTTGTTTTTCCCCAAAGAATGTATCTCTATATGACAAACTATATGATTGCATTTTTACTTTTTCATTGTTTGTCTTGAACATAAGATATATAAGGAAGAGAACTTCTTTTTTCACTATGCCCCACACATATAAGGTGTTCAGCAAATATATATTGAACACTTGATTTATACATGAGTGAATGTCTTAATTCCAAGTCTAATGAGGTGAACATGTATAGCAAAATTACCAGAATATCTACAGCTGGATTCCAGAAAGAAGTAGGTTGAGAAATGGTAAAATGGATACTAGTTCAGTGAACAGCACCCCAAATTCTAGGGTGGACAACAGGCAGGTAGCCTATTAGACATGATCTCTCATCTCCCGCTCTGCCAGATAAGGAGATGCATTTGCCAGATGTGGAATATGCTATGCTAGAGGGAGTAAGGTATTGGAAGTTATTGAGTTAATATCACATGTTGTTCTGGCTGATTAAACTTATTAATGGAATTCTGTGCCAGAGGAGATATTGCCACCCAGTTTTAGTAACAGATATCCCAGGAATCACATTTACTAAACATAGCAAGATTTTTTAGAAAATTTTAATTACAGGTCCTCCTGTCCGTGAGAGGAACAATGAAATCTACACATATCTTACTTCATTTCCAGGGGTGGTTTAGGCTGGAGATAGGACTCTACTTGATGTTCCAAATATCTATTTTCTTCTGAAACTTGGGGTGAGCTACACACTCACTAGTATTGGGAACACATGATCAGTAAAAGTGATTATATTCTTGAAGGCATTATGCTGAGTGAATTTAGTCAGTCACAGAAGGACAAATATTGTATAAGACCACTATTATAAGAACTCAAGAAAAGGTTTAAACACAGAAGAAAACATCCTTTGATGGTTACAAGGGTGGGTAGGGAGAGAGAGGGGTATTCACTAACTACATAGTAGACAAGAAATCTTAGGTGAAGGGAAGGACAACACAGAATACAGGGGAAGTCAGCACAACTGGACTAAACCAAAGCTAAAAAGTTTACTGAATACAACAAAACACTTTGAGGAACAGAGTAGCAGTGGTGGGGGTCTGGGGACCATGTTTCCAGGGGACATCTAGATCAACTGACATAACAAAGTTTATTAAGAAAATGTTCCGCATCCCACTTTGGTGAGTGTGTCTGGGGTCTTAAAAGCTAGTGAGCAGCCATCTGAGATAAGTCAATTGGTCCCAACCCACCTGGAGCAAAGGAGAATGAATAACACCAAAGACACAAGGAAAGTATTAGCCCAAGAGACAGAAAGGGCCACATAAAACAGAGACTTCATCAACCTGAGACTAGAACAACTAGATGGTGCCCAGCTACCACCAATGACCACCCTGACAGGGAACACAACAGAGAGTCTCTGATGGAGCAGGAGAAAAGTAGGGTGCAGAGCTCAAATTCTAGAAAAAAGACCAGACTTAATGGTTTGACTGAGACTAGAGGGACCCCGGAAGATATGGACCTCGGACTTTCCCTTTGCCCCGAACTGAAACCATTCCCGAGGCCAATTCTTCAGACAAAGATTAGACTGGACTATGGGACATAAAATGGTACTCATGAAGAATGTGCTTCTTAGCTCAAGTAGATACATGAGACTAAATGGGAAGCTCCTGTCTGGAGACGAGATGAGAAGGCAGAGAGGGTCAAGAGCTGGTTGGATGGGCACCGGAAATCCAGGGTGGAAAGGAGGATTGTGCTGTCACAGTATAGGAGAGCAACTAGAGTCATATAACAATGTATGTATAAATTTTTGTATGAGAGACTATCTTGAACTGTAAACTTTAACTTAAAGCACAACAGTAAAAAAAGTTTTACAGTCTTGAAAAAAAGTGATGATATCAATATTTCTTCAAATCTGTCATCCGATTTCCCATATCCTTCTAGAAAAGATAGAAAAGTTCCCTTGTTTCACCCGCCAGAAATAGCTTTACCTATTTGCTGCCCCAGTAGTCATGGGGATTGTGTCAGCTTCCTATAAGGAGAGAGGTTATGGGGAATGTGACCAGGAAAGTGCTACTTGAAAAATAAGTAGAATGTTAGAGCTTTAAGAGAGCTTTGAGATCATTTGTCCAATTCCTGATTCTAAAGTGAAGTCGAGAGCCACCTACTGACTTTCACAAGTTCACACAAGTGGAAGACATGAACCAGGTTCCCCCTTCCTGGTTTCCTTGTCTTTGCTGTCTCCTCCAGGCACTCACCTCCCATGTGGCACAGAGATCCACTGTGTCAAAAATTATTTTTTGATGTTCATCTTTCAGATAAAGCTCCTCCCCAGGCTGCAATAGAAGCAGTCATTATAGAGAGGTCACAAAATAATGTTTCTACCCTTGGTCATGCTCTCAGATACATGTAGAGCTGGGACACTAAGCCTCATTTGTAGGTGGAGCAACTTTCCAGACACTAATTTTTTACAAAGTGGTTTGTGTATGAAGTTGTAGGAAATGTCTTTTAGGAGATAGACTTCCTACAGGCTGTTAAATTTATTATATGGTTAGTAAATAACATTCTTCCTATGTCTTAATGGGAACCTAAGTAGACTTATGTTACTTTTGTCTGACCATTATATTTTCCTCTTTCGAAACGTCTCTATTTCACCTGGAAAGACAGTCGGCTACATGGTCCTAATTTTCCTCTAACGATATATTGTACTCTTGACTCAGACTGCACGATTAGAATTCCTTGTCCCCTGAACGCATGGTGATCATGAACCAAACAGTGTCAATCTAGGTTCTTTCAGGGATTAATATGGATGCTGGAATAGCCCAGAGAGGATCTCAAGTACTGATCACCATAAGCCTTGATCTGCCCCAAGGCCACAGCTGGAAAAAGATAGGACGAAAATAAAGCCATCCTAGAGGAAGCAGAGATAAGTGAAGGGAAAAAAAGAGACATTTCTGAAGACAATTTTGAATCCTCAAATCTAGCTTTGTCTTTGACTTCCTATTTACATAAATCGGTAAAACCTTCGTTTTGTATAAGCTACTTGAATAGTTTTCTGTCACTTTAAATCAAGAGCGCTCTATAAAACAAAGTCATTACTAGCTAAGTGTACGCTACAAAACCTAACTAAAGAGAGAGCCAAGGGTAGAAGCCAGGGTCTGCAGGTCCCTGTAACAAAGGCTACTAATTTTAGACCCACCCAGGGTGAGCAATGCCAAATCTGCTTTCGGCTTGAAATTTATGACAGAAGATGGAAACTCCTTGGGGACTAAGTGTGAGGCCGCATCACTGCATCACCACAGCTACATGAAACTCTGTGAAGTCCCAGGAGGCTCAGGAGCCATAATCAGGACTGTGCCTGGACATGGGTATGCTTATTTCCTCAACTTTTTGAGGCAGTTTTTTTTTTTTTTAATAATTCATGTTATTTTATTCTTTAATTGTACTTTAGATGAAGGTTTACAGAACAAACTAGCTTCTCATTAAACAGTTAGTACACATATTGTTTTATGACAATGGTTAACAATCCCACGACATGTCAACACTCTCCCTTCTTGACCTTGGGTTCCCTATTACCAGCTTTCCTGTCCCCTCTTGCCTTCTACTCCTTGCCTCTGGGGTGGTTTGCCCCTTTAGTCTTGCTTTGTTTCATGGGCCTGTCTAATCTTTGGCTGAAGGGTGGATCTCGGGAGTGGCTTCATTACTGAGCTAAAAGGGTGTCCGGGGGCCATACCCTCTGAGTTTCTCCAGTCTCTCTCAGGCCAGTAAGTCTGGTTAATTCATTTTATTTTTGTTGTTACTGTTGAAAATATACACAGCAGAACCTACACCAATTCAACAATTTCTACACGTTCAATTCAGTGACATTGATTACATTCTTCAAGTTGTTCAACTTTCTTATCTTTCTTTATTCCTCCCCCGTAAACATAAACTCACTGCCCCCTAAGCTTCCTATTTAACTTTTCTAGTGAGGCAGATGTTTTGAAGTGGCTTAACTCTCTTCTCTTTGAGAGATGAATTAGAGAATTGGAGATTCAAAGATTATTCAGTGACAAATTATTATTTAGGACTCGTCCCCAGTGTAATAATCCCTATGATCTCCTAAGAAAAAGCTTAATTTAACCACCTCTGCTGACAGAAGAACCAGTCATGCTGACAGAAGAAGAGAAACAGGTTTGATTATGCAAATTACTACTCTTCAGAGCTGATGGGAAATGAGTAAGATAGAGGTTGACACAGTCCAGCTGAAGTCTTTTCAGTGTCCTTTTTAAGGCTAGTCAAAGGAGAGTGGTCCAAAGTTGCGGAGTTTAAAAGAATGAAAGTTGTGTTGGCTTAGTATTTTAGCCAACTTTCTGAGGGAGATAGGGAGCAGATAACAGACTGGAGTGTGACTAGTTTCGCAAAATCGAAGCTGAAACTTTTTGCCATCATCATTTATTTAAGCTAAACCTGAGTCAACAATGTAGAGAAAAGAAATGTGAACATAAGACTAGAACTATTCTTTAGGTGTTTAGAGTCTTCATTTTTTATTAATATACTTTATGTTGACCACTACACTCAAAAAATGATACAGAAACTTTGAACTGAAGTAGAGAAAAATGAGCAAAAATATCTAAAAGTGATGGAAACTCTACCATATTAAAACAGGTTAAAGGAATGGGATTTAATGCATGTACCGTATTTTATGCAAATAACGCACATCTCCTGCGTTTGTTTGCCTGCCACTCCCTCCCCCGGTGAGGCACCTTCACACTGCCACCATGCCAATCCTCTTCCAAGTGTTGCTGTTAAAAAAGGTTATTATAGTGAGCTTATGAGAATACCTTGCAGGGGGAGGGTATGGCCAGCAAACAAACACAAATGATCTGAGTAATTTGTGTAAAAATACGGTATCTTGTGGAGAACACTAACAAGCATCTGTTCTGGAAGTGTCCCATTACAGGTAGTACATAAGAAGTTTGCTCATACCCATTAACATGTTTGGGTTCATTCTGTAAGGACTTCACGCTCAGCCCCTGGAAAACTATTGGCTTGCTTCACCTAATATTTAGACATTATGTTGGAAGCTTGATAATCACAGGGGTAAAAAACTTTCTTCTTGGGTTTCCTTTTCATCTGACCTACCCATAAAAACTCTATTTTCTGTTTGAGCATATTGTCAGCCCAGCTACTGAACAATGGAGATGAATTCCTCAAGAGCTCAACATCTTTATGTTATAATAATAAGCTCAATATGTGTATTATTGGAGTCTTAGTGGTGTGCCGTCGTTAAGGACTACAGCTGCTAACCAAAAGGTCGGTAATTCGCATCCACCAGCTGCCCCTTGGAAGCCCTATGGGACAGCTCTACTCTATCATATAGGGTCGCTATGAGTCGGAATCGACTCAACAGCAACGGACTTTATTTATTTTTTTTTTTTTACGGGTGTGTATTATTTTTTATACAGTTGATAAAGCAGTTTTACATGCTTAATATAATTCTATCCTAAATTTTGCACTGTGGGAGAAGCCTTAATTTCTCTTTCTTCATGTATAGTGTCCTTGATGTCATTCTACAACTTGTCTGGTCTTCAGTCATTAGTGTTCAATGCGTTAATCTATTCTTCAGATGGTCTCTAAATTCAGGTGGGATATACTCAAGGTTGTACTTTGGCTCTTGTGGACTTGTTCTAATTTTGTTCAGCTCAGCTTGAACTTACATATAAGCAATTCACGGTCTGTTCCACAGTTGGCCCTTGGCCTTGTTCTGACTGATGATATTGAGCTTTTCCATCGTCTCTCTCCGCTGATGCAGTTGATTTGATTCCTGTGTATTCCATCTGGTGATGTCCATGTGCACAATTGCCATTTACGTTGTTGAAAAAAGGCATTTGCAAAGAAGTCGTTGGTCTTGCAAAATTCTATCATGTGATCTCTGGCATCGTTTCTATCACCAAGGCCATATTTTCCAGCTACCAATCCTTCTTTGTTCCCAACTTTCACATTGCAATCACCACTAATTATCAATGCATCTTGATTTCATGTTCAATCAATTTCAAACTGCAGAAGCTGGTAAAATCTTCAATTTCTTCATCTTAGGCCTTAGTGGTTAGTGTGTAAATTTGAATAATAGTTGCATTAACTGGTCTTCCTTGTAGGCATATGGATATTATCGTATCACCGACAGCGTTGTACTTCAGGATAGATCTTGACTTTTTTTTTTTAACAATGAATGCAACGCCATTCCTCTTCAAGATGTCATTCCTGGTATAGTAGACCATATGATTGCCCTATTCAAAATGGCCAGTACTAGTCCATTTTAACCACTAATGCCTAGGATATAGATGTTTATTCATTCCATTTCATTTCTGATGGTTTCCAATTTTCCTAGATTCATACTTAGTACGTTCCATATTCTGATTATTAATGGATGTTTGTAGCTGATTCTTCTCATTTTGAGTCATGCCACATCAGCAAATGAAGGTCCAAAAAATTGACTCCATCCACGTCATGAAAGATGACTCTACTTTGAGAAAGCAGCTCCTGCCCAGTTTTATTTTGAGTGCCTTCCAACCTGAGGGGCTCATCTCCTGGCACTATATCAGATAATTTTCTGCTGCCATTCATAAGGTTTTCACTGGCTAATTCTTTTCAGAAGTAGACTGCCAGGTCCTTCTTCCTAGTCTGTCTTAGTCCAGAAGCTCAGTTGAAACCTGTCCACCATGGGTGATCCTGTTATTATTTGAATACAGGTAACATAGCTTCCAGCATCACAGCAACATGCAAGCCCCTACATATGACAAACTGACAGATGTGTGGAGTGATCTTATACATACAGAACCTGAAAAAGTCCACACAAAAAAACCATGAGACTATGGCCCCCAGACACCCTGCTAACACAGAATTGAAGCCTCTCTCAAAGTCCACCTTTCAACCAAAGATTAGACAGTCCTATAAAGCAAACAATAACACACGTGAGGAACGTGCTTCTTAGTTCAGTCAAGACCAAATGGGCAACACTTGCCCAAAAGCAAAGAGGAGAAGGTCGGAAGCGACAGGAAAACTAGACAAATGGACTTGGGGGAAGCAGGGGTGTAAAGGGAAAGGGGCAGAGTGCTGTTACATCATGAGGATTGCAGCCAATATTACAAAACAATTTGTGTATACGTTTTTGAATGAGAAACTAATTTGGGATGTAAGCTTTCACCTAAAGCACAATAAATTTTTTTTAAAAAATGGCATTCACAACACAAACAGATCACACACAGTTGCCCAAGGGTACTGGAGGATTATTGTAACATCTTATTTGTCACAAGATCATGAAGTGGCTTCATTTCAAGGCTGTGTTCTTGCTTTCCAAAGCACCATTTATCTTCAAGATCAGGGAGGAAATATAACTTCATAGCACAGCTGCCTATACTAGTAAACAAGACTCGGTGGCTCTGATCAAGACAGCTTAGTGCTCATGGACCAGCACACACCAGGGATGATAGCATAGTGGGACTGGTTTTCCTGTCCCCAGGTTCTGTAGGTGACATGATGGACCCACATGGTGGCACTGAATGCAATGGGTTGTGCTGCTACTGAGTAACCCAGGGCTAAGAGTTCAGCACCTTTCGTAGCAAACTGTAAGCAAGTCTTTTCCTCTCCCCTACAGGAGCAACCAGTCACATGGTCCTCATGCTGTGGTCATCTTGACCTACCTAATTGTCTTTGTGACTAACTGAAGAAATGGCTCAGGGTCAGAGGTTAAGCCTTCCAGTCTGGCACACTCAGCAAGGACATGCAGGGGGCTTGGGGCCCAAGGCAGACTGCATCTCCAGCACCATCCCCCATATCCCTCTCTCTCATGTTATTTGCTCAGATTCAATTACAATTTATATATCATACCAAAAAAAAAGTGATATGGCAGTTTATGTATCACAGAAAGTTTATGAACCACAGAAAATGAAGAGAAAGAGTCATTGATCTTCCTTCTGTCTTTTCAGAAATGAATTAAAATAACAACCACTGTCTCTTCCCAAAGCACGGAAAATTAACAATGTCCCAGGGAGTAGATAAATAAATAAAAATAAATTTAATATTTATCCAGATACACACAAGGAGAATTATAGTGGTAGTGGCCATAGCATCAATACCACAGCCAACATTAGGAGCGATTACTGTGTAGCAGGTACCACTCTCTATAAGCCTCACAGACCTCTAAGAGGCAGATTCAACTATTACAGTATTTTATAGATAAAGGAACTAAAAGAGGTTACTAACTTGTTCAAGGCCACATAGAACATAAATGACTTCTTGATTTTCATTTCTGCCTGCCAAATTGTGCCACAATCTTTTCCAGATCCTTCCACATCTCCTTCTCCCTTCCTACTCCCTTATTCTTCCTTAGGCTGACAATGGAGTGGGATAATATGGAGAATTTTTTAGGGAAACAATGAGAGAAGTTTTCCTGTGTTGCATATGATTTTCAGGGAGGATGGGTAAATAGTAGGAAGAAGGAAAGTTGCTAGAGCCTTGGTTTTGCATGTTTTTTCCAGGCATCCTGTGGTTAATTGCTTGCCCACCACTTCCAGGAGCACATGTGGGTTTCCACAGTCAGGCTGCAGCAGAGTTAAGATAGGCTTGGAGTTTCACTCAACTTCTGCTGTGCTAACTGTAGCATCTCTCTTTTCTCACGATGGATTGCTTGCACCAACATATAAAGAACATGCTGAGGTCCACTGGGTTAGAGATTTCAAAGATCATTGCACAATAAAGTGAGATAGCCCAGAATTAGGGAGTTCTAGTGAGCATCCCAAATTTGGGGTGTTCAAAATTTGCCTCAGCCTAAATTACAGAGTCTACAATTTGATGAATATGAGATCAATATGTACTAGCTAGTATTCCACAGCCTGACCCTCCCTTACACACTCTCTGATTTGGAGATATTTGGGATTCCTGTGCTGACTTTTCTTCCTTTGTCAGCTAATTTATTCAATTCCTCTGTCACCTGTCCCATTGATGGGGCAGGTATCCTGACAAAATGTTGAAATTTAGGATCTCCAAAAATCAGCAACTTCCCCCATGCATCTGTCAGTTTGTCATACTGTGAGGGCTTGCATGTTGCAAGCAAAAGACCAAAATGGAAGTCAGAAGAGACTGTGAAACTTGCTGTTGAACATCGAGTAGCTAAAGCGAATAGAAGAATTAATGAAGAAAAAGAGCTGAACAGAAGATTTCGATGGACAGCTCAAGAAGACCAAGTAAAGTATTATAATGACATGTGTAAAACCTGAAGTTAGAAAACCAAAAGGGAAGAACACATTCAGCATTTCTCAAGCTGAAAGAACTGAAGAAAAATTCAAGCCTCGAGTAGCAATAGTGAAGGATTCTATGGGAAAATACTGAACAATGCATGAGGCATCAAAAGAAGGTAGGAGGAATACACAGTCACTTTACCAAAAAGAATTGGTCAATGTTCAGTCATTTCAGGAGGTAGCATATGATCAAGAACCAATGGTACTGAAGGAAGAAGTCCAAGCTGCATGGAAGACATTGGCGAAAAACAAGGCTCTAGGAATTGATGGAATACCAATTGAAATGTTGCAACAAATGGATGCAGCACTGAAAATGCTCACTCTTTTATGCCAAGAAATTTGGAAGACAGTTACCTGGCCATCCGACTGGAAAAGATTCCTATTTATGCCTATTCCAAAGAAAGGCCATCCGACAGAATGCAGAAATTAGCAAACAATATCATTAATATCACACACAAGTAAAATTTTGCTGAAGATCATTCAAAAGTGGTTGCAGCAGTATAGCAACAGGGAACTGCCATAAATTCAAGTTGGATTCATAAAAGGACGTGGAACAAGGGATATCGTTGCTGATGTCAGATGGATCCTGGCTGAAAGCACAGAATAGCAGAAAGATGCTTACCCGTGTTTTATTGACTATTGAAAGGCATTCGACTATGTGGATCATAACAAATTATAGATAACATTGTGAAGAATGAGAATTCCAGAACACTTAATTGTGCTCATGAAGAACCTGTACGTAGACCAAGAGGCAGTCGTTCAGACAGAACAAGGGGATACTGCTTCGTTTAAAGACAGGAAAGGTGTGTGGCAGGATTGTATCCTTTCATCCTTTCACTATACTTACTCAATCTGTATGCTGAGCAAATAATCTGAGAAGCTGGACTGTATGAAGAAGAAAGGGGCATCAGGATTGGAGGAAGACTCATTAACAACCTGTGTTATGCAAATGACAAAACCTTGCTTGCTGAAAGTGAAAAGAACTTGAAGCACTTTCCAATGAAGTTCAAAGACTACAGCCCTGAGCATGGATTATAGCTCAACATAAAGAAAACAAAAATCCTCACAACTGGATCAATAAGCAACATCATGAGAAACAGAGAAAAGTTTGATGTTGTCAAGGATTTTATTTTATTTGGGTCCACAATCAACACCTATGGAAGCAGCAGCCAAGAATTCAAACAATGCATTCAATTGGACAAATCTGCTATAAAAGACCTCCTTAAAGTGTTAAAAAGCAAAGATGTCACCTTGAAGATGAAGATGCACCTTACCCAAGCCATGATGTTTTCAATGGCTTCACATGCATGTGAAAGCTGGGCAATGAGTAAGGAAAAACGAGGAAGAATTGATGCCTTTGAATTATGCTATTGGTGAAGAATATTGAATATACCATGGACCGCCCAACGAATGAACAAATCTCTCTTGGAAGTACAGCCAGGATGCTCCTTAGAAGCAAGGATGAGACTTCGTTTCACATACTTTGGACATGTTATCAGGAGGGACATGTTATCCTGGAGAAAGACATCATGCTTGGTAAAGTAGAGGGTCAGTGAAAAAGAGAAAGATCCTCAACGAGATGGGTTGACACAGTGGCTACAACAATGGGCTCAAGCATAACAATGATTGTGAGGATGGTGCAGGACCAGACAGTGTTTTGTTCTGTTGTACATAGACTTGCTATGAGTTGGAAGGGACTTGATGGCATCTGACAACAACAACAACAACAACAACAACAGACATTAGCAAAAATTGCTAAATGGCTTTCTAACATTAAAATTCACATTAAGACATAGGCAAAAGGATATTTAATGATTGCCTAATGAATAATGGTCATCTATTTGCAGTAGTTGGGTAGAATTTCTGATTACAGCCTTGGTGATGCTGAAAAAATAAGTTTAGTCTCCTGATGTACACATACTTAAACTTATGAAAGAGAACATATGTGGCTTTCGGTGACTAGTGGAAAGATGCTCTTGCCATTCTTGCTGTCAGCCTCAATATCTGACACACAGAGCATGAACAAAGTAAGTAACTCCTGCCCACACGCCCACACAGCAGTGCTAAGGTACTGGTTACTCCATTGGTCAGATTTGTACCTCATCCCAACAGTGCTTTCTTCCTGTGTGTATTCAGAATGCAATATGACAAAGCAAAGCTTAGAAGGGAAGAAATGGATAGACAGTAGCCCATTGCATTATGGGGTGGTTAAATTCCTTATAAAGCACTGGCAGGGCGAAGGGAGTGTTTTATAAACACTGCGTATTAGGCATTATTGGATGTTTTCAAGGTCAAACCATAAACTACTCAAAGTCTTTAAAATATTCTTCCCAAATACCAGTCTACAAAACAGTCACATTTAACTCATCTCTAGAACGTTTTTAAAAGTTTACACTTGGGCCCCACTTGGGTATTCAGGAGGAAATAGAGGGAATTGACCTTAACTACCCTCAGATAACAAGTCCTATTTGTGGTTTTGGCTCCAGTGTAGCCTCTGAGCTGGAGGAGATAAGGGTTTCATGATGACATAAGAAGCATGCCAACCACCAATTGGAGAGCTCCTCAAGCAAGCTGGGAACTTGGTCCATCTGCACTCTCTAGTTGGCCCCAGTTTAAAAGATTTCATCACAAATAGTATGACTGTGGCTATCAAGGCACTAAAACCACTCCTTCCATAACATAATGGTCCCAACTGTGTAGATAGGTTAAAGTACAAGCATGGACTATATAAACTTTGTGAAGTTGTTTAAGTCATGGTAAGGAAAAACATCTTGTAGCACACTGAAAGCATGAGTAAAACAACTGACTTCCCCCTTTACTGGACCCAGAGACCTGAGGGAAAGGCTAAAAAGGGCCTAATACATGGGTCCTGCTCCTTGAGGGACACTGGGGTAGGCTCAGAATTGAAGGATAAAGGAGGTGGCCCCAACGGCTCAGTCTTGGTATTCTTCTTATCCATTTTATCTTCCTATATATAGGATTTAATCCAATGACCAGTTACAAATCCTCCAGCATTACAAGGTTCCATTAAAGAATTTAGGTGGTACATAGGGACTTCTACCTGTCTGGTCTGAGTTAACAGATTTGGCCAGGATTCAAATTTTCCCCAGTTTGTATGTATACAATCAGGCTGAACAAGATACTGTATCTCAAGAGACCTCATGATTTCCAAGTTGTATAGTAGAGGGAAGGAAAAAAACCAACAAAACTAAACCCATTGTCTTTGAGTTGATTCCGACTCATAGTGACCACAGAGTAGAACTGTCCCATAGGGTTTCCAAGGCTGAAATCTTTATGGAAGTAGACTGTCATATATTTCTCCTACTGAGCGGCTGGTGGATTTGAACTGTTTATCTTTCAGTTAGCGGTCCAGTGTTTAACCACAGAGACACCAGGACTCCTAGCAGAGAGAGAAGAAGAGGAAAATGGGGAAGGAGAGAAGGGAGAAAGTAGGAAAGAAGGAAGGAGAAAAGGGGGAAAGAAAGGGAAAGGGAGAATAGAGAATGTTCTTGAGTCATGAATGAAAAATAGATTCCTGTGTCACAAGTAAATATACCCACTCTTCACTTATTACATGGTTAGGTTTCAAACACCAGTCTGTTATGCGAAATTGGCATTATGTGGGAGTTGGGGCCATCTCTGTTTTCTGCGCTGGTGTTCTCTGGTCGCTCACTACCCATTGGAAGTCCCCAGAGCAACTCTGGATGTGCTTGATGAGGGGACCCCCTTCCCCACCAGGCCTTCCATACCACTGCGGAGCTCGCTGGATTGGGGGTGGTGGTGGCGGTCAGGTATTGCCCGCTGCCTGCTGCCTTCTGCCAACATTGCCTGTCCCCAGCCCTTGGCAGGGACCCCGATCATCCTCTTTCCACCCTGGTCTCATAGCCCCATGTGACCCCTTTCCCTCTCCCCCCTTACCACCTCCCCCCACTGACCTTTCTGGCACCTTGGGGCCCTCGCCAGACAGCCCACTGCCCACCATCCTTTGTTTGGCCTGGTCATCACAGAGGCCTCTGCTATATTGTTCTGGGTGGCCCACAGAGAGCACCCCAGGCTGGTGGTGGCCCCATGTTAGGCCCAGACCATCAGAGGTACCGCCTGAGAATTTCTTCAAAGTTGTCATAAATGCCGAACGTCGGATAATGAGATAGTTGACGAGTGAGGAGCAGGTGTAATAGTTTTTGTTTGCTCCCCACTCATCTCCCAAAAGAGAATTTTCTAAGATGAGGACAACAAATATTTGCTCAGCAAAGGGTATATTGATATGTTGAAAAATAATTGATGTTGGTAGCAGAATTTGGTCCTAGGAAGTGACCTCTTTTGCTGCATGAATTTGTTGCAGTTGAGGCTGCAGTGGGAGTGTTGCTGTACATGAACAAAAATAGTGTACTCTTGAATATTGACAGATGTGATATGGGGTCGTGAGGGACTGATCATGCTTGAGTCTTGATCGAAAATAGATGTCTGTGCCAAAAGTAAATAATGGTTTTTATTTTATCCTCACTTATCTCCTCAAAATAAATTTCTAAGATGAAAACAACAAATAGTTGCTCAACAAAAAGTATATTAATATGATGAAAAACAATTGATGTTGGCAGTAGAATTTGTCCCTAGGAAGTGACCTGTTTTGTTGAATGAATTTACTGCAGTTGAGGGTGCAGTGGGAGTGTTGCTCTACATGAACAACAAAAAAAATGTTTACTCTTGAATATTGACAGAGGTAGTATGGGGGTGGTGAGGGACTGAGGGGCTGTGCATTCCTGGCCAAGGGTCAGGAATGAATTACTTTGTAATACAGAGGAGATAATAGACGCTGTGTGGGAGGCGGATTGGAAGCAAGAGGTGAGGTGTAGAAGGATTAGCGGTATCATCGTAGCCCAAGAGGAAATTAGGAAAAAAAAAAAAAACAGAGAGGTTTAATAGGGATATTTATGAAGTTTTCCACATGGTGTTTGATGAAATTCATAACCCATGGAATGTTAAGTAAAATCTACCTTCCTCACTCTTGTGTCATGGAGTCTGATCTATTTGAAGAATGAAAGAGCCCCACAAGTGACCTCAAATATGTGAAGGAAAAAGACTTGGCTCTTCTTGGGAAGACTACTTCATGTGCATTATTTTTTATTTTAATATCGCCCAATACTATAATCAACAGTATAAGCAAGAATATACTGAGAGCTAATGCTGTCAGGAGATGACTCAGTAGTTCTCACATATTCTGAATACTCCTGATTAGGTGCAAAATTCTGGTGGTTTTGGAAGAGAAAATTGTTAGCTTTGTTAGGTGTTTCAGTTAAGACACAACCAGTTTAAAAAGAATCTCTCAAATTGGCCTAAATACCACAGAAATGTGTTACCCCTATAATAAGAAGTCCAGAGGAAGCACAAGCATGGGTGCATTCACTGGGATCCAGATCTTCTTTGAAATTCTCTCGGCTCTTCCCTCTTCTGTGTTGGTATCCTCAGGCTGGTAGGAGACTGCCACAGCAAGTTCGGACATCACATCACAACATAACATAACAATACCTAGTTGACAAACAGGGACCATCTCTTTTTAAAATTTTCTTCTTGAAGTGTACAAAACTTTCTCAAAAGTCCCCAGCACAGTTCCTATCATTGGCCAAGATTGTGTCACAGGTCTCTTCCTAAAGTGATCACTTGGAAAGAGCAATGGAATTAATGTGAGTGACCTGACCAAATGATTTAGAGTAAAATGAGCGTTCGGAAGGCAACCACCATGACCCCTGCAATGGTAGAGAAAAAGTGACAGTTTTCTTCAGATTAGGTTGCTTTCTTTAGGTTAGCTTTCTTGTATGTGTATATATGCAAACACACACACACACACACACACACAGGAAAGTCACAGGAAGAAAATGCACCAAATCTTAAGTAGTTTTGAACAGTTTCTATCCCATCTCTTTTATTTTTCTAATTTTCCACAATTAGTATTTATTATTTTACTTATCAGGAGAAACAAACATCTTTGTTTTGAAGTCTTTATTATTTCATCAAATAAAAGGAAGGAAAGTTAAGCATCCTGACAACACACATGCTGCTTTCTAATGATCTTCATGCAATACAGAACACCTCTCTTCACCCACCAAAAGCAGGAAATTCTGGTAGAAACCATGGTCAATAGTGGTTGATAGTTTGCGGTCAATATTCTTCGGAATATGGATAGTAAGGATGATCAACAGCACTGAAAAGAGAAGGAGGATAATAATTTATCAACTCTATTTCCACATACTCAGAAGTTTTCTCCGGAGGTGCAGTCAGGATAGGCTAAAAACTCTGAATTTACTGATTGCAGTCATTCGGAGGCTGAAGTTTTGAGCCTGAGAAAGTTTCTCTGTAATAACAGAAGGTACTTTTATGCTATATTTTGGTGATCATGTCCCTATCTCTATTTCTCGAATGCATAAGTGCAAGATGCTCGGCCTCCTGCAAACCCCACAAACATGCCGAACACCCACAGTTGCATGTACACAACACCAAAGTGACAAGCTGTTTGTTTTCTATTATAATTATAAGAGGGTATAAGACCAAAGAAGAATTGATGCCTTTGATTTAGGATGTTGGTGAAGAATATTGAATAAACCATTAACTGCCAGAAGAACAAACAAACCTATCTTGGAAGAAATATAGCCAGAATCCTCCCTAGAAGCAGGGATGGCAAGACTTGGTCTCACGTACTTTGGACATGTTATCAGGAGGTGTCAGTCCCTGGAGAACAACATCATGCTTGGTAAAGTAGAGAGTCAGCAGAAAAGAGGAAGACCCTCAATGAGATAGACTGACACAGTGGCTGCAACAGGGGGCTCAAAGATAGCAACAAGTATGAGGATGGCACGAGACCATGCAGTGTTACCTACATAGGGTCGCTATGGTTGAAACCAACTTGACGGCACCTAACAACATAAGAACTGTGGCTGACTATTTTTGGTCATTCAAGCCCCAGGTGTGCTTCGTCCTTAGATAATGAGAATGATGGCAGTAAGGATTGTGTTGCCCTTTTCCACTCATTCATTCAGTAAACACGTACTGAGCACTCTCAATGATACAGAGACCCTCCATTAAGGAGTTTCTGGTCTATTTAAAAAGAAGATATATAGCTAACTCACCATTCCTACGACATGTGACTAACGTTTTCTTAAATACAATTCATAAGAATACTTATTATTCAGTAGCTACTCTTACTGTTTGTTTTCTTTTCTGTGTTCCTTTTTTTCCTTTCTATAATTTGTCTTTTTCAATTCAATTTCTTTGAATAGTACTTTCTGAGCAATTCTGTGTTTTAGGAAGTGTGCTCTAGGCATAGAGCTACAAAGTAGACTAGGCATTCACATACAATCAAAGGAGATCATAGACTTATATTTAAATTCCTTTAGGTACAGAAAAGTTACTTTCCATCTTTTTCTCGTTTATAATGCCTTTTCACAGAATCATGATAATGTTTTCACCAACAGGAAGGGAACTTTCACAATCTTTCTTATGAGATTGAATCTTTAGTTTTATAACTAAAATTTTTTCCCCTTATCTCTAAGCTCCTAACTTAATTTCTCCCAGTTTGACTAGTGTTCTTTTCTCTCAATGGTGAGATCTTGCAGTAGTTAAACAAATGGAATACTATTATTATAAATAAACCAATGTCAAGGCTTCTCCAAGGCTAGCCTCCTGATGGACAACACTGGAGTAAAAGAACTACGGCAGGAGCTAGAGAAATCTCAGAGGATCTTACTTGGTATATTTCACTGGGGACAAATCAGTTGCTAACATTTTAGGGTCAAATTAATTTCATTAGATATGTACCATTCAGCTTGATGAGATGATGCACCTGTGGAAATGGAAGGTTTGATTAGGAAGGAAGGCGAAGGAAGAAACAAAATTGGAAGAAATAGGTGGTGTCTTGGAAGGAGAATACTCCATTAAGTAGAAATTCCACTGGACACTTACAGGCAGAAGTGGAAGCAGGGCTGCATTATGACTTTCATGTGTCCCAGGGACATTTGCCTTCACGGTCCCCTCTATGTTTTACAATTGTTTGGTTTAAAGACAAAAGTAAACCAGTCTAGATTCTTTATTACATATTCATTATTACTACATTCATTTCTGTTTTCTGATATTTAATATAAATTAAAGACAAAACAGTTTCATAAGCCCTTAAAAATATCATGGACTCTAGACACTGTCTTCTACACCTAATGAGAAAACTGGCCCTCAGTGGAGGTACACCAAGCACAGGTAGTGAGGGCATAAAGAAGAGAATTCACAATGATGTGAACTCTGGCAATTTTATAGAGTCATTCCTGAATCCAACTCACAATTCTGTTGGTCAGAGATTGAGCCCTGAGAGAAACCTCCAGTTGGATATACACAAGATCTCCTGTTGCACGCCTATGGCCCAAATCAGACCTGTCTTCCTGATTTAGAGAAGCTTAGTTTCTTTGCTAACCTGCTTACCACTGAAAGCAACTAGTGGAAAACAATGACAAGAGTCACTTACAATTCTAATGTAGCATATTGAAAATTTCTGTTGAGGCTATCAATTGCTTTCATGTCTTCTGGGGTCAACTGAAAGTCAAAAACCTGAAAGGAAGAAAAAAATCACATTAAACTTTCTCCTAAGGCAGTCTCCTAAGGCAGCTGGCTAATAAGTGAGGTATGAATACCCAGGAGGGAATTTGAGAGCTTTCTAGAGGGACACAGGCAAGGATAGCATTAAGGGAAGCATTTCCCAGATCACTGGCTTCCATGCGTACTCTGAGAATTCTGAGTTCTGACGCTTCTTTCTAACTCTCTCTCCTGCTCTGCTCCACTTTACCAAAGAAAGGCATACCACTCATTAATCCC
>NW_004444003.1:14304987-14326198 GCF_000243295.1 Trichechus manatus latirostris | reverse complement strand
TTTTGTTTTGAACTTGCCTTGAGCAAAATTGGTGAGGCCCTGCAGGGGTCATTTTAATCGAGGGTCTCACAGTCTAGAGAGCATACTGACATGTAAGCTAACGATTTTAATACAGTGAGAAAAAGGTGACTAACAGGACCATGCCCAAGTGCTATGGTGGTCAGCAACTGTGTTGGGTGTCCTGAAGTTTAACAAAGAAGATAATCATATCTGAGTGTGATCTTGAAATACAAATAGGAGTTTGTCAGTTAGAGAAGGTGATGGAGACTCATCAGCGTTCTTAAAGCTCTTTATGGCATGGAAGGACTCCTGAAACAGATGTAAAAACAGAGAAGAAATTTGCTCAGTGTCACACAACTAGTAAGTGGCAAAGGCAGGCCAAGAGGCTACAAAGCTTAGGACTCTGAGTCCAGGGCTATCTCTTCACACCCTATCAAGCTGCCTCTCCCCTGATAGCATCCAGGGAGAGATGCTTGGGAACGCAAGAGAGCATAGGTACATGCTGAGAGACAAGAGAGATTGTCTCCAGTGCTGATTCTCACCCTGGAGAGACATTGTCTGGTCTTTACCTGGAAGTTTTCTTTAATCCTCTTCTCATTGAAACTCTTGGCCAGGACCACCACACCCCGCTGAAGCTGGTAGCACAAGGCAACCTGGCCTGGGGTTCGATTGTGTTTTTTGGCAATGTCTTTCAGGATTGGCTCCTCCAAGACATATAGAATATCCTTGTTTATCCTGGAGAAAATCAAATCAAAACAGAGATTCAGAAGGTCTAGGACTGAAAATCTGGACTGTGCTGACCCTTTCTCTCAAATTATGCAGACAATTGAGAGGAGTAGGCAGCATATGATATGATTTTTAAAAAGTTTCATAAATATTCATAGAGCTTTATCATAATTGCATCATACTAGAAACAACTATGTTCATCAATAGATGAATGGATAAACAACTCGTAGTGTATATGTCCATACAGTGGAATACTCCAAACCAAAAAAAACAAACCTGTTGCTTTCAAGTGGATTCCAACTCTAGCTACCCTATAGGACAGAGGAGAACTGCCTCATAGGGTTTCCAAGGCTGTAATCTTTACGGAAGCAGACTGCCACATCTTTCTCCTGCAGACTGGGTGGTGGGTTCGAACCACCCACATTTAGGTTCACAGTCAAGTGCTTTAACCATTGTGCCACTAGGGCTCCTTAATGGAATATTACCCAGAAATAAAAACGGATGAACTGCAGATACTTGCAACAACATAGATAAATCTCACAGACAGTAAGATAAGCAAAAGAAGACAGACACGAAAGAACATATATTCTATAATTCTCTTTATATGAAGTACTAGCACAGGCAAAATGAATCTAAGATGACAAAAAAAATCAGAAACATAGTTGGCTCAGAGTGAAGAGGAATTATCTGGAAAGGAACACAAAACAACTTTGTTGAGATATAAAAAGATTCTGTACCATGATAAGGGTGTGGGTTATATGGTACAGCAATTGCCAAATTGTACAGTTAAATTTTACGCATTTTAAGTTATGTAAATTTTACCTTAAAATCACTTTAAAAAATAATAACTGGAGTTGAGTGAGGAGTAGGTGGAAGTGTACATGAAACAAGAATGAAAGGATGTTGATGATTGTTGAAGCTCAGTAATGGTTACATGGTATTTCATTAAACTATTGTATTTACTTGTTTCTATTTGTTCTTTTCCACAATTAAAAATTAACAGTTAAAAAAATATATTTCATCATTAATGGAGTTACTGACATAGCTTAACTTTCTAATATTCTCATTACCATATCGAGTCTCTGTGGGATGCCAGAGCACTGTAGGCAACTAGGACAATGTCCTTGGACTTGCAGAACTCCAACAGTTTGCTCTGGTTTAGGTAAGGATGACATTCCACCTGCAAGTTGCCAAAACCAAAAAGCATCAGAATACATGGGCAAACATTCCATGTGAAGTTTAAAAGTGCTTTGCAGATAGGAGGGGCAGAAGTCTGGGGACCATGCTGCCAGGGGCCATCTAGGTCAATTGGCATAACAAAGTTAATTAAGAATATATTCTGCATCCTACTTTGGTGAGTGGCGTCTGGAGTCTTAAAAGCTAGTGAGCGGCCATCTAAGCTGCATTAATTGGTCCCAACCCACCTGGAGTAAAGGAGAATGAAGAACACCAAAGTCACAAGGGAAGCACTAGCCCAAGAGACAGAAAGGGCCACATAAACTGGAGACTGCAACAGCCTGAGACCGAAGAACTATTTGGTGCCCGACTACCACCAATGACCACCCTGACAGGGAACACAACAGAGAGTCCTTTTGGAGCAGGAGAAAAGTGGAATGCAGAACTCAAATTCTAGTGAAAAGAGCAGACTTAACGGTCTCACCGAGACTGGAGGAACCCCAGAAAGCATGGCCTCCAGCCTGTCTGTCAACCCAGCACTAAAACCATTCCCGAGGCCAACTCTTCAAAGATTACACCGGACTATGGGACATGAAATGATACTTGTGAAGAGAGTGCTTCTTAGTTCGAGTAGGCACATGAGACTAAATGGGCAGCTCCTGTCCGGAGGAGAGATGAGAAGGCAGAGAAGGTCAGGAGCTGGTTAAATGGACACAGGAAATACAGGGTGGAAAGGAGGAATGTGCTGTCACAGCACAGGGAGAGCAATTAGGGTCACATAACAATGTATGTATACATTTTTGTATGATAGACTAACTAGAATTGTAAACTCTCACTTAAAGTACAAAAATAAAATTTTTAAAAAGTGCTTTGCAGAACTTGTATCACTACATTAATATATGTACTATAGATTTCCTTTCATAGTTTTTTTCAAAACACCTTCTGAAATACCATCAACAGCCAGCAGGTGTCAAAATCGGTCAATTTTCTTCCTACTCTATTTTAAATAGTTTTAAAATGATTAAAGGCTCTCAGGCACAGATTGTGGTCTCCAAATACTATTTCCCACTAAAAGAAACCAAGTCTACTTAGAGAAATGGCTGATTCTGATCTGGGAAGGGAAGCTATAAGTTGACTCAAGAACATCTTATACTCTGGAAAGCAAAGATAAGACAATAATGACAAGTCAAAGGAGCTAACTTAAAGAGACTCCTCCTTGCCTAAATTGTGGCAATTTGAGCATCAATAAGAATAGTAACTATGACGGACTTCAAAGTATCATATTTGTTAAAATTCGTAAGTTCACAATGACATGTGCACACTCACACATACATACACAATCGTGTCTTTAGATCTAATCTTCATTTGGCAGGAAATACAAAAGACAGAGTAATGTGTCAAACTATACCATAGGAATCAACCAGTAAAATCTATTGTGTAGGAAACTACAGGGCAAGAACTTAGTATCTTTAACAAATAAATTGAAGAATTAAAAAGAAGGGAGTTCTTAGAGAGAGAGACCGAACCTATTGATTAAAGGGGAAATTTAAGATATATGTTAAGCAATTACAATGTATGGACCTTATTTAAATCCCTATTTGAATAAATTAACTATAAAAATATATGATACAATTGGACAAATTTTAACATTCATGATATTTTATGATAGTAAGAAATTATTAAAATTTAAGTGAACCTAGCAGTATCTTTAGTTTATAAAAAAAATAGTCTGTATATTTTAAGGAAATATGTTGAAACATTTACAGATGAAATGATATAAGGTCTGCATCAAAATAATCCAGTGGTAGGAGGAAATGTGTAACATGTTTGGATATGAAATAATTATTGATCAAGCTTTGCAATGGATACATGAGGAGGTCATTACAGTATTCTCTCTACCTTTTTATACTTTGAAATTTTTCATAGTACAAGTTTTAAAAATTCTTAAACTAGTATTATGATTTTATATGTAGGAAACATACCACAAGGTCAGCTAGAATCCAACCCGAACAATAGAGCAATTATTCTCATTTTGCTGTGCTTAATTTTAATTTTGTTTTTTTTTTAGCTTTATAAAAGATTTTATAAATTGTAAACATAGTGTATATTGTAGATATTAGTGGTTACCATTATCTCTTTCTAGAAGAACTCTGATTTTATTCAGTGATTCCTTCTTCCCCTATGCAGCCTCTGTGCCTCAGCAGAAGCTGACCTACTTACTTTTAAGTCTAACAGTCATCCAGTCAATTGCCATGACTGGTTCAAGAAAGGGCATGTTGTGTTTTTTTAGCCAATGATACACGAGGAAAAGTTTGCGAACGACTTCTAAGAAAGTCTTGCTCCATCTTTAGAAACAGCCACAGGAAACCCTCTCTCTCCTGCTGAATGTGGACAACCCATCAACTCATTGCAGTCCAGTTGATTCCTACTCATAGTGACCCTATAGGACACAGTAGAACTGCCCCATAGGGTTTCCAAGGCTGTGAATCTTTACAGAAGCAGACTGTCACAGCTTTCTCCCACAGAAGGGCTGGTGGGTTTAAACTGCCAACCTTTTGGTTAGCTTGGCTAAGTGCTTTAACCACTGCATCACCAGGGCTCCTAAGCATGAACAAGGAGACTTATATCTCAGATGCCTCTGGAAGCCATGTGACAACTATGAGTGGAGGAACACAGACAAAAGATCTTGGATTCAGGATAGTATCTTGCAGCTTCTAGAGCAAACAATCCTTCATATGTGAATTGATTTCCTTAAATTTTGAAGCATTCTGAACTGAGTTTCTGAGTCTTGAGATGAAAGCTTTCTTACAAAGTAGCATAGGGTTGTGTGATATGCACTTTATGTAATAGTATAACATAAACTTTTTGCTATTAATCTTCTCAATATCCCAACATGGACCCCGGTGAGGTTACAAGCCATCATAAAACTAATCATTTCACTCTTGTTAGATATTTAAATTTTCAATTACTTAGTATTTTAGAAAAATTATGTTTAAAATATTCATATATATGTATATCATTTCAAACATATTTAAAATTATTTCTTGTGAGTAGATTCCAAGAAGTAAAATAACAAAGAAAAGGTATAAATATTTGAACGACTTCTTGCATAATTATCAAACCATTTTACAAAAGGGATATACATCTTTACAGTGTCATAAATTATATTTGAAAATTGCTAGTATTAAGTGTTATTTTTAAGAATTATTTGTTTTAATTGTCATTTATTCACTTCCTCACTTTCCACTCCTCCTCTGAACTGGCTTTGCTCTCACCACTCTGTCACCAGTCCTGCTAAGTGTGCAATAATCCATGTCACTAAATCCAACAACTCCATTCAGTCTCTCTTTTGATTGACTAGCCCCACAGCAGGATAAATCCTGTGCCTCAAACATTTTCATCCCTCTTTCTTGGGATTTCCCAACACACACTCTCTTCACTTTCTCCCTGCCCATCTGGCAACTCTTTTTTTAGTGTCCTTTACCAATGCCTCTTCTGCCTGACTCTTAAATGTTGACTTCCCTGTCCTCTTCATTTTCATTCTATGAACTCTCCCTCAGAGAGCTAATCTATGTCCGTGAGTTTAATCACCATCCATAAATCAATGACACCAAAATCTGTATCTCAAGCTCTGGCCACTTTCCCAGACTTCAGAACCATTTGACAACTCAGCATCTCCAAGTGGATGTCTCAGAAGAACCTCAAATCCATTTCCGAATAATGGAAGTCATACTCTTCCCACCCCACTCAACCAGCTCCTTCTTTGGTATTTTCTATTGCAGTAAAAAATATTGTTATCTACACAGTTGATATCAAGCCAGAAACTTTGGTAATAATAATTATAGAAGAAGAATATGTGAAGAGCAGGAAGAAGAGAATGTCTCAGTGGGCTGAGGGGGTTCACCTGGTTGCAAATAGGCTTGTATTTGAGCCATGGCTTGTTCAAGATCACATCCAGCTGTTTGTGATTAAAATTGGATACTCCAGTGGTCTTGGTCAAACCCGCATCTTTACACTTCTCTAAAGCCTGGAGAGGAAGGAAATGTTTGGTAAACCTTACTGTAATGTGGCCCTTTCATTGACACTGATTGTTTTTTAAACCTGAAAAGCTCTATTTAACATGTATAACTACTTGACTGGATCAGTTTGATCACTTAAATACATTATTTTTTTAATTAACCTTATTGCTATACACACATACTTTGTCTCCTTGATGCTATTACATACATACCCAGGGTAACAAATATACATTCAGATGCTTTTAAATCCCATCTATCCCATTCTCCCATGCCCCCACACAATGGTTCCTATTTTGTCCTAATGCACGTAATAGTATTTTAACAAATGATGTCATAGGAAAGCTAAGAGAGAATCTCAGGTTTTCACCTAATAGAAGACTTTGCTGCATCCTCTCTCCTTTAATGATGAAAAATATATATAGTATAGGATTGAGAGCAGATTCCACTCTTCTTCTATATTTCCCCTTCTACAGAGTTTTCACTCATCTTCTACATTTTCCCTTCTGAAGTCAGACAGCAGCTTCTCCTCCCTCTATGAGCGTATTTATCTGTCCTGGGATATAACTCTAATTCCTGTTGAGTTTACTTCTGCTGAATCCCTTTATAGAGCTCACATCCTCAACCTGGTCCATGGGGTGAAGAAATCTCTACTTAAATCACAAAGCATTAAATTAAAAACATACCTTAGAGACCATCCAGATTAACTCCTTCACTGTACAGGTCACTGAGATTAGACAATTGATGGAGCCAGAGTTAATTTCTTCTGATTCTCCATCCAGTGATCTCTACATTGTCACACATTACTTCTTGGGTGTATGTAACAGTACTTACTTCCCATGTGTCACGGATTGTGGGGATATATGCCATTTAAACATGGCTGCACTATTCACAACTGCAGCCCCCACAGGCCGCTATGCTGTATATGACATGTTGGAGACTTGTCAGCGATAAGAAAAAGATTAGGCACGACTTGTTTTCCCAAACCTATTGTCCTGTTACTGATTGGCTTGTTTACCTGAATTCCTTCTCCCTTGCCCGAAACTTATTGTTACTCACCCAAAGCCCATTGTTCTGTTATTTCCTTCACTGCTTGCTGTATTGACTATAAATAAACTCCTGGGACTGGAGCCGGGGGTCATCTCCTCAGAGTGACCCTCCTGGCCCCACTTCTCTGTAAGAGTTGTGTTTAGCTACTCTCTTCGCCGCCCTGACAACCGTCGACGTTGCAACATATGGTGCCCCGTGTGAGGGGCTGTGACAACGGATGTCCACTGTATCTAAAATAATTTTCCCATTGGCATCCTTTGGTAGAACTCCTCCCCAGGCTGGAATACAAAGAGAGAGAGGATGAAGAGGGTTTTGTTTAAGAATCATCTTTCCAGTGCCTGAGGAGCTTGGTCACACAACTTTCAGGAGATTGTGATTATTAATTGGTGTGTGTGTGTGCACGCATGTGTGCACTTTTGCATGGATGTGTTGTAAAAAGAGGACTTGGGGAAAAAGAATATCAGAATCAGTGAGGAACTGTAGCAGAGAACATTTCCTTCCACCTTCCTACACACTAACACTCCCCCAAACTTTACAAAACATGAGTTCTGCTTATAGTTGGAATTTATTTTATTTCCCAGGAATAAAAAAAAAAATATGAAAGCACTGGCTTTGAGGATAGGTGTTAACTATTAATCAATACGTTTTCACTCAAATTTATAAAAACCCAACTTAGAAATAGTGAGAATATCAACTGTGATCAGGAAACCACCATTGTGATGAAAGGCTGGATCAGAGAGCCACAGAGGAGCCAAGCTGTTCAATATGGACCATGCCAAGCACTACCCCCTTAATCGGGACAGAGAGGTCCCCCTGAAAAATGGTGGAGATTTTCCTTTTTATCTCTGCAGTCTGTTGTAACTCAACATTTCTGTGGACCCTAATTGCTATGGGACTACAGACAGGAGTACAATTGCTTAGACATGTAGGGTCATGTCCTCAACACTTGTCATGGAGGCAGTAAAGTCATTGAACTCCAATCCCTCTGAAAACTGGGGGTAGGGGTTGAGAGTGGCAATAAATATCTTGATAGTGCAGTGACTCAACTGTCAAGAGAAATCCAAAATCATTTAGCATTCCTATCTACCTCTCTCAAACCTACCCCTTCTCAGTAAGAACCAAGTAAATTTAACCAGAATGAGACAATGGAGGTGCTAATAGCAGTGCTGAAACAATCCTGGGCATAACAAGGAAGAGAAATAGCTGACCTTCATAGAGACTGGCATATGAATAATGAAGAGATCTACATAATCCATTTGAAGTTTCTTCAGTGATCTTTCCAGGGCTGGTTTGACCAATTCTGGTAGATGGAAACTATTCCAAAGCTGCATTGATTAAAAGAAATAAATAGTGGTTTATGATTTTAACACATTTGGGGGATCAAGATTTAACATACTTAAGGGATTTAAAAGTGACTAACTAATCACTCAGGCAGTTTAAAAAAAATAAAAACCAGGGAGAAATTTATGTTACTTATTATAAAGCAGACCCTTAATGGGATACTGAGATTTATTTGAGTCACTGCAATGTAAGAAAACTTTTATATAAAACCTAGATGGGCCAGGAAAAACAAGATAAATGTTTAAAAGATTAGAAAAGTCATCTTTTGACTGAAGAGTAAAGAAATGGCAGGGAAGAGAAACAGAATCCACTTTCCTATATAACGAATGCCTAAAAACAGTTTTGCTGATAAGTCCACATTCTAAAAACAAGTTGCCATTGATGTGAACATATATGGGATTCATTCTGTAGAGACATCAGCTCTCTTTACACTAGAAGCAAGGCTTTCTACCTAAGAAAATTTTACAAATTTCAATAATCTCAATGGCTGACTTGAAGAAAGTATTTGTTAGCTGTACTCCCTTCACTAAATAATACTTTGACCCTACTTGGATATGCCCTGAGAGAATCTACTGATGAATAAAAAGCATGAACCCATAATGGCTCAGTTAATTCTTACAACAGTCAAAGAAGATATAATTGTTATTATCACATTTTACATATGAATGTTTTTTGATATTCAGAGAGGTTGAGAAACTGTGTTTTATCTACCCTTCTTTGCTTTCTATGTTTCTATAATGACCTCGACAATGTTAGGAGGTAAATACATTTTTTAAAGTAAGAGCAAACAAAAAAAATTTTTTTTTCAAAAAAACACCTGGACTGACAGTGACCTATCATCACTCCACATACAGCACCTTGGTGGTGTAGAATATGTCTTCTCTCTTCACAGTACCATCAGAAATCTTCTTTTGAATGGCTTTTCCAACCTCCTCCTCATTTTGATATAAGTAAGCTGCATCGAAGTGATGGAAACCTACATCAATAGCCACTTTGGTAGCCTCCCCAGCCTTGCTCTTAGGAATCTGTAAGATATAAATAAAGGAGGCTTGGGGCAAAAAGAATATTTGAAAAAGTAATGGCCCAGAGCGTTCCAAATTTGATGAAATACATGAATCTACACATCCAAGAAGTACAATATACTCCAAGCAAAATAAAATCAAAAAGATCCACAATGAGAAACATTATAGTCAAATTGCCAAAAGTAAAAGACAAAGAGAGAATCTTGAAAGCATCAAGAGAGAAGCTACTCATCACAAACAAGGATCATTAACAAGATTAACAGCTGATTTCTCATCAGAAACCATGGAGTTCAGAAGGCAGTGGGATGACATCTTTAAAGTACTGAAGATAAAAACTGTCTAAGAATTTTTTTATTGGTAGACCTATCCTTCAAAAAATGAAGGAGATATTAAGACATTCCTAGATAGACAAAAGATAAAGGAGTTCATTATTAGTAGACCTGTCCTATAATAAATGTTATAGGTAGTCCTTCAAGCTAAAATAAAAGGACACTAGAAACTAACACAAAGACATATGAAGAAATAAAGAACACTGGTAAAGGTAACTCCTTAGATAAATATATAAGACAGGATTACTGTACTTTGGGTTTATAATTCCTCTTTTTTCCTATATGACTTAAATAACAAATGCATGAAACAATAATTATAAACCTATGTTAATAATGCATGATGTATGAAGATGTAATCTGTGACTATAACAATATAATGGAGGAGAGACAGAGATGAATAGGAGCAGAGTGTTTGTATACTACTGTAAGTTATTATTATTCCAACTAGTTTATTATAAGAATAAGAAGTTTATTGTACTCCCCATGTAACCGCTAAGAAAATACTTCTAAAATATACAGAAAATGAAAGAAGATGCAAATCAAAATGGTACACTATTAAAAAATCAACTAAATTCTTTTTAAAGCCAATAATGAAGGAATTGAGGGGGAAAAAAAACATAGCATTAGAGAAAACATATAGCAAAAAGGCAGAAGTAAGTGCTACCTAAAAAATTTCTTTAACTATAAATTAATTACACTCTCACATTTAAAGGTAGAGACTGGCAAAATATATTAAAACATTATTCATCTATGTGCTATCTGTAAGAGACTCAGTTTAGACACAAAGACAAAAATAGATTGAAAGAGTGGAAGAAGAAATTTCATGCAAATAGTAACCAAATAGAACTGGGTGGCTATATTACTAGCAGACAAAATAAACTTTAAGTCAAAAAAGTTTGCAAGAGACAAGGATGGGCATTATATATTGAAAAAATGTTAAATCCATCAAGAAGATATAACAATTATAAACATGCACACACCTAACAACATATATGAAGCAAAAACTGACAGAATTGAAGGACAAAATAGTTCTACAATAATAATTTGAAAATTCAATATACCATTTTTACTAATGGATGGAAAAACCAGACAAGTATCAATAAGGAAATAGAGAACTTCAGCAACGCTATAAACCAGTTAGATTTAAGAGACATATACACCACACTCCACACAATAATATATATGTTACTCAAGTGCACATGGAACATTCTCCAGGATAGTTCATATATTAAGATACAAAAGTATTCTTAATAAATTTTTAAAAATTAAAATCATCCAAAGTATCATTTTCAAACACAATGGAATGAAACTAGAAATCAATAACAGAAGGAAAACTGAAAAACTCATAAACGTGTGGAAGAAAACACTCTAAAGCAACCAATGGGTCAAAAATAAATCACAAGTGAAAATAAAAAATATACTGAGACAACTGAAAATAAAAACACAACATACAAAAACTTATGGGAAGGCGTTACTCAAAGGAAAATTAATAGCTGTAAATGCCTACATCAAATTGAAGTAAGAGCTCAGATCAATAAGCTAACTGTATACCTTAAGGAAGTAGAAAAAAAAAGTGAAAACTGAACCCAAAGTTGGCCGAAGGAAGGATCTAATAAAGATTAGACGAGAGATAAACACAATAGAAAATAGACAAACAATAGAGAAAATCAATAAAACCAAAAGTTGGTTTTTTGAAAAGATAAACACAATTGTCAAACCTTTAGTTAGACTGATTAAGAAAAAACAGAGAAGACTCAAATTACTAAAATCAGAAACAAAAGAAGGGACGCTATTGCTGAAGTTGTAGAAATAAAAAAATTGTAAGAGAATGCTAAGAACAACTGTGTGTCAACAAATTGGATAACCTAGACGAAATGGACAAATTCCTAGAAACACAAAAACTGACTCAAAAAGAATGAGAAAATCTGAATAGATATATAAAAAGCAATGAGATTAAATCATTAATCAGAAACATCCCAACAAAAACCATGACAGGAAGGCTTCACTTGTGAATTTGAATTTAAAGAATAATTAACACCGATCTTTCTAAAATGCTTCCAAAAAACTGAAGCGGAGGGAACACTTCTAAATAATTCTGTAAGGTCAGTATTACCCTAATACTGAAGCCAGAGAAAAACATTACAAGAAAAGAAAATTACAGATTAATTTCTCTCATAAATATAGATTCGAATCAAGAAAATACTAGCAAAGCAAATTCAGCAGCATTTTAGAAGGATTATACACTATGACAAAGTGCGATTTATCCCAGGAATGCAAGAGTGGTTCAAAATATGAAAATCAATCAGTGTACTATACCACATTATTAGACTAAAGGGGAAAACACATAACCATCTCAACTGATGCAAAACAAGCATTTGACAAAATCCAACTCCCTTTCCTGATAAAAACATTCAATAAACTAGGAATAAAAGGAATGTCCTCGATATGATAAAGGCCACAGATAACATCATACTCCATGGTAAAAGACTGAAAGCTTTTTCCTTAAGATCAGAAACAAAACAAGGATGCTTGCTTTTGTCATTTCTATTCAACATAGTACTTGAAGTTCTAGCCACAGTAAGTAGTCAACAAAAAGAATAAAAGACATCCAAATTGGCTAGGAAGAAGTAAAACCATCTCTATTTGCAGACGACACAATCATAGATGTAGAAAATCCCCAAAGAATACACACACACAACTGTTAGAACTAATAAATGAATTCAGCAGAGTTGCAAGATACAAAACCAACATACATAAAATTCAGTTGCATTTCTATACACTAACAATGAACATTCAAAAGAAATTAAGGAAACAGTAACATTTATAATAGCATCAACAACAACAACAAGAAAATACCTAGGAATAAATTTAACTAAAGAGGCACTAGACTTGTACAATGAAAACTACAAAAAAAAGCCAAAAGAAATTTAAAAGGATCTAATAAAATGGAAAGACATTCCATATTGATGGGTTAGAACACTTAAGATAATTAAGATATTATCCAAAGGGATGCACAAATGCAATGCAATCTCTGTCAAAAGCTCAACAGTGTTTTCAGCAGAAATCAAAAAAAACCTATCATAAATTCACATAAATTTCAAGGGACTGGTAATAGCCAAAACAATCTTGAAACGAAGAACTGAGAAGGAGACTCACACTTCTCAATATCAAAACTCACTACAAAGCAAAAACCAAACAAACAAATGTTGCTGCAAATCTGAAGTTGTTACCACAATAACGCAGATTGGAGCCTCCTGTCACAATAGCAAATTCTGAGACGGGGTGAGGTAAGCAGCAAGATGTTTATTATATACCGATATATAGGAGACAGAGGGGAATAGATTCTTCCAAAAAACCCGTCTCCCCCACTGGAGATCGCCTGAAGGCTTTTATAGGGACAGGATTATGGATCTTAGAAGTTTGTGTTATCTTCCCCTTGAGGTGGTGATGTCTTAGATGAGTTAACCTTCTACTGATATTCTTAGAGGTTATCTGGTAACATCCTTGGGGATTATCTGGGGACATCCTGTTTTTCTTGTCACAAGATGGGTGCTTTGTTTGGGTTTTTATTCTTAGATCATTATCTCTTGTTTTCCACCCTCCAGGGAGGAACATCAGTTAATCTTAGACCTTGTGTAGAGACTGGAACTGGAGGGAAAAACAAAATCACGAGACAATGCGGCGGTTAGCAATGGGGAGTAAATAACAGTGATCCAGGCCTATGCAACCTCTTCCAAAGTGATCAAAATAGTGTGATACTGGCATAAGGATAGATATATAAACCCATGGACTAGAACTGAAGGTCCAGAAATAACCCTTCACATCTACAGTCAACTAATTTTCAACAAGGTTGCCACAACCATTCAATAGAGAAAGAACAGTCTGCCCAACAAATGGTACTGGGAAAACCTGGGTATCCACGTGCAAAAGAAAGAAGTCAGAGCCTTTCCTTACCATACACAAAAATTAACTCAAAATAGATCAAAAATACATATTTAAGAGCTAAAACTGTAAGAGCCTTAAAAGAAAACAGGGGCAGAACTTTATGACTCTGGATTTGGCAATGGTTTCTTAAATATGTAACAAATAACACAGCAACAAAAGAAAAAACAGAGAAATTAGTCATCAATAAAACTACAAACTTTTTTTTTTTGCACCAAAGGACACTTTCCAGACAGTGAAAAGACAGCCCACAGAATGGAAGAAAGTATTGGCAAATCATATACCTGACAAGGGTTTAATATTCAGAATATGCAAAGAATTCCTACAATTGAACAGCAAAAAGACATACAGCTTGATACAACTATTTTGGAAAATGATTTGGTGCTTTCTTAGAAAGCTAGAAATAGAAATACCATACAATCCAGCAATCCCACTCCTAGGAATCTACCCTAGAGAAAGAAGAGCTGTCACACTAATAGACATATGCACACCCATGTTCACAGCAGCATTGTTCACAACAGCAAAAAGATGGAAACAACCAGAAGCCCATCAACAGATGAATGGATAAGCAAACTATGGTACATACACACAATGGAGTACCACGCAATGATAAAGAACAATGATGAATCTGTGAAGCATCTCATAACATGAATGAAACTGGAGGACATTATGCTGAGTGAAATAAGTCAGTCACAAAAGGACAAATATTGTATGAGACCGCTATTGTAAAAACTCAAGAAAAAGTTTGCACACAAAAAGTAAACAATCTTTGATGGGTACAAGGGATGAGAGCGGAGGGGGAGAAATACTAAATAGACAATAAATAAGTGGTATCTTTGGTGAAGGGTAAGACAGTACACAATACTGGGGAAGCCAGCACAACTTGTACAGGGCAAGGTCATGGAAGCTCTATAGACACATCCAAACGCCCTTAGGGACTGAATTGTTGGGCGGAGGGCTGTGGGGACAATGGTCTCCGGGAACATCTAGCTCAATTGGCATAACACAGTTTATAAAGACAATGTTCTACATTCTACCTTGGTGAGTAGTGTCTGGGGTCTTAAAAGCATGTGAGCAGCCATCTAAGATACTCCACCGGTCTCACCCCTTTGGGAGCAAGGGAGAATGAAGAGAACAGGATACAAGGAAAAGATTAGTCCAAACAACTAATGGACCACAGCTACCAAGGCATCCACCAGACTGAGTCCAGTACAGCTAGATGGTCCCCAGCTACCACCACTGACTGCTCTGACTGGGATCACAACAGAGGGTTCTGGACAGAATGGGAGAAGGATGTAGAACAAAATTCTAACACACAAAAAAAAGACCAGATTTCCTGGCCTGAAGGAGATTGGAGAAACCCCGAGAGTATGGCCCCCAGACACCCTTTTAGCTCAGTGGCAAAGTCATTCCAAGGTTCACCGCTGAGCCAGGGATTGGACAGCCCCATAAAACAAAATGGGACTAATGACGCACAGCAGTCCAGGGACAAGGACTAGAAGGCAGAAGATGACAGGAAAGCAAGCGATAGGGAAGCCAAGGTTGAGTAAGGACAGTGTTGACATGTAGTGGGGTTGTTAACCATTGCCATAGGGCAACATGTGTACTAACTGTTTAATGAGAAGCTATTTTGTTCTGTAAACCTTCATCTAAACTGAGAATAGCAGCGCAATTGGAAGAGCGCAGTCGATGTCACTGAATTGTGCATGTAGAAATTTTTGAAAGGGTGTATCTTTGGCTATGTATATTTTCACCAAAAAAAAAGGTCAACAAGGGAGAGGGTTGACATGTAACAGGGTTGTTAACCAATGTCATAAAACAATATGTGTCCTGACTGTTTAATGAGAAACTATTTGTTCTGTAAACCTTCACCTAAAGTACAATAAAAAATAAAAAAAGACATATAGCTCAGTTAAAAAATGGGCAAAAAACTTGAATAGACAATTCTCCAAAGAAGATATACAAATGGCCAATAAGCATATGAAAAAATATTCAACCTCATTAGTCACTTAGGGAAATGCAGATCAAAACTGTAATGAGATACCACTCCACACCTACAAGAATAGCTATAATAACAATAACAGAAAAATAGAATTACCATATGACCCAGCAATTCCACTGCTGGATATATACACTAAAGAACTGAAAATAGGAACTGTTTTTCTTGTACATTTTACTTGTACTTCATTATTCATGGCAGAATTATTCACAATAGCCAAAAGGTGGAAATAACCTAAGTGTCCATCAGCAGATGAATGGATAAGCAAAATGCAGTACATTCAAACTACATGTGATGAATATTATTCAGCCATAAAAAGAAATGAAGTTCTTACACATGCTATAATATGGACAGACATTGAAAATGGAAGGAAATATATTGTATGATCCCACTTATATTAAATATCCAGACTAGGCAAATTTCAGAGAGACAGAAAGTAGATTTAGAGGTTTCCATGGGCTGGGGTAAAGAGCTCCCATAAAGATTACAGCCTAGGAAACCTTTTGGGGCAGTTCTACTCTGTCATATAGTGTTGCTATGAGTTTGAATCAACTTGACGGTTCAACAACAACAACAGGGGCTGGGCGGAGGGTGGGAATGGGTTAGTGCTTAATAGGTGCACAGTTTCTGTTTGCGGCAATGAAACGTTTTGGAACTAGATAGTGGTGATGGTTACACAATATTATGAATGTAATTATTCCCACTGAATTGTACATTTCAAATGGTAAAAATGGCAAATTGTATGTTATATGTTTTACTACAATAAACAAAAGTGTTTTTGTTGTCTACTCAACTCAGAGAGAAGCAATTTATTTTCTCACTAGCATTTTTATCACTTGTTTCCATACATCCTGGTCCCTTATTTTAAGGCAGAATCCTTGGTGACAGACCTGTACTCTAGGGGTATAGATTAAACTCAAACATAACCACTAATTTGAAACAAATTTGTGAAATGGGCTTCACCATGGAACATAGAAAATCAACTCTCAATAAATAAGGAATTGTAAGGAAATGACTAACAGAAAAAATGCCAACGCTTTAGAAAATTTCTAAAGTTGTCTAGACGAAGGACAGAAAGTTAGTTTTTTTTTTTAACCTTTTATTAATTAATTTAGTTTTCCAGAATCTATTTTTGGCTAAAAATTGTGAAAAGTTCATAACACCCATCTTCTACCCAGTTCTCACCCAAACTAGGCTCTTAAAGTCATTCTTGGCTCTTTTGTTATTTTTTTTTTTAACTTGACTATACAGAAAATTTAACACACAAACAAGTACTTTACTGAGTACCCGTTTTGTATTTAAAAGTTGGGTAAGTTTCTGATGCCAACCAGAAACATTCTGCCATTTGCCATGGGGAATGTTCAGAAACATCAAATTAATGGTACAGAAAGCCAAAAAAAAATTTCTTTAATGTTTTCCCTTTGTCTTCAGAAATCTATTCAAAGGGGAAACATTGAATTTCCAATATATGAAAAACAGGTCAGTGCCAGTCTCTTAAGAATGAAGTGTGCAACATGACACTATAGTCAGACGCACCATGCCATCCCTCTGCAGCAAAGATCAGAAGAACTAAGTCAAATAGAGTCACACGTCAATCCTGAAACCCTAAGCATCAAATGAACAGATAAATAACTCAGCCAAGCACTGAATGGAATAAGAAACTGACTGACAACAGAGAGCGAGGAGAAATACATGCAGGGGTCCCCTATCAGCTACTGTAGCAGGGATCCACCATCTTGCACTCCTATCAGAGATCAGCGAATGGGGGTACAAGAAAGATGCTTCAAGGAGTTTCCAGCAGGAGAGAGAACAACCAGTAACCAGCGATATACTCTTTCCCACCCCCACCCTTCTTCACCTCCACTCAGCCTCCTCTGCTTCCCGCAGCAACAGTCTCTAGGCCGGGAACTACCAGCTTCACCCGGGTGTCACTTGGATTCCACCCGCCCACAGTGGCTGGCTCCCTGAGTGCCTTTTGTTGGCTGCTGGTTTGCTTTTTTCTGCTTCTTTAGATTTCTTCTTTACCTCTCACCACCTCCCCCTCCTTTCTCTCAAATACCTGGCTCCGTGTGCCATCTTTGCTTCTTCCTGAAAGGCTGCAAAATACCCTTTGACTGTAAACAGCTTCCCGGACTGTGGCACCATGCTGGTGGGACCCCCGGGGCTCTTTTGATTGTTTATTTGTTTGTTTGCTCTAATTTGTTCTGTTTTGATTTGTTTGTTTTCTTTTAATTTTCTCAGGTTAGGAACCCCTTCTACCCAGGCAGTACTTCATGGCTTGGAAGCTACTCCCTTATGCTGTGTAGATGCACAGGGACATCCGTGGGGGCATTTCTTTTACCTTGATTTTTTTTTTTTTTTTTGCTTTTGTTTCTTTGTTTTGTTTTCTTCTTTCTTTTATTCACTTTTTGTCTTTCTTCATTTACAGTTTCTCAATTTATTCATTTTTTTCTTTTACCCTTTTTCTTTTTTTCTTCCTTTTTGTTTTTCCCCATTTCTCAGTCTCTCATCTCTCCACTCCAATAGCAAGCTCCCTTAGCACTCTTTTTTGTTTGTGTGTATGTTTTGGCTCCTGTTCCTCTCCCCTCTATCTCGTCTCTCCCATACCCATCTTAGCTCCACACATCACGATCTACCCCCTCCTTCCTGCCTACCTGCACCGTGCACTGAACATCACACTCCCAGGCAGCTTAGGCATGGCCTACATAAAAACCAAACCAAACTTAAAAGAATTATTCAAGAGAGTCCTTCGATCTGACAACAAACAACTTCAGCTCACAGGCTGAATCTAGGATGCAGGATTGTACCAGCCAGACACCAATCTAGGAAATGAACTTTCAAGGACTATCCAAAACTAAAAGAAATACAACAGGGAACCAGAGAGGTTAATCTATAAATGACAACAACATCAGAACAATAAAAGAGGAAATAAATGGTGTAGGTATAGAACCTTCTAATAGAGAGGAAGGCAAGGCAATACCAAGTAATAATAGACTGATTCAAATGTAGAGAGATAAGGGTAAATTTCACGGTAACCACAAAGAAAGTTAACAAACATACTCATAAAAATAAAGGAGAAAAACATAAAGTCTCAGTAAAAACAAAATGTATGAAAACAAAAGAAATGAAAAAAAAATCCACAAACAAAAGGAATTCAGCACAGGAGAGTAAAAAGAACAAAGAAAATGTCAGCACAAAAAAAAAAAGCACTACAAAATGATTGCAATAAACTCACACCTATCAATAATTACACTGAATGTAAATGTCCTCAATGCACCCATGAAGAGAAGGAGAGTGACAGAATGGATAAAAAAAACAGGATCCATCAATATGCTGTCTACAAGAGACAGACCTTAGAAAGAAAGATGTAAATTCATTAAAAATTGAAGGTTGGAAAAAAATGTATCAAGCTAAAAACTACCAAAAAAGAGCAGGAGTGGCAATACCAATCTCAGATAAAATAGACTTTAAAACAAAATCCACCATAAAAGACAAAGAAGGACATTATATAATGATTAAGGGGAAAATCCATCATGAAGACATAACCATAATAAACATCTACGCACCCAACGACAGGGCTCCAGAACACATAAAACAAACTCTAACAGCACTGAAAAGAGAAACTGGCAGTTCCACAATAATAGTAGGAGACTTCAACACACCACTCTCGGTAAAGGACAGAACATTTAAAAAGAAACTCAGCAAAGATACAGAAGACCTAGGGGCACAAACAGCCAACTTTACTTCGTAGACATATATAGAACACTCCATCCAACAACTGCAAAGTACACATTCTTTTCCAAAGCACGTGGAACATTCTCCAGAATAGACCACATCTTAGGCCACAGAGCAAGCCTCAACAAGAACAAAAACGTTCAGATAAAACAAAGTACCTTCTCTGACCCCACTGCCATCAAGGTAGAAATTAACAACAGAAAGAGCAAGGAAAAAAAAATCAGTTACATGGAAACTGAATAACACCCTGCTTACAAACCACTGGGTAATAGAAGACATCAGATATGGAAACAAAAAATTCCTAGAATAAAATGAGAATGAAAACACATCATACCAAAAACTTTGGACAGAGAAAAGACAATTCTCAGAGAACAATTTATAGCAATAGATGCACACTCAAAAAAGAAGGAACAAAATCAAAACATTAAATACACAACTCAAACAAATAAAAAGAGAAGAGCAAAAAAAGCCCACAGCCACCAGAAGAAAGGAAATAATAAAGATCAGAGCAGAAATAAATGAAATAGACAATAGGAACACAATTGAAAGAATCAACAAAACCAAAAGTTGTTGACAGAATCAACAAAATTGACAAACCGCTGGCCAGACTGACAAAAGAAAAACATAGAGGACACAAATAACCCAAATAAGAAATGAAGTGGGGGACATTACAAAAGACTGAACTGAACTAAAAAGGATCATAACAGAGTATTATGAAAAACTATACTCCAACATATTTGAAAACCTAGAGGAAATGGATAAATTTCTAGAAAGACACTACCTACCCAAACTACAACAAAGTGATGTGGAAAACCTGAACAGACCCATAACAAGAAAAGAGATTGAAAAGGTAATAAAAAAAAATCTCAACAAAAAAAAAGCTCTGGCCCAGATGGCTTCACTGGAGAATTCTACAAAACATTCAGAGAAAAGCTTTTACCTTACTGCTCAAACTACTTCAGAAGATAGAAAAGGAAGTGACACTTCTGAATTCATTCTATGAAGCCAGCAAAACCCTGATACCAAAACCAGGCAAGGATGACACAAAAAAAGAAAATTATAGACAAATATCTCTCATGAATACAGATGCAAAAATTCTCAACAAAATTCTAGCCAAAAGAATTCAGCATTATATCAAAAAAATAATACACCATGACCAAGTAGGATTCATACCAGGTATGCAAGGATGGTTCAACATTAGAAAAACAATCAACATAATCCACCATAAATAAAAGGAAAGAAAAGAATCACATGATCATCTCAGTTGATGCAAAAAAGGTATTTGACAAAGTCCAACACCCATTCCTGATAAAAACTCTCAATAAAATAGGTATAGAAGGGAAAATTCTCTACATAATAAAGGGCGTCTATGCAACACCAACAGCCAACATCATTTTTAATGGAGAGAGGTTGAAAACATTCCCCTTGAGAAGAGGAACAAGACAAGGATGCCATTTATCTCCACTCTTATTTTATACTGTACTGGAAGTTCTAGCTAGAGCAATAAGGCAAGAAAAAGAAATAATGGGCATCCAAATTGGCAATGAAGAAGTTAAACTGTCCCTGTTTGCAGATGATATGATAATATACATAGAAAACCCTAAAGACTCCACGAGAAATCTACCAGAACTAATAGAAAGATTCAGAGTAGGAGGATACAAGATAAACATACAAAAATCAGTTGGATTCACATACACCAATAAAGAAAACGATCAAAAGGAAATCAGGAAAACAATACCATTCATAATAGCCCCTTAAAAAATAAAATACTAAGGACTAAATCTAACCAGGGATGTAAAAGACCTATACAAAGAAAACTACAAAACACTACTGCAAGATACCCAAAGGGATCTACATAAATGGAAAAACATACCA
>NW_004444003.1:14298135-14303794 GCF_000243295.1 Trichechus manatus latirostris | reverse complement strand
GAATGGATAAACAAACTATGGTACATACACACAATGGAGTATTATGTAACGAGAAAGAACAATGTTGAATCTGTGAAGCATCTCATGACATGGATGAAACTGGACAACATTATGCTGAGTGAAATAAGTCAGTCACAAAAGGACAAATATTGTATGAGACCTCTATTATAAAAACTCAGGAAAAAGTTTACACACAAGTAACAATCTTTGTCGGTTACAAGGGATGGGAGGGGTTAGGGGGGAATACTAAATAGACAATAGATAAGTGGTAACTTTGGTGAAGGGTAAGACATTACGCAATACTGGGGAAGCCAGCACAACTTGTCCAAGGCAAGGTCATGGAAGCTCCATAGACACATCCAAACTCCCTGAGGGACTGAATTGCTGGACAGAGGACCATGGTTTTGGGGAACATATAGCACAATCGGCGTAACAGTTTATAAAGACAATGTTCTACATTATACCTTGGTGAGTAGTGTCTGGGGTCTTAAAACCCTGTGAGCAGCCATCTAAAATACTCCACTGGTGTCACCCCTTTGGGAGCAAGGGAGAATGAAGAGAACACGACACAAGGAAAAGATTAGTCTGAAGGACTAATGGAGCACAGCTACCAAGGCCTCCACCAGACTCAGTCCAGTACAGCTAGATGGTGCCCGGCTACCACCACTGACTGCTCTGACTGGGACCATGACAGAGGGTTCAGGATAGAACTGGAGAAGGATATAGAACAAAATTCTAACACACAAAAGAAGGCCAGATTTACTGGCCTGACAGAGACTGGAGAAACCCAAAGAATATGGCCCCCAAACACCCTTTTAGCTCAGTGGTGAAGTCACTTCCGAGGATCAACGTTCAGCTGGGGAGTGGACAGCCACATAAAACAAAATGGGACTCATGAGGCACAGCAGTCCAGGGACAAGGACTAGAAGGCAGGAGGGGACAGGAAAGCTGGGAAAGTGATAGGGAACACAAGGTTGAGTAAGGACAGCGTTGACATGTAGTTGGGTTGTTAACCATTGTCATAGGGCAACATGTGTACTAACTGTTTAATGAGAAACTATTTTGTTCTATAAACCTTCATCTAAAGTGAGAATAGCAGCACAACTGGAAGAACACAATCGATGTCACTGAATTGTGCATGTAGAAATTTTTGAAAGAGTGTATCTTTGGCTATGTATATTTTCACCAAAAAAAAAAAAAAGTCAAGAAGGGAGAGAGTTGACCTGTCATGGGGTTGTTAACCAATGTCATAAAACAATATGTGTACTGTTTAACGAGAAACTATTTGTTCTGTAAACCTTCATCTAAAGTACAATAAAAAAATAAAAAAAAAAAAAAAAGAATGAAGTGTTTGTGAGGTAGGGAGTCAAGAAGAATTGGGAAATTCAGAACGCAAAGATTAAATTTCCTAAACGAAGAACGACAGTGTGACATGCAATAGAAGAAAGAAATGGAAAAACAGAGTTTTGATTTGACTCATTATTTTCAGGGCAGAGACATTCTAGGTCCTTCTTTGCTGACTGATGCTTTTTCCCTGACTACCCAGAATATATAAAACCCCATGCCCAGCCATCTACAGACCCTTTCATCTCTATAACTGATAACTATTTGGTGGAAGACTGCAAGGGAACGTTTTCCTCACTCATAGCTTAGCCCAACAAAATTCCATTTGGGAAAAGGAATAGGACAAATTGACATTATCACTGTCATGGATTGAATTGTGTCCCCCAAAAAATGTGTGTAGCAACTTGGCTGGGTCATGATTCCCAGTATTGTATGATTGTGTTATCTGTTGTAATGTAAACTCTATCACTATGATGAGATTATATGTGATCTCCTTATGTGTTGTAAATTCTATCACTGTGATGAGGTTATACTGATGAGGTTGACAAGATTAGATAGTGTTTTAATGCAATCTCTTTTGAGATACAAAAGACGGAAGTGAACAGAGACACATAGGAACCTCGTACCACCAAGAAAGCAGTGCTGGGAATAAAGCGTGTCCTTTGGACCTGAGGTTCCTGCGCAGAGAAGCTCCCAGACCAAGGGAAGACTGATGACATGGACCTTCCTCCAGAGCCGATGGTGAAAGTGTTCTCCTGGAGCTGAAGCCCTGAATTTGGACTTGTAGCCTACTGGACTGTGAGAGAATAAACTTCTCTTTGCTAAATCCATCCACTTGTGGCATTTCTGTTGGAGCAGCACTAGTTGACTAAGACAATCACTAAACTATCACAAATGTTCTTTTGGGGGCGGGGTGCTGTTGGAAATAGCTAGAAGTTTCTATAAATATTTCAAGTTCAAGTAAATAGTTTAACTGAATTGAGTAATCCCAATGAGTCCCAATGATGTGCTGAAACAGGAGGTTTCCGGAATGCGTTTCTCACAAATACCCAGAGACTATAATTTCATTAAACGAAAACTGCCTAACTTTTCAAACTAGATTTTTTTTTTTTGTGGTCATCATATGGTCATATAAGAATAACTATAGTATTTACCTACAGAATTGTTAGGAAGTAAAGCAGATCATGTATTTAAAATACTTAAAATACATGGTAAGCCTTCAATATATAAGAACTAAACAAACAAACAAAAGAAGAGAAGTCAAACAAAATCATCAACCCCTGAATCCCAGAGTCAACAGCTTGTTATCCCACTTCATGCAAAAAATATCTCTGTAATCTGGAGAGAGGTAAGTTACTGATGTGAAATGGAGGCCAACATGATGCCTTCCAAATCACTCAGTGTCTACTGGGCAAGGGGCTGGTGTTTGCTGATACCCCATCCAGAGCCGTTTGTATTCAGTCCATCAGTCCCCGGCTTCCACTTACTTCTTTAGGAGCATAAGCACCAAATCCAAGGACTGGCATGAAATGTCCATCATTCAGTCTCACAGAATGTATACGATTGAGGTCCATCACTGTCTCAGTCCTGGCTAACCTGACTCTGTCCTTCCTTCGTCTTCCCAACTGACCGCCAGCCTCAGTGGAGAGAAGGCAGCAGCCTTTCCTTCCTTTATACCAACCGCAAGGAAGAGAGGCAGGGCAGAGATTCAGCAGCCAATGAGTTCAAAATGGAACTGGAATCAATCCTTTGACGTTAAGTAATTCTTTCAAGTCACCACAGGCATACCTTATGGGAATGGTGCACAGAAATATTATCCACGCTAACAGACTTTGAATGTTCTCTTCAACATTGCCCACAATTGATTGCTAAGTTAACAACAACAACAAGAAAAATATGTCAATTTGTCCTTGATAATTATATCAGGCTTCCTTTACACGATTCAAAGTAATCATTAGGCTGATCATTTCTAAGTTCAGGATCTTAGTTAAGTTCCTCACCCTCCACTTCATCACAAATCCCACACAAAAAAATAATTACTTAGAATTTCTTGAACAAAACTTGAAGCCTGGTCCCAGGCACACATGAGATGTAATAAATTTCCTTGGGAACTTCCCATTCCTGGTTCCATTATCTTTTTCCCCATTCCACCTTCTGATTCTTTGTGTTCTCTTATTTCCTTGAAACCGTTTGGCGTTTTCTTGAATTTATCTGAAATCAGAGATTTCTGTGTTTTTATATTTGTTCCAGCTATTGCCTCTTCCTGTAATAGCCTGCTTTCCTACCCTTTCCTTCCATCAGCCATGTGAAGTCTTACTTATCCTCAAAGCATGTGCTCCAGGCTCGCGTCATTTATGATGCCTTCTATGACCTTGCCAGATAAAGTTGATCACTCTTTCCTGCATGCTCTCACATAATTATAGCTTCTATTAATGCAGCTTAGAAAAAAAAAAAAAAACTCATTAGTGAAATTACATTCGAACCTAACCTATTATGCAAGATAAACCCCCTATGTGGAGTTTTCTTTAATGTTACTGTTATGCTATGCTTCCCCCAATCTGTATTTGTGCCATCGGTATTTTAGAACCAATTACAGAACATAACATTATTCTTTGTTAAATTTATCTTATTACTTTTCAACCCTTCATTTGGCTGATCAAGGCCAGAATCCTGTTACAAACCTTACAATTCTGTGATAATCCTGTTACAACATGTTACAAACATTTCTAATGCTCCCTGTAATATTTATCTGTATTTTGCACTAAATGCTCTGTTGAATTGCAGTAGGGAGCAATCCCATCCGAGAGGCAACTATTGATTATATAGGAGAAAGAGAAGATAATAACTGGGGAAATGTTTTGAGTGGGTGAGGATATGTCAACTAATGCATGAGTAGAGGGGTGGCCTTAGATAGGAACTTAGGGAGTACATTCATAGCATCAGGAGAGCAGGCAATCCATACAGGCATACATATATGCAGTTGGTAAATGTGATGGTGGGCAATTACTTCTATTTCTCAGTGCAATAAAAAGCAAGGTCATCAGTTGAAAATGAAGGTGCTGGAGAAGTTCTTGGAAGTTTGGCTCAAAGAGGAAAAGATGTGAAATCATCATCTAGAAAAACAGATGAGTACTTTAGGGAAATGTAATATGATTGTGGCTTCTGTTAAAGTTACCATTTGAAAAACAAAGCTCAGTCCTGTTTGTTATGTTAAGAGTGTTCCTACAACTGGCCTTAGAAAAACTTCAGTGAGTTGTTAAATTAGAGCCTATAGATAAACATGTTGTTTTAACTACCTTAAAGCACCTAGGCATTATCTCTTTTCTCTCAGTTAAATAAGTGGAGTTTATTTACACTTTCCTAACTAGTGGTCATTTCTGTACCCAAACAGTTCAATTAAGTTGGCCCAGCTGCAATTATATCACTAACTTGCATATCACTAAACTTTCATGTCAAAATTGTTTATACTTTTCATTTAAGAAATATTACCTTAGTTAAAATGTATCAAGTCTGAGAGATTTGTGTTAGACTAGAAACTGATACAAAGAAAGTTTCACAGTTAATTGCCACCTTTGTAAATCTCATCTCCTTTCCTGCCATTACTTTGATGGGAAGTTATTATCTGTACTCACTCTACTTGTTAAATATGTCTTTGCATTGCCTGTAAGGCAAAGCATACTGCTATAGCTAAACTGAACACTTACTCTCCTGTGGCTCATTTCTTCAATAAATTTAGTTCGTATAAATATCAAATTAGAGTGTTGGTCCAGTGACTTCACGAGGACAGTTTCAACCAGTTGATACCAAAACAAAGAACCTGTGCAACTCAGGTAAGTACAGGCAACCTGGTTTGTGTTTGTGCCATCGAAACTCTCTGTTCGCTGTGAACTAACAATATTTTTTAGAGAGGGAGGTTGAAGTTAATACTACAGGTGAAGCTTTACAGAACAAATAGTTTCCATTAAACAGTAGTATACATATTGTTTTATGACATTCGTTAACAACCCCATGACATGTCAACCCTCTCCCTTCTCGACCTTTTTTTTTTTTGGTGAAAATATACATAGCCAAAGATACACCATTGCAAAAATTTCTACATGCACAGTTCAGTGACATTGACTACACTCTTCCAATTGTGCTGCTGTTTTCACTTTAGATGAAGGTTTACAGAACAGAATAGTTTCTCATTAAACAGTTAGTACGCATGTTGCCCTATAACAATGGTTGACAACCTCACAACACATCAACACTATCCTTACTCAACCTTGGGTTCCCTATCACCAGCTTTCCTGTCCCCTTCTGCCTTCTAGTCCTT
>NW_004444003.1:14285509-14297823 GCF_000243295.1 Trichechus manatus latirostris | reverse complement strand
CAAATGGCACTCAGAAAGCCGGCCAGTGTTGGTGGGTGGAATCCAGGCAGCCGATGTTTCTCGGACAAGAGACTGTGGCCACGGGAAGCAGAGGAGGCTGAGTGGGGGTGAAGAAGGGTGGGGTGGGGAAGCGTATATCACAACTTACCAGTTGTTCTGTCTCCCGCTGGAAGCTCCATGAAGCTGCTTTCTCATACCCCCTATTTGCTGGTCTTTTATAGGAGTCCAAGATGGCAGATCTGCCCTGAGTTAGCTGATAGGGGACCTCTGCATGAATCTCTCCTCGCTCTCTGTTCTCTGTCAGTTTTCTCACTCCATTGGTGCTGGGCTGAGTTCTTTATCTCTTCATTTGATGTTTGAGGGTTTCAGGATTGTTGTTTTCTTTGTTTGGCTTAGTTTTTGGATCTTTGCTGTGGAGGGACGACGTGGTGCTCCTGCCTAGAGCGCATTTGCCAGAAGTCTGCAGAAATATTTTTAGATGAGCATCCTGGTAAATGTGAATGTGTTAATGAAGGCTGAAGTAGAAGAGAGATGTCCTTCGGGAAAGTTTTTAATAGGAGCCTCTGTAAGCAGTTCCAACATTTTATCTAATCTCTCATTCTGTGCAGAACACAGCCTGAGTCATAAGGAGAACACCACAGCATGGACAATCTCTGTCCTTGAGGAGGGAGCTGATGGTTGACTGGGGGAGGCAGAACAATGGCTCCTCAAGACATGGAATATGACAAATCATGGGCATGTGACAGGGGCTGCTCCAGCCCTGACACGCATTTTCTTCCAGGGAACTTTTGTTCATTTCTCTACAGTCCTTGGAGTCCACCTTTCCTCAGACACCCCTGAAACTACTGAACCTGAACAGGAAAAAACTGTTGCTCACAAAGCTGATAAGTGGTATTTGTTGTTTGCACACTTGCTTCTTTGTATTTGCATTTAAAAATTGAGAATTGCTGATCCTGACCTAAATTTGACCCCAAACCAACCTTCTATGTTATATAATTATTTACCATCTTGTGTTTGGTGGCGCAGTGGTTAAGAGGTCGGCTGCTAACTAAAAGATTGGCAGTTGGAATCCACTAGCCACTCCTTGGAAATTCTATGGGGCAGTTCTACTCTGTCTTATAGTGTCACTATGAGTCAGGATCAACTCAACAGCAATGGGTGTGTTTGGTTTGGTTTTTGGTTGGCTTAACTCTGAGGCAACAAGTCACTGGAATTGATATGAAATGTTTTTACGTTCTCACATTGTCTGCAAACAAAAGTCAGTAAGTTTAAGCCACTTGTGGTCATTATCTTCCTGGGGCCTTCCTATCTATATGAATAAATTCCTATCCATTGGTTTTCCAAAATTAGAATACTTATGCTATTAGAAAACGTATTGGGGAAAATACTTAACTAGAGAGAAAAGCTATCTCACAAGCAAGATAGGTTAGTTTCTGATGCCAACCAGAAATATTTGCCATGGAAAATATTCAGAAAAATCAAATTTATGGTATAGACAGACAAAAAAAAATTCAATGTTTTCACTTTGTCTTCAGAAATCCATTCAAAAGCAAAACACTGAATTCCCAAATTATGAAAAAGAGGTCAGTTCCAGTCGCTTAAGAATGAAGTGTTTGACACCAGCCCAGGGGCAAAGACAAGAAGTCAGGAGGGGACAAGAAAGCTGGTAATAGGAAACTCAAGGTTGAGAAAAGGAGACTGTTGACATATCCTGGGTTTGGCAACTAAATTTACAAAACAATATGCATACTAATTGTTTAATGAGAAGCTCTTCATTCTGTAAACCTTCATCTAAAGTACAATAAAAAGAAGAATGAAGCGTTCGTTAGGTAGAGAGTCAAGAAGAATTGGGAAATTCAGAACTCAGAGATTAAATTTCCTAACAGAAGAGTGACAATGTGATAAGCAACAGAAGAAAGAAGAGGAAAAATAGACTTTTATTTGACTCATCATTTTTAGGGCAGAGACATTCTTGTTCGATCTTTGCTGGCTGATGCTTTTCCCCTGACTACCCAGGAGATATAAAACCCCATGCCCAGGCATCTACAGACCCTTTCCTCTCTACAACAGATAACTATTTGGTGGAGGACTGCAAGAGAACATTTTCCTCACTCACAGCTTAGCCCAACAAAATTCCATTTGGGAAAAAGAATAGGGCAAATTGGCATCATCACTAAACTATCACAAATGTTCTTGGGGTGTGGGAACAGATTATCCTATTTAATCTGTTAGAAATAGCTAGAAGTTTCTGTAAACATTTCAAGTTCAGGTAAAGAGTTTTAACTGAGTTGAGTAATCACAGAGAATCCCAATGATGTGCTGAAACAGGAGGTTCCCAGAATGCATTTCTTACAAATACACAGAGACTATAATTTCATGGAAACCCTGGTGACGTAGTGGTTGAGAGCTATTGCTGCTAACCAAAAGACTGACAGTTCGAATTCACTGGGAGCTCTCGGAAAGTCTATGGGGCAGTTCTACTCTGTCTTTTAGGGTCGATATGAGTTGGAATTGACTCGACTGCAATGGGTTTGGTTTCGGTTTTTTATAATTTCGTGAAAGGAAAACTGCCTGACTTTACAACCTAGAGATGTCTTGTTTTGTTTTGTTTTTCACAGTCGCCATATGGCCACATACTTCAGGACATGATTGTTTGGAGCAGAAATCTGCAACTAAACCAAAGGAAGCACTTCTTTGGCCAAACAATGTATAGGAGGAGATCTGGAAGAAGAAATTTCTCCCAAACAGTGCTGTATACAAGATAGTGATTAATCAATTCGATTATACCCATTTTCTTTGAGAGTATGAACATGAGACGTGATAATAGACACTTACAGAAAAGAAACACAGACAGAAAGCAGAAAAAGGAAGCCACAAGGCAGTAGAGGTCATGAGACAGTGTAAGCCAGAAAGTAGAAGAGACAGGGAGTTTGCTATCAGTAACAACAAAAGGCCACCACTGTCTGTCAGTTTTTCATACTATGGTGACTTGCATGTTGCTATGATGCTTGAACTTATGCCACCAGTATTCAAATATCAGCATGGTCAGCTATGGTGGACAGGTTTCAGCAGAGCTTCCAGACTAAAACAAACTAAGAAGAAAGGCTTGGAGACCTACTTTCAAAAGTTAGCCAACAAAAACCCCATGAATCACAACAGAATATTGTCCAATATAGTGCTAGAAGATGAGCCTCTTAGCTTGGAAGACACTCAGCAATGGACACAAGCAACAGTGGACTCAACATCCCAACAATCATGAAGATGGTGTAGGACTGGGCAACAATGTTTAGTTCTGTTGTACATGGGGTCCCATGAGTCAGAGCAGGGTTGATGGCAAATAACAGCAACAGGAAAATATAGTATAAAAACAGGAACCAAAAAAACCTGAATAACGGAAATGGAAAAATTTCTAGAGTAGGGAACAAAGGATTTTGATTTCCAAAGAGACAACTATTGAAGAGTTGTTGCTGCAATATGAGAACTATTTTTACGTTAATTAAATGGGTTTTATTTGTTTGTTCATCTGTTTGCAATAATAAAACCAGGATCTAATACAAATAAAAAGGGAGTTTATTGTAAGGATATGGGGGTGACTAAGGAATCAAGGAAAATTGGAACACCCAGGACTTAGGATGGTCAAGAACCAGGGCAGCTGGGGACGGTTGAGCCCCAGCTATAACTCCCACATTTTGCCTCTCTTCTTTCTAAATTTCAAATTCCTACAAGGGAAACTCTGATTGAGAATCAGGTGTTGATGCCTAGGTTAATCTGCAATCTGCAATGGTCCAGAGGGCAGGACCAGTAGTGTAGACACAGTTGTTAACGGTCATGCCTGTGTATTTGGAAGCCATTTCTAGGGAAGACTGAACTATGAGCCTGGCAGCCACTTGCAGGAATTATCTGGAAGGGTATCCTGAAATGCTGCCTTATGAAACCCCTGGCTGTTCCCCTGTCTCCTCCCTTCTTGGTGCATTCTTACAACAAAACCCCATCCCTTGTCTCTGTACATGCTTCTGTTCTTTGCAACTGGATAGAGCTCAGTATATAAAAAATTCTACTTCTAGAAACTTATCCTAAGGGAATAATTAACTCAAAGCTATTTGTATAGAAATGTTCACTTCATGGTAATATTTGCAATAGTAAAATTCTGAGGGTAACTCTATGGTCCTAACAGGAGATTTATCAAATAAATTATGCTAACTTATGAAATTCATGCAACCACTAAAAATTATGCTTTTGAAAAATATTTAAAGAAATAGGAGTATGAGCATGAGATATTAGTAAATTAAAAATCTGAGTCAATGTCATGGGGTTGTTAACCATTGTCACAGGGCGATACGTGTACGAATGGTTTAATGAGAAACTATTTGTTCTGCAAACCTTCATCTAAGGTACGAAAAAAAAAAAAAACACAATTCTCTATGTGAGATCAAATTGACAACAGCAACTCAAAAGGTTTAATGGTTAGCCTAGGAGGCAGTGAGTTGAAGATAATGGTGATGGAATAATTTGGAAAAGGATAGTGAAAATAACAGCACAACTGGAAGAATGTAATCGATGTCACTGAATTGTACATGTAGAAACTTTTGAAATGTGTAACTTTGGCTATGTATATTTTCACCAAAAAAAAAGGTCCTCCAAGGTCGAGAAGGGAGAGTGTTGACATGTTATGGGGTTGTTAACCAGTGTCATAAAACAATACATGTACTGACTGTTTAATGAGAAACTATTTGTTCTACAAACCTTCTTCTAAAGTACAATAAAAAAAACTTAAAAAAAATTCAAGTCAATAAGCAGTATATATGACTCAATGCTGTTTAAAATAAAATTAATACATGTGTATTATTCTGGATCCTTTGTGGCACAGTGGTTAAGAGCTTGGCTGCTAACCAAAAACAGTCAGTGGTTTGAATCCACGAGCTGCTCCTTGGAAACTCGATGGGAGAGTTCTACTCTGTCCTATAGGGTCACTCAGTGGCAATGGGTTTTATATTATTCTAGGGTCAGCTAAAACTAGAGCTGTGTCATCTCAGGGTGTGGGATGGTATTTTTGATAGCAATGAAGCAGAACATCTGGGATACCAAAATCATGTGAAAATGTTCACTACAGATTAGTAAGTAAGCACAAGTAAGCCTGTGCTTACCTTGCTTACTGGGTCGTATGAAACTAATGAGAATAGCTAAAAGCTAATTGCTAAGGAAAAATAACAGAGGAACTAAGTCTTTATGACATGGTGGATACATGTGCCAATAACACAGAAGAGAGGCTAGTGGAGATGAGAACTGTTATGGATTGAATTGCCTCCTCAAAAAAGATATGTTGAAGTCCTAACCCCTGGCATCTGTGAAGGTGACCCTGTTTGAAAATAGGGTCTTTGAAGACATTATCAGTTAAATTAACATGAAGTTATTCTGGAGCAGGGTGGGTCATAATCCAATATGATTGGTGTCTTTATAAAAGAGAAGAGACCCAAAGACACAGAAGGAAGATGGTCACGTGATCACAGAAGCAGAGGTTGCAGCTGCAAGCCCAGGAACAACTGCAGCTACCAGAACCTGGGGGAGACATGAGAGGATCTCCCCCTAGAGCCTTCAGAGAAAGCATGGCCCAGCCAACACTGAATTCAGACTGTGAGACAATAAATTTCTGCTGTTCTAAGCCACCAAGTTTGTTATGTTAGACCAAAGAAACAAATACAAGCAGTAACTGCAAGTAGTGGGTAACTGAGTTCTTTTTAAAAAATTAAGTAAAATTTGTTCTCCTTTAAAAGCAAAGCCCAACTGACCATCAGCATCACCCTCCTACCTTCACCCATGAAAATCCTTATAAGTCTTTCTCTATCAGGGATCACTGGATAGTATGATAGGATAAGAAACCTCTAAATTCTGCACCAAGTGGGTTCTCCCAAGGGAAGTAAGGCTATCCCAGTCCTTCAGAATTATGCACCACTTGAGAAAAGGCAGGATTGTCTTAAAGTATTTTGGTGGAGGACAGAACAATAATTACTTACAGGAAAACTAAGAATAGTTGGATGGAGGCCAAGAAATTCTAAAAGGGGATTAGAGCCAAAGAGAGGACAAAGTTCTATCGGATCTCTCTAGTTCTCCAGGAGAGGGTGACTCAGTGTCATGACAGAAGTGTTAACATTGCATGAGGATAAAAATGTTGAACACTTACATAATTCTCCCTGAATAACTGGGAGTTCATTGTAAAACAACAAGCAGAAAAATTGCCTAACTGGCTGTGACAATCCATCGAACACCTTCACCCCCCCAAATAGAGCTATTGTTGTTAGGTGCCATTGAGTTGCTTTCATAGTACTTGACACCTTAAAAGCTTGCATGCAGCCATCCAAGGCACAACAGTTGGTGTCTATTTGCCCGGAGCAACAGAGGAATAAGAGGAATCAGGAATAGGAGAAATAAATAAAACTTGTAGCTAACCGCCTCCATGAACAACTGCCTCTTTTACCATGAGACCAGGAGAACTGAATGGTGCTTGGATATCATTACTGAACAATTTGATCAAAGATTCTATTGAAGAACCCCGATCAAAAGGGGGAAAATGCAGAACAGAATGTCAAATTTGAATGGAATCCAGTCTTTATGGAGCAATGGAGTCTGGATGAAACTCTGAAACTATTTCCCTGAGAATATTTAAACGTTAAAACAAAAATATCCCCTGAAGTCTTCTTAAAACTAAACACTAGTTTAGCTTAACTAGTAATGAAAGTCCACTGTGAGCATTATACTCTTCAAGGTCTATCTATATGGGATCAAACTGACAACAGAAAATCGCAATGTTAGATAAGAACCATAAGGGGGAAATAAGTTTATGTTAATGGGGAGGAGCAACTCAGGCAAGGGGGGAGAGAATGGTCGCACAATGCCAAGAATGTAATCAATATCACTGAATTTTACCATAGAAATTGTTGGGTTGGTGTATGTTTTCCTGTATATATAAAATAATAAAATAAAATAAATTATAAATATAAATTTTAAAAAGATATACAAGGAGACTTCTGGGCAACATGGCCCTATAGAAAGTAGAACCACGCCATCCCTCCACAGCAAAGAAATGAAAAACTATGTCAAACAGAGACAAACGTCAATCCTGAAACCCTAAGCATCAAATGAAGAGATAAAGAACTCAGCCAAGCACTGAATGGAATAAGAAACTGACAGAGAACAGAGAGCATGGAGAGATACATGCAGAGGTCCACTATCAGCTAATGCAGCACGGATTCACCATCTTGGACTCCTGTCAGAGATTGGTGAACAGGGATTATGGGAAAGCAGCTTCACAGAGCTGCCAGCAGGAGAAAGAACAACCGGTAACCCACAATATAGGCTTTCCCACCACCCACCCTTCTTCACCCCGACTTAGCCTCCTCTGCTTCCTGCAGCCACAGTCTCTTGGCTGGGAGGCACCGGCTTCAGCCCTCTGCTGCTTGGATTCCACCTGCCCACACTGAACGACTCCCTGAGTGCCATTTGTTTGTTGCTGGTATTGCTTTTTTCCACTTCTTTTTCTTTCTTCCATATCTGTCACAACCTCCCCCTCCTTTCTCTCAAATACCTGGCTCTGTGTACCATCTTTGCTTTTTCCTGAAAGGCTGTGAACATCACTCAACTATGGAACTGCTTTCTAGCCCACACCGCCATGCTGGTGGGATCCCCAGTGCTTTTTGTTTGTTTGTTTTGATTTCTTCTGTTTTGATTTGTTTGTTTGTTTGTTTTCTTTTTCTTGTCTCGGATTGGAATCCACTTCTAGCTGGGCTGTACTGTGCAGCTTAGGAGCTACTTCCTCAATCTGCACAGGCAACTGGTGGGATCCCTGGGGGCATTTCTTTTTCTTTTGGTTCTTGTTTTCTTTTCTTTTTCCCTTTTTATCTTTCTTCATGTCTCAGTTTCCCATCTCTCTGTACTTACCTTCTCTTCCTGACTCCTGAAAAACTGACGCTGTATGACACCTCTACCTCTTCTAGCCAGACTGTACTTTGCGGCTTGGAAACCACATCCTTAGTCTTTGTAAAGGCACTTGTGGGATACCTGGGGGCTTTTCTTTTCTTTTTTCTTTTTTTTTTCCCTGATTTTTATTTATTTATTTACTCTTTTTCTTTATTTTGTTTTTTCCCTTTTTCTTCTTCTCCATTTCTCAGTCTCTCATCTCTCCATTCCAACAGCGAGCTCCTTTAGCAATCTTTTTTGTTTGTTTGTTTTTGGTTCGTGTTTCCCTTCTCTCTCTCCTCCTTCCCATACCCATCTTAGCTCCATACATCACAATCTCCCCCCTCCTTCCTGTCTACCTGCAACATGTGCTGAACATCACATCCTCAAGCAGCATGGGCACAGCCTACCATAACCTGCCCTGCACTGATTCCTGGCCCGCCCTGTCAGCCCTAGTACGTGCCACGAAAAACCCATTCCAGGAATGTCCCTACAGCTGGACCTACCCTTATGCACCATAGCTGAGTGACTGACCCTGCCCATTGGAGAAGGAGGCAAAAAGTATCGTGCCAACAGATGAGCAAACAACAAAGAATGCACAGCCTGCCTGCTGAGACCCAACCAAACAAAACAAAAAATCAGGATGAAACAAACAAATCTACAATCAGTAAATGAGGAAAATAACTACTGAATGTCCCAAAGACAGCAGACAATATCAAAACTATTAAAAAAACAGGACAGGATGGTTTCAGTAGGTGTCCAAAATAAAACACTAGATGACTTTCAAGTAAAAGAAAAGGCACTGGAACTACCGGATAGGGAATTCAAATCTCTAATATTCAGAAATATCCAAGAGTTGAAGTAAAATTAGACAAAAATGAGGAAGAAACAGACAAATTCACAGAAAAGGCAGAAAATTCATGGAAAATACAGACAAAAAAATGGAAGAATTCAGGAAAATAATACAAGAACAAAGTGCCAAAATAAATTCACAACTAGAAATCATACAAAAACAGCAATTAGAAATTCAAAAGATAAACTACAATATCTCAGGAATGGACGGTGTCATAGAAGGGCTGAAGAGAAAGTTTGAAACAATGGAAGACAGGCTCAGCAAAATTGAAGACAAATACTTGGATACAACTCTGAGGAAAAATCAGAAAAAAGAACAAAGAAAAATGAAGAAACCCTAAGAATTATGTGGGATAAAATCAAAAGCAAAAATTTGGGAATGATCAGAGTTCCAGAACAGGGGGAGAAAACAGAGAGGATCATTGAAGAACTGCTGACAGAAAACTTCCCCAGTATCATGAAAGATGAAAAGTTGACCATCCAAGAAGCTCAACGAACTCCATATAAGATAGCTCCCAAAAAGAAAATCACCAAGTCATATCATAATAACACTCACAAAAACAAAAGACAAAGAAAGAATCCTGAGAGCAGCTCAAGAAAAACAAAAAGTCACATACAGAGAAGAAACAATAAGACTAAGCTTGGATTATTTGGCACAAATCATGCGGCAAGAAAGCAATGGGATAATATATATAAAACCTTGAAAGAAAAAAATTGCCAGCCAAGAATAATGTATCACACAAAACTCTCATTCAAATATGATGGTGCAATTAGGAAATTTCCAGATAAACAGAAATTAAGGGATTATGTAAAAACCAAACTAAACTTACAAGAATTATTAAAGGGAGTCCTTCAATCTGAGAACAAACAACTTCAGCTCACAGGCTGAATCCAGGATACAGGATGGTACCAGCCAGATACCAATCTAGGAAATGAACTCTCAAAGACTATCCAATACCAAAATAATTACAATAGGGAACCAGAGAGGTTAATCTGTAAATGACGACAACATCAGAATAATAAAAGAGGGAAAAGACTGTGTAGATACAGAACCATCCAATGGAGAGGAAGGCAAGTCATACCAAGTAATAACAGATTGGTTCAAACCAAGGAAGATAACAGTAAATTTCAAGGTAACCAAAAAGAAAGTTAACAAACCTACTCATCAAAAGAAAAAAGAAAAACATAAGTCACAGGGAAAAAAAATGATAAAAATAAAAGAAATGAAAAAAATCCACAAACAAAAGGAATTCAGCACAGAAGAGTAAGAGGAACAAAGGAAACTTCAGCACAACAACAACAACAAAAAAATAGTGGCAATGAACTCATACCTATCTATAATTACACTGAATGTAAATGACCTAAATGCACCCATAAAGACACAGAGAGTGACAGAATGGGAAAAAAAACAGCATCCATCAATATGCTGTCTACAAGAGACACACCTTAGGCTTAAAGACACAAACAAACTAAAACTCAAAGGATGGAAAAAATATATCAAGCTAACAACTACCAAAAAAGAGCAGGAGTGGCAATTCTAATCTCAGATAAAATAGACTTTAAAACAAAATCTACCATAAAAGACAAAGAAGGACACTATATAATGATTAAGGGGACAATCCATCATGAAGACATAACCTTAATAAACATCTACACACCCAATGACAGGGCTCCAAAATACATAAAACAAACTCTAACAGCACTGAAAAGAGAAACTGACAGTTCCACAATAGTGGAACATCTAGAAAGAAACTCAACAGAGATACAGAAGACCTAAAGGGCAAAATCAGCTAACTTGACCTCATAGACATATATAGAACACTCCACCCAACAGCTGCAAAATTCACATTCTTTTCCAACACACATGGAACATTCTCCAGAATAGACCACATCTTAGGCCACAGAGCAAGCCTCAACAAAATCCAAAACGTTGAGGTAATACAAAGTGTCTTCTCTGACCCCAATGACAACAAGGTAGAAATTAACAACAGGAAGAGCAAGGAAAAAAATCAGTTACAAAGAAACTGAATAACACCCTGCTTACAAACCACTGGGTAATAGAAGAAATCAGAGATGGAATCGAAAAATTCCTAGGCTCAAATGAGAATGAAAACACATCATACCAAAACTTTTGTGACACAGCAAAGGCAGTCCTCAGAGGACAATTTATAGTAATAGATGTACACATCAAAAATGTAGATAGGGACAAAATCACAACATTAACTACAGAATTTGAACAAATAGAAAACAGCCAAAAAAGCCCCCAGCAACCAGAAGAAATGAAATAATAAAGATCAGAGCAGAAATAAATGAAACAGAGAATACAAAAACAATAGAAAGAATTCAAAAGTTGTTTCTTTGAAAGGATCAACAAAATCGATAAACCGCTGGTCAAACTGATAAAAGACAAACAGGAGAGGACACAAATAATCGAAATAAGAAATGCAATGGGCACATTACAACAGACCCAACTGAAATAAAAAGGATTATAACAGAGTATTATGAAAAATTGTACACCAACAAATTTGAAAACCTAAAGGAAATTGACAAATTTTTAGAAACACACTACCTACCCAAACTACCACAAAGTCATGTTGAAAATCTGAACAGATCCATAATAAGAGAAGAGATTGAAAAAGTAATTAAAAAAAAAAATCCCAATCGAAAAATATCCCTGGCCCACTGGAGAATTCTACCAAACATTCCAAGAAAAGCTTATACCAGTACTTCTCAAACTATTTCAGAACATAAAAAAGGAAGTGATACTTCCGAACTCATTCTACGAAGCCAGCGTAATCCTGATACCAAAACCCGGCAAAGATGCCACAAAAAAGAAAATTACAGACCAATATTGCTCATGAATATAGAAGCAAAAATTCTCAACAAAATGCTAATCAATAAAATTGAGTATTATATCAAAAAAATAATAGACCATGACCAAGTAGGATTCATACCAGGTATGGAAGAATGGTACATCATTACAAAATCAATCAACACAACCCACCACATAAATAAAAGAAAAGAATCACAGGATCATCTCAATTGATGCAGAAAAGGCATTCAACAAAGTCTAACACCCATTCCTGATAAAAACTCTCATTAAAATAGGAATAGAAGGGAAATTTCTCAACATAATAAAGGGCATCTATGCAAAACTGATGGCCAACATCATTTTTAATGAAAAGAGGCTGGAAACATTCCCCTTGAGATCAAGAACAAGACAAGGATGCCCTCTATCACCACTCCTATTTAACATTGTGTTGGAAGTCCTACCTAGAGCAATAAGGCAAGAAAAAGAAATAATGGGCATCCGAATTGGTAATGAGGAAGTTAAACTGTCCCTATTTGCAGATGATATGATACTATATAGAAAACCCAAAAGACTCCATGAGAAAACTCCTGGAACTAATAGAAAGATTCAGCAGAGTAGCAGAATACAAGATAAACATACAAAAATCAGTTGGACTCCTTTACACCAATAAAGAGAATGATGAAAAGGAAATCATGAAAAC
>NW_004444003.1:14264417-14283631 GCF_000243295.1 Trichechus manatus latirostris | reverse complement strand
CAAGGGAAAATGAAGAGAACAAGATACAAGGGAAAGATCAGTCCAAAGGACTGATGCACCACAACTACCACGGCCTCTACTAGACCAAGTCCAGTACAGCTAGATGGTGCCCGGCTACCACCACTGACTGCTCTGACAGGGATCACAATAGAGGGTCCTGGACAGAGCTGGAGAAAAATGTAGAACATAATTCTAACTCACAAAAAAGACCACACTTACTGGCCTGACAGAGACTGGAGAAACCCAAGAACAACGGCCCCCGTACACCCTTTTAGGTCAGTAATGAAGTCACTCCCGAGGTTCACCCTTCAGCCAAAGATTAGACAGCCCTATAAAACAAAATGAGATTAATGGGGCACAACAGCCCAGGGACAAGGACTAGAAGGCAGCAGGGGACAGGAAAGCTGGTAATAGGGAGCCCAAGTTCGAGAAAGGAGAGTGTTGACATGTTGGTGGGGTTGTTAACCAATGTCATCAAACAATAAGTGCACTAACTGTTTAATGAGAAACTACTTATTCTGTAAACCTTCATCTAAAGTACAAAAAAATTTAAAAAAAAACACATACAAGAAAAAAAATTCCTAAGAATAAATAGTTAAATCCATTATATGTGTTTTCTCCCCAAAGAAAAACAAAAAAACAGAATAGACATAGAGACACACACACAGGGGGAAGAGACTTGAGGAAGACTGTACAAGCAAAGGAATACCAAAAATTCCTTGCAGACACAAGAAACCAACAGATAGGCCCAGAGAAGGAATTGACATGGTTGAAACCCTGATTTGGACTTTTAACTTCCAGAATTGCAACAAAAAACATTTTTTGTTGTTGTTCTTTGAAGTCACCCACTTGTCGTATTTTTTTGTTGTCATTACAACAGCACTGTTGTTGACGTTAAGTGCCATTGAGTCAGTTCTGACCCATAGTGACCCTATGTATAACAGAATGAAACATTGCCGGGTCCTGCGCTATCCTCACAATCGTTGTTATGCTTGAGCCCATTGTTGCAGCCACTATGTCAATCCATCTCGTTGAGGGCCTTCCTCTTTTTCATTCACCTTCTGCTTTAGCTAGGATAACATCCTTCTCCAGGAACTGGTCCCTTCCGATAACATGTCCAAAGTATATGAGACAAAGTCTCACCATCCTTGCTTCAAATGAGCATTCTGGCTATACTTCTTCCAAGACAGATTTGTTCCTTCTTCTGGTAGTCCTTGGTGTATACAATATTCTTTGCCAACATCCTAATTCAAAGGCATCAATCCTTCTTTGGCCTTCCTTATTTGCTATCCAGCTTTCACAAGCATATGAAGTGATTGAAAAGGCCATGGCTTGGGTCAGGCGCACCTTAGTCTTCAAGGTGACATCTTTGCTTTTCAACACTTTAAAGACGTCTTTTGCAGCAGATTTGCCCAATACAATGCGTTGATTTCTTGACTACTGCTTCCATGGGCATTGATTGTGGATCCAAGTAAAATGAAATTCTTTACAAATTCAATATTTTCTCCATTTATCATATTGCTTATTGGTTCAGTTGTGAGGATTTTTGTTTTCTTTTGGCTGAGGTGTAATCCATACTGAAGGCTGTATTTGATCTTCATCAGTAAGTACTTCAAGTTCTCTTTGTTTTCTACAAGCAAGTTTGTGTCATCTGCATATCACAGGTTGTTAATGAGTCTTCCTTGTATCCTGATTGAGGTGTAATCCATACTGAAGGCTGTATTTGATCTTCATCAGTAAGTACTTCAAGTGCTCTTCGTTTTCAACAAGCAAGGTTGTGTCATCTGCATATCGCAGGCACAGTGTGGATAAATCTGGAGGGCATTATGCTGAGAGAAATAAGTCAATCACAAAAGGACACTGTATGAGATCACTATTATAAAATTTCATGTAAAGGTTTACACACAGAAAGAAACAATCTTTGATGGTTAAGAGGGAGGATAGAGGTGGAAAGGGAAAAACACTAACTAGACATAGATAACTGGTAACTTTGGTGAAGGTTAAGACAGTACACAGTACTGGGGAAATCAGCACAGCTTGACCAAGGCAAGGTCATGAAAGCTTCATAGATACATCCAAACTTCCTGAGGGATGGAATTACTAGGCTGAGGGGTGGGGACCATGGTCTTGGAGGACATCTAACTCAATTGGCATAATATAGTTTATAAAGAAAATGTTCTACATCCTACTTTGGTGAGTAGCATCTGGGGGTCTTAAAAGCTTGTGAGTGGCCATCTAAAATACATCTACTGGTCCTATGCTGTCTGGAACAAGAGAGAATGAAGAAAACAAAAGACACAAGGGAAAGAGTAGTTCAAAGGACTAATGGACCACAACTACCACAGCCTCCACCAGACTTAGTCCAGCACAGCTAGCTGGTGCTCAGCTACCACCACCAACTGCTCTGACTGGGATCAAAACAGAGGGTCCTGGACAGAGCTGGAGAAAAATGTAGAACAAAATTCTAACTCACCAAAAAAAAGACCATACTTACTGGTCTGACAGAAACTGGAGAAGCCCTCAGAAGATAGTCCCAATATACTCTTTTAACTCAGTACTGAAGTCACTCCTGACGTTCACCCATCAGCCAAAGATTAGACAAGCCTATAAAACAAACAATAACACGTGTAGTTCAACCATGTATACAGTACTGAATGGACTCAGCAACCCAAAACAAAGATGAGAAGGCAGAAAGGGGCAGGAAAGTTGGAGGAATGGAAATAGGGAATCCAAGGTGGGGAAGGAGAGAGTGTTGACACATCGCAGGGTTGGCAACCAATGTCAAAAAACAATATGTGCATTGTTTAATGAGAAACTAATTTGCTCTGTAAATTTTCATCTAAAGCACAATTAAAAAAAAAAAAAGGCCAGTCTCAATCCATTTCAGCTCACTAATACCTAGGATATTGATCTTTATGTGCTCCATTTCATTCTTGACAACTTCCCATTTTCCTAGATTTATACTTCATATATTGCACACTCCAATTATTAATGGATGTTTGTAGCTGTTTCTTCTCATTTTAAGTCATACTAATCAGCAAATGAAGGTCCCAAAAGCTTGACTCCATCCACATTATTGAGGTCAATTCTGCTTTGAGAAGGCAGCTCTTTCCCAGTCATATTTGGAGTGACTTCCAACCTGATGGCCTCATCTCCTGGCACTATATCAGACAATGTTCTGCAGCTATTCATGAGGTTTTCATTAGCCAGTTTTTTCAGAAGCAGGTCACCAGGTCCTTCTTCCTAGTCTGTCTTAGTCTGGAAGCTCCAGTGAAATCTGTCCACCATGGGTGACCCTGCTGGTATTTGAAATACCGGTAGCATAGCTTCCAACATCACAGCAACACACAAGCTACCACAGTTGACAAACTGACAGCAGAGTGGTATTCCATTACGTGGATATGCCACATTTGTTTTATCATTAGCTGGTTAATGGACATTTGAAATATCTCCAATTTTTGACTACTATGAATAATGCTTCTACAAACATTGGTATACAAGTTCGTGTAAACATAAGTTTTCATTTCTCTTCAGTGGATATCTAGGATACCTATGAGTAGAATTGCTGGGCCATATAACAACTATTTAACTTGTTAAGAAACTGCCAAACTGTTTCCCAAGGTTGGTGTACCATTTTACATTCCCACCAATCCCCTGCCAGATGAAAATAAATACAGATCTATCCATCTGGGAAAGCCCCCAGTTGTACAATGCAGAGCTCTGATAGACTGAGTAGGAGAATGCGGTTTATTCTAGAAGGCCTAAGGGAGGCCATTAGCTTCTTGTCCCTAAATTTCTTCCTATTTTACCACCATACTTAACTGTGGGATCTTATTATTGCAGAGAAGGAAAAGGCCAGTTCAAAGCATATCTACCAGCACAAAGGAAAATAAATGTAGACATGCCCTGTAAGAGAGACCACAGTTACCTGAAATGTCTAGTCCTAGCTGGTTTTGGACACCTAGTCCTTTGCCAGATTCAAGTCTCCTCTTATGAGGTGGTGGGGAGCAACTGGCTCTCTTACCGTTCTGTAGCCATGGATCTAGGAAATGGATGCTGGTGCCTGTGTGTACTTATGAGATTTGATTCACTGGCATTGCTTAATCAGATTACCCATGCATTAATGTAATAAGAGAAACTTTCAAAAGGACAATTCATACAGGTCAAATTCTCTAGCAAAACAAAAATCACAGGCAAAAAAAAGAAAACTAAATCCAAAATAAATAAACAAACACAAAAAGAAAGACTAATAAGTAACAACAAAAGACTAGGCAAGAAGAACAAGAAAAAGACAGAAGAAGGAAGAAATTAACAAAGATAAAAGTAAATCAACAAAAAAGAAAGTAAGAACTAAACTTGTCCAATTAAACTTAAAGCTGATTTTTTTTTTAAGACCCAATATTTAGAAAGTCTGATAAAGGGGGGAAAGAAAGAAATATATAAATAAACAACATTTAGGATAAAAAGTGGAAGCTGAGTACATTACATAATCTCACATACCCTTATTGAAAGAGTTGAGTTATTACAATTGTTTTTGAGTGCAATTTTACAAAATCTGTCTAAGTTTAAAGAGCCATTGGTGGTTCAGTGGTAAAATTCTTGTCTTCCATGTGGGAGATCTGGTTGGATTCCTGGCCTATTCACCTCATGAGCAGGCACCACTATCTGTCAGTGGAGGCTTGCATGTTGCTCTGATGCTAAACAGCTTTCAGCGGAGATTCCAGACCATCATGGATTGAATTTTCTCCCCCAAAAATATGTGTCCACTTGGCTAGACCGTGATTCCCGATATTCTGTAGTTGTCCTCCATTTTTCTGATCTGATGGAATTATCCTGCATTTTGTGAGGTGTTGTAAATCCTAACCTCTATATGTTAATGGGCAGAATCAGTGTTGGGTGTATCTTGAGTCACTGCCTTACAAGAGGGTGTGACTTGTGTCACACCCTTAAGTCACACCCTTACTTGAGTCACACTCTTGCTTGAGTCATACTTTTTATCTTATAAGAGATAAAAGGAGAGAGAAGCCAGCAGAGAGGAGAGGTACCTGACTACCTCCAAGAAAGAAGAGCCAGGAGCAGTTTGCATCCTTTGGACTCAGGGTCCCTGTGCTAAGAACCTCCTAGATCCAGGGAAAGATTGGTGCCAAGACACATGGAGATCTCCAAGGAACTTTGGGCCCACAGATGTTGAAAGGAGACAAGGACCTTCCCCCAGAGCTGACAGAGAGAAAGCCTTTCCCTAGAGTTGGCACCCTGAATTTGGATTTCTAGCCTCCTAAACTATGAGAGAATAAATTTCTGTTTATTAAAACCATCTACTTGTGGTATTTCTGTTATAGAAGCATTAGATAACTAAGACACAGATTAAGATGGACTAAGAAGAAAGGCCTGGTGATCTACTTCTGAAAATCAGCCAATGAAAACCTTATGGATCACAACAGTCTGATCTTCAACCAATCATGGAAATGGCGGAGGACCGGATGACATTTCATTTCATTGTGCATGGGATTGCCATGAGTTGGGGGCCAATTTCACAGCAGCTAACAACAACATCTAAGTTTAAAATACCCTTATCCATTGACTCAGAAATTCTGCTCCTAAAAATGTCTCACAGAAATATATACACTTGTGTACAAAGCTAATTATACAAGGTGTTCATTGCTGCGTTGTTTCTAAAAAACAACAACAAAAATTAAAACAAATTCATTAATAGAGTTTAAGTTTAAATAAATTATGGCTCAAACCATACTGTGCAACCAGTCTCCCAAAACCTCAGAGGACCATTAAAGTTAACCCGTTAAAACCAAACCCATTGCCGTCAAGTGAAGTCCAACTCATAGCAACCGTATAGCCATTAAAGTTAGTAGGTATAACTTTCCACCACAATATGTTTTAAAAGAACTATTGCAACCTTTTTATACCTAATTAATTTTAAGGTAAGCTGCTCTGAGCCTTCATCCCACCAGACTGGAAGGAAATTCAACATCAGTCATTACTAAGGTTCATGTTCTTCAAAGGTTCTGATGTACTTACACTATTCAGTAAATTTGGATAGGGACATTTCAGGGCCTTTATTAGCCCATAAGACACCTTTGTGAGAATTAGAAAAAGCTCCATTACCTTGCACAGTCTTGCCCCCAAGGTATACAACTTAGCCAAGGGAGTACAGACTCCATTTGTGCCCTTAGCCAGGCGTTGTCGTCCAGGGCACAGTTGAACAGCAGTAGGTGGCAGCACTGAGCCGTATGTTATAAAGTCTGTACTGATCACCACTAATAGGCTTATTGTGCCAACCTGCATGGTTCCATGAAGGTGGACAGCCGTGCTGATTCTGTGCCAAGCTTGAGCCCTGAGAATCTTCCCAAGTCTGTGAGCCCCAAAGCCTTGGGGTCTAACCTTCCCAAAAGGATTGTGGAGAGTTACAGATGGCCACAAAGTCTTTGACACTCCTCACCATTGAATCTGAGCTCGACTGTGTCTGCTTTGATCAATAGAATGCAGTAAAATTGATGCCATGTGAGTTCTAGTCCTAGCCTTTAAAAGAACTGTCAACATCCATCTTGGGCTCTTAGAACTTCAGAAACCAGTTGCTGTCAAATTGATTCTGACTCATGGTGACCCCATAAGTGTCAGAGTAGAACCATGCTCCACAGGGTTGTCAATGGCTCATTTTTCAAAAGTAGATTGCCAGGTCTTTCTTCTGAACCTCTAATCTTTTGATCAGCAGCCAAGCGTGTTAACCATTTGCACCATGAACCTCATGCCATCAGATAAGAAATCCCAGTTACCCTGCTGGAGACTCTGGTGGAAGGGTCCTTGAGACTACATGGAGAATAAGAGGGGTCCAGCTGAGAGCAACCTTCTAGCCATCTCTGCTGAGGCATAGGCATATGAATGAAGCGTCCCCCCAGACTACCCAGGAGCCAGCTAAATATCACCAAGAGACCCCAGTTGATGCCACATGGGGCAGAAGAATCATTCAGTAAAGCTATGCCTGAATTCTTGACCCACAAAATTATGAGATATAATAAATGGTCTTTATCTTAAGACCTTAAGTTTTCAGGTAGCTTGTTATGCAGTAACAGATAACTGTAACAAGTATCCCTCGGTCATTTTCTTCACGTTCTTGTCTCCTCCCTGGGACATTGCTAGTTAGTATTCATGGAGCCTGCGCAGTTGTAGATAAAGCTCAAACTCACTCTTCAAATATTTGAATGGATCCTTCTCTTAACAACTTAGTTTTGGCTTCCTCCAGCCTAGGTCATTTACCACAAAAGCCTCCTAACTCTGCCCTGGGGAAAATGGAGGCCCTAGTTTCCTTAACTCAAAGTCCTGGTTGTTGATACATCCAGGTTTATTTCTCATTCTTTCTGATTATTCTACAGCACCAAGAACAAAAGATAAATTCATATCTTAATGAAGTATTATACCACTTAATTTAACCATTCCTAATATTCAGAATCTTAAAGCAGATACCTATCTCGAAGAAAGCAAACTATATCCCTCCTATTCCCTTTCTTCACCCCTCAGTGCCCAGGGAAACAGCTATTTTTCAGGGCTGGACTCTCAGAGCTAATAGCCCAATGGGTGCAGGCTATAGTGTAAGTGCTGGTTTGCTTTTCCCATTAGAATGACTGTTGATAATCCCCAAGACTGGACTTCTCTGACCACCTTATCCCAGATGGTTCCCTCCTGTTATTCTGTATCGTCCTATTTATTGCGTTCGTGGCAGTTGTAATTTTCTGTGTACCCCACTTGAGTGTCTGCAAGCAACAAAAGGGCAGGACCTGTGTCTTTTCTTCCACTACTATATCTTCAGAAACTTGAATGATGCCTGACACATAGTAGATGTTCAAAAATGTTAATTTGTTAACTCATTAAGTAGGCTGTCTTCTTTGTACTAGTTTTTTAGTTTATGAACATTCTCATGGAACAGGGCTCATGTTTTTTCAATGTCTTTGTTCCTCATACCAAGTTCCTATTCTCTTATCCTCTGGGCATTTTACTTCCTCATGTTCAGTTTTTATTTGTACTTTTTTGCTATTGTAAGGAGCCAGCAGCTCCTAAACTTTTGTTGTTGTTGTTGTTCATTTTGAATCACACTAAACAATTTCCTCTTTTCCAACAATGTCTTGTCACTTGTCTCTGATATAAAGTAGTTTCTAGAGATCCGTTCTTAGAGGTGAGGGAGGCTTACACAAATATAAATAAAGCATGTCGTTTAAGATTTGTATTCATCTTTTTGGCAAACGACACAATTACTGAAGCCACAAGTCCTAGTTCCTTTTATCATATTACTCTGATTAATAGCTGTATATTCCACAGAGACTTCTGCTCATCATTGACAAGTGTCTTAACAAATGCTGTTGGTTCAGATAATTCTGTATCTACATCTGAGTCATCAGTTACAAGAAACTTCCTTACCAGATAAACCTATAAAATTGAATTACATGTTTCCTATGCTATCAAACCCATTCATCTGAGTGATACTGGATTCTGGGTGCCACAGGCAATTTGACTTAAGTCAAACAATCACTTACGTAACATGTTAAAGTTTACAAAACACTCTCAAAATATTACCTTATTCATAGTGCTCTCTAGGATCCAAATCATAATCCTTTTTTTTTTTTTTTTTGAGGGCTGCTCTCATCTCTTTTTCCACTGCAGGTAGTGCTCACTCCACAAGAGACTGGCACCTGTGTTTTGTTTCACCTCTGCCTTTCCTCTATATTCACCTGTTCCCACCACTTTGCTATAACCCAGTGATTCTCAGCCCTGGCTGCACATTAAAAATATCTGAGGAACTTCTGAAAAATGCTACTCCCCAATATTCTGATGCGGTTGGTCTGGGGAGAGGCCCAGGCTTTGGCTTCTTTTTTAAGCTCCCCAGGTAATGATGTAGCCAAGGCTGAGAAGCCAAGATTAAGAAACACTGATCTAATCTGTCCCTGGAAACTATGAATACTCCCCATGCCCAACCTCTCCTTTGCTCCCCTGGGCAAATTGGCACAACAGCGTGGAGAAGAAGTCAGAGGGGTAAGCACTCAGTTTTACAGATCTCCACTGGTGGAAGTCTACCAGATGGACAAATCAAAGTCTGAATCACTGTATTTGGGAACAGATGATGCTCCGTTTACTGATCTGCCAGCCTTGATACCCACTCTACTGCTTAGAGACACCTCATGCCAGGAACTTCACCAATTAGGGAGCTCACCACTTTTTCTGCCTGTTTGATCTTTGACCAAGATGGCCTGCTGGGAAAGGGAAGACATATGTTCCCACATCTAGAGCCTTGAGGTTATGACCATGTGGTGAAGGTGTTAGTGCTCATGATAGTGGCATTCATTCATTCATTCAATCTTTCATTCCACAAGCATTTTCTTGAGTGACCCACTTTGTTCTAGATCTCTGAGGACATAAAAAGAGATGTCACACCAGGCTTCTGCCCTTCTAAGGGAGATAAGACATAGGTATAAATAACCATATATAGACAGTGGGTGACAGGTGCCTCATTAATGGATTCCAGCATTATGAGAGGGTAGTGAAGGATAGAGACTTAGAGGAGGAGGCATCTGGTGGTCTTGGAGGTGGGCCCGCTTTCAATAGGCAAGAGGACATTCCTGTCAGAGGAAATCATATGAATAAAGGTATGTGAGTGAGACTGTGCGATACTTTTTTGGGGAGTCCACATTGCCTGGGAGAAAGGTCAAAGGGAGAAGTGGGACCTCCATCACAGATGGCCTTGTCTGTTAGGCTAAGGAGTTTGGAATTCTTTTCTAATCCTAGTTAAGCCATTTACTAGTTGTATGACCTTGGGCAAGTCAGTTACACTCTATGTGCTTCAATTGTAAAATGGGGGTTAATAATAATGCCTACCTCCTAATGTTGTTGTGAAGAGTAAATGAGTGAACATATATGAAGTGCTAGAATAGTGCCCAGAAAAGTATGTGTTTTATATAAGCTTCTCCTTCATTATTATTTTTTTTTCCTCCAGAAGATCAAAAGGAGACTCACTGCAGGTTTTTAATCAGAGGAAGTATATAGTGAAATTTGTGTTTCAAGAGAATCATTTTGGCAGTGAAGTGCTGGATGAACTAGAGTAGGGAGTCGGGGAGGCCCTGTAGGAGGTTAATGTGATCTAAGCCTGAGCTAAGGTACCTGGGTGACAGAAATGGTTTGTGCTCAGTTGACAACCAAAAGTTTGGTGGTTTGAACACAAAGAGTGGCACAGGAGAAAGATCTGGTGATCTGCTTCCATAAAGATTACAGCCAAGAAAACCCTGTGGAGCACAGTTGTACTCTGTAACACATGGGGTTGTCATGAGCTGGAATTGACTTGATAGCACAAGACAACAAGCCTGAGCTGATAAAAGCCTAAAGGAGGGTGGTGGCAGTGGCATGGAAAGGAATGGGCAGGTATAGTAAAGCGAATCTCCAGGGAGGGCTGCTGCTGGCTGTATCTGTGAGCTGAGTAGGAGTAAGGGGTAGGGGGATGGCATCTGACTTAGTGATCTACATGAGATGGAGGCTTAAGAAGTTCTGAGGGAAGAAAGAGGAGAGTGAGCAGGGAGCTAGAATGTACACCCAGTCTCAGCCAGGGCTGGACACTGTTCCTGCACCCTGCTCCACATAAGGGCTTACTACTGTTCTTGTTGCTGTCTGAGGATCAGATCAGCTACCATTGAACACATCTGGACTCTTGCCATGTCATATAATAAAAAACAAGTCAGAGTTCTCAGAGTCCTGGAGCCAAAGAGCCCAAGGGGTCACTTGTCCAAGCCCTCAGCCTCTGATAGGAACAGGACAGTATGTTCTACTTCTAAACCACCCAGGACCTGCCTGGGGCACTGTGGCCTCATCTCGAGAATTCGGAGAGAAGAAAAGCCCAGGACTGCACTGGCCAAAATGGGAAGGCAGGGAGGTGTTTCATCAGCACTGTCTGCTAGGCTTCCCACTATCTATCCTCTCCCTTTCAAAACTGGCTCTCAGGAAAGGATCTGAACTTTATTCTCACAAAGATAGACCACATATCTTACTCCCCAGCTCCAACATCCTTAGGTGGGGAGGGAGGATCTGAGAGACTCCAGGCATATGCATTGTGGGGAGCCAAAGAGATAGAAGGTTATCCCAAATATGTAAACAGAAAACAATATCATTCCTATAGGCTAGGCCTTTGATGAGAGGTATGAAGAGCTTGTTTAATCTCTCCTTCTGTTGATCCTCCTTCCTTTCAACAAACACGTATAGAGTGTGTATTGTGTGCCAGGTGGGGCAGTTGTGGTTCTGTTGGTAGAATTCTTGCCTTCCATGTAGAAGATCCAGATTTGATTCCCAGCCAATGTACCTCATGTGCGGCCACCGTTGGACTGTCAGTGGAAGCTTAAGTGTTGCAATGATGGTGAAGAGGTTTCAGTGGGGCTTCCAGGCTAAGACAGACTAGGAAGACAGACCTGGTGGTCTAACTCAGAAAATCAGCCAATGAAAATCCTACATATCATAATGGTCAGATCTGATCATGGAAATGGCACAGGACCAGGCAGCATTTCATTCAGTTGTTCATGGGGTCACCATGAGTCAGGGGCTGACTCAATGACAGCTAACACCTAACAACAGTGTGTGCCAGGCACAGTGCCAGGCAATGGTGATGCAAGATAGATTAAAGCACAGTGGCTGCCTTTAATGAGCTCTCCATCTGGGGATATAAACACAAACACAAATGATTGCAATAGGGAGGGAAGAGGAGGTCACCTGGGAGAGCTGTGAACACCCAAGACTGTGACTACCTGAAGGATCAGAGGCTGCTGGGAATTTTAGCTGGATCTTAACACATCCTGGGGACTTTGAAAACCAGTTGAGTACTGAGTATTCTGGGCTCATTGCAAAGTTTTGGACTCACTGGAGACTTTGGATTGCAGAGCATCCTGTTTCAGGCATTTTCTTTGCCTGTCATCTGGATTGTGGTTCTTTCTGCTCTGAAGCAGACTTGAGACTTTGAGAAGGGCAACTGGGCCCCAAGATTGTAGGGAGGGGGATAAGCTGCCTATGTTGCTATTTAATCCTCTTTCATCAAGGTCACTGAAATTCAATTTTGAAATTTCTATTGGTAAAAGTATTCCAACAGCCTGTAAAAGATGTACCTCCTTCCACGTGTGATTATTTTGCACAGTCCACACTTGTTGACTTGCCTCAGGGCCAAATCCTGGAGTGGCCCTGCTTGGAAGATGTTTTTGATTTGGAAAGAGAAATAGAACAATGTGGGGCCAAAGAAAAAGAAGTTAGAGAGGCGTTAAAGAAGGAAAGGGGCAGTCTGCTGCTGTTTTAAGCATTTTACATTCGCTGTTCTTTCAGCTAATAGATAGTGAAAATGGTTAAGGCAATTTGCTGCTAACTGAAAGGTTGGAGGTTGGAATCCACCCAGAGGTGTCTCAGAAGAAAGGCCTGGTGATCTACTTCTGAAAAAATCAACCATTGGAAACCCTATGGAGTAGTTCTACTCTGCCGCATATGAGGTTGCCATGAGTCAGAGTCAACTCAATGGCAACTGGTTTGGTTTTAAGCCTAGCTCCTTTACATCATTTAGATCTTGGCATACATGTCAACTCCTCAGGGAGGTTGACTTGACCACCCAATAAAAGTTGTTACGTTGTCATGCTTTATCACAGGACCCTATTTTAACTCTCTGCAGAGCATCTATCACTCTGATATTTTTCTTGTTTCTCTCCACTGTCAACCTCCTCACTAGAATATAAACTCCATGACACAGCTGGACTTTGTCTGTCTTGCTCATTTATGTATCCCAGCACAAGAATTTGATTTTGTAGGATGACTTAGCAACATGGAGGTGGCCATTGTTTTTATTTCTGGACGCCTCACTTATAAATGAAGGGAAAGAGACAAATGGGAACCTGTTAACAGAAAGGTAACCAGGAGGTCCCCTTCATGTCTGGAGCAGTGAGAAGGAAAATATTCATCTTGAAGCAGAGAAGACTAGGACAGTCCTTGCTGAATATTTGAAGGGCTGCTCTCTGGAAAAGGGATTCAGACCTGCTCTGAATGGCCCCAGGGCTAAAACTGGGGTGGTGAGATCAGAGCTGCAGGAATTATAACCCAGCAGGACAGTGTTCTCAACCTGTAGAACTGCCCAAGGACACTTAGTTGCCTTGGGAGATAGTGGATGGTTAGATGGAGCTTGTAAAGGAGATTCAAGCCACCGGATCGGTGGTTAGGCTAGATGGACTTTAATTTTCCTTCCTTTTCTGAGATTCAATGCCTCTTTAATTTGGGAATCATCTCCAAGTTGTGTCTAAAGATTCTTGTTTTATTGGCTATAATGAGTTTGTTATTATTTCTAAAACGAAGTAGCTAACCATTTACTATCACTACACTTTTCCCTGCCATTTTGCTTTTACTTCATTATTATTGGATGACCTTAGGTAACAGTAATGGCATTTTGTTTCTCTATAAACATATAAAAGAGTTGGTGAATTTCTGTTTGTTTGTTTAAACTTCAATAATTTTTGCCAAGGACCATAAATTGGTGTCACCTTGCTGGAAGGCAAAATGCCAATTTTTTGAGGCAGTGGATAGACTGACCTTTAACAGACTCAGATTCTTCTCTTCTTCCTACAGCTTTTCCTCTTCTGTTTTTCATTCCATATTCTCAGGTCAGCTTTATTTTGGCCTTAGAGGTCTTAGCTACATGAATTTTGGAGGAACTGGGCAATGAATTTGGTGAATCCTACACATACCATCTTAGTTTTCATCGTAATGGATTGGCAGTTACCTTGATCTTGCTACCACATTTTAAGCAGCTTGTTTTTGGAGGGAAAGAAAAAAATTATATAGAGTATCAAAAGAGGGTTCAAGGTGCTTGCTTGTTCCAATGGAAATGGCTTGTCTGAGTCAGCCCTTTGTGTGATCTTGGGCAGAGCCTCTTGGCCATGATTTCCTCATTTGCAAAATGATGGCAGCAATACCTGTTCTTCTGCAGACTTTACAAAGTTGTTGTAAGAGTCAAAGACACTTTGAACTGGATAAAATACAGTACACATGCAAATGTAAGAGACTGTAGTGGTTGTGTGTGTGTCTTTTCACAGACTTTTGTGTCCCTGAGAATGTGTAGCACTTACCTCCTGCTTATCAAAGCCCAAAGGCCACTGGATGCTTGGCCTAAGATGATAGGTTGTTTTACTTCTACAAATTTGTTTGGAGACTGAATGGTCCATTGGGGCTGCTCAGCTTTCCTCTGAGTTTTCCATAAGGCAGAAGGGGATTTCCTGGCAGGGACCACTCTGGTATCTGTCAGAGCCTATAGGGAGGGGTGTTGGAAACAGAGTCTTTTATCTCTCTCTAAACAATGCTGGTCGTTGTTCCGTGGGTCGGCTCTGGGAAAGAAAGTCTTTTTAAATATGCACTTTAGACCAGAGGATTATACCTATGTGACTATTAAAATTATTGGGGGAAAGGGGAAAAGAATCATGAAATAAAAAGAAAAGGTAGCTCTGAAAGAGGACGCAGAGATCTTCAAGTCCAATATTTGCCCACGTTTGGGATATGTACCACTTGATGGTGTCTGAGATGATTTGAGCTTGTACATTGGCAAACATAACCAAGGAGAGAGCAGTCCTCTCTTCAGAGGCAAAAGTATCTAGACAGAAGTTATGAACATTATTTTTTTTTCAGTATATTGATTGCTGTTGCTTCTTTCTACTTATAGCAGTGGAAGATGGTCTTTCATTTATAGTAATGAAAGCATGTTCATTTAAAACAGATTTATTAAATGCAGAAAATGTAGATTAAAATATTAAGTAGATAATAGAACAAAATATGCAAAATATTGTGATGGTGGTACTCAAATGACTGGATTTTTGGAAATAGAGATGTAATCCTAACCCCTTGTTTTACTGAGGAAGCAACCAAGGCCACAGAGGGGACAGGATTGACAAGGGTCTCCCAACTAGAACCAGAGAGAAAAACATGATGTGATGGAGAAACGGCATTGGGTGAATTGGAGAATCAGACACACACACACACACACACACACACACACACATACACAGAGAGAGAGAGAGAGAATAGAAACAGTGAGGGATACAGGAAGAGCACTTAACCTACACAGACTCCAACTCTCTTCTACTGAAGAGATCTCTCCCAGCTCCCCCTGAGAAACCATGGCTGGAGAGGAAGAGCAAATGGCTAGGAGCCCTCTGCCTCCTCTGGCCATGCAGACAGCCTTTACTATCTTGGCTCCTGCAATACTTCGGGCCAAGAGATTGACCTCAGGAAGGGACGTACAGACCCATTGGCCTCCCGACCACACCAAGGGCCAATAATCTGTCCCCAGACACCAAAGGGACCTGTTTTATGTAGTTTCCAAATATTCTGATTCATTTCACTAAAGATTTTCAAAAATTCTTTGAGGTCTATGTAAACAGAAGTTTCAGTCTGAAGGCACTTGTCTCAGACGTAAGAATGATGGGGCCAACAGAGCACCAACTGGACCTGTCCTGCTGCACCATAGCTGAGTAACTGGCCCTGCCCATTGGACAAAGTGGTGAGACATATCGTGCCAATAGATGAGCAAATAACAAAGAACACACAGCCTGCCTGCTCAGACATCACCAAATAAAACAAAAAAACAGAAAGAAATACATGTATGTGCAATCAATAAACAATGAAAGTAACTACTGAATGTCCTGAAGACAGTAGACAATATCAAAACAAATTTAAAAAAAGTACAGGATGGATCAAGCAGGCATCCAAAATAAAATACCACATGACTTTCCACTAGAAGAAAAGGCACTGGAACTACCTGATAGGGAATTCAAATCTTTAATATCCAGAGCTATCCAAGAGTTGAAATAAAAAGCAGATAAAAATGAGAAAAAATAGAGAAAATCATGGAAAAGGCAGGCAAAATCACGGAACAGACAGACAAAATAATGGAAAAATTCAATAAAATAATACAGGAAGAAAATGTCAAAATAAATTCACAACTAGAATCATACAAAAACAGCAATTAGAAATTCAAAAGATAAACAACAAGATTTCAGGAAAGGACAGTAACATAGAAAGTCTGAGGAACAGGTTTGAAGCAATGGAAGACAAGCTCAGCAAAATTGAAGACTAAGTCTTGTTTACCACTCTGAGGAAAAATTAGAAAAAAGAAAGAAGACAAATGAAGAAACTCTGAGAATGATGTGGAATACAATCAAAAGCAAAAATCTCTGAGTGATCAGAGATCCAGAACAGGGGGAGAAATTGGAAAATACAGAGGATCATTGAAGAATTGCTGACAGAAAACTTCCCTAATATCATGAAAGATGAAAAGCTGACCATCCAAGAAGTTCCACAAACCCCATATAGGATATACACCAAAAGATAATCACCAAGGCATATCATGATGACACTCACTAAAACCAAAGACAAAGAATCCTGAGAGCAACTCGTAAAAAATAAAAAGTCACATAGAGAGGAGAAACAATAAGATTAAGCTCTGATTACTTGGCAGAAATCATGCAGGCAAGAAGGCAGTGGGATGACGTATATAAAACCTTGAAAGAAAAGAATTGCCAACCAAGAATAATGTATCCTGCAAAACTCTCACTCAAATATGATTGTGAAATTAGGACATTTCAGATAATCAGAAATTAAAGCAATATATAAAAACCAAACCAAACTTACAAGAATTACTAAAGGGAGTCCTTCAGTTAGAGAACAAAAAACATCAGACAACAGCCTAATTCTAGGACACAAGATCACACAAGCCAGATACCAACCTAAGAAATGAACTGTCAAGGATTAATCAAAACTAAAAGATTTATGACTTCTGGGCAACATGGCGCTATAATCAGAAGCACCACACCATCCCTCCACAGCAAAGATCCGAAAAACTAAGTCTAATAGAGTCACACGTCAGTCCTGAAACCCTAAGCATCAAATGCTGAATATAGGACACAAGATTATATTAGACAGATACCAACCTAGGAAATGAACTCTTAAGGACTACCCAAAACGAAAAGAATTCCAACAGGTAACCAGAGAGGTTAATCGGTAAATGACAACAGCATCAGAACAATAAAAGAGGGAATAAATGGCGTAGGTATAGAACCTTCTAATGGACAGGAAGGAAGGTGATACCAAGTAATAATAGACTGGCTCAAACCCAGGAAGATAAGGCTAAATTTCCCGGTAAACACAAAGGAAGTTAACAAACCTACTCATCAAAATAAAGAAGAAAAACATAAAGTATCAGAAAAAACAAAACATACAAAAACAAAAGAAATGAAAAAAAAATCCACAAACAAAAAGAACTCAGCACAGGAGAGTAAGAAGAACAAAGAAAACGTCAGAACCACAAAAAAAAAAAAAAGCACTACAAAATGACAACAATAAACTCACACCTGTCAATAATTACACTGAATGTAAATGGCCTAAATGGGTCTACAAAGAGATGAAGAGTGACAAAATGGATAAAAAAAAACAGGCTTCATCAATATGCTATCTCCAAGAGACACACCTTAGAAACAAAGACATGAATTTATTAAAAATCAAAGGATGGAAAAATATATTAAGCAAATAGCTACTGAAAAAGAGCAGGGGTGGCAATACTAATCTCTGATAAAGTAGACTTTAAAAAAAAATCCACCATAAAAGACAAAGAAGGACACTATATAATGATTAAGGGGATGATCCAACGTGAAGACATAACCATAATAAACATCTACACAGCCAATGACAGGGCTCCAAAATACATAAACTCTAACAGCACTGAAAAGAGAAATTGACAGCTCCACAATAATAGTAGGAGAATTCAACACACCACTCTCAGTAAAGGACAGAACATCTAGAAAGAAACTCAATAAAGATACAGAAGACCTAAGGGCACAATCAGCCAACTTGACCTCATAGACATATATACACCCAACAGCTACAAAATACACATTCTGTTCCAATGCACATGGAATGTTCTCCAGAATAGACTACATCTTCAGCCACAGAGTAATCCTCAACAAGATCCAAAACGATGAGATAATACAAAGTACCTTCTCTGACCACAATGCCATCAACGTAGAAATTAACAACAGGAAGACCAAGGGAAAAAAAATCAATTTCATGGAAACTGAATAACACCATCCTTGCACATCACTGGGTAATAGAAGAAATCAGAGATGGAATCAAAAAATTCCTAAACTCAAACAAGAATGAAAATACATCATACAGTAACCTTTGGGACATAGCAAAGGCAGTCCTCAGAGGACAATTTATAGCAATAGATGCACACATCAAAAGAGAAGAAAGCGACAAAATCAAAACAATAACTATAGAACATGAACAAATAGAAACAGAACAGCAAAAAAAGCCCACAGACACTAAAAGGAAGGAACTAATAAAGATCAGAGCAGAAATAAATGAAATAGAGAATAGAAAACAATAGAAAGGATCAACAGAATCAAAATTGTTTCTTTGAAAGGATCAACAAAATCGACGAACCACTGGCCAGACTGACAAAAGAAAAACAGGAGAGGACACAAATAACCCAAATAAGAAATGCAATGGGGGACATTACAACAGACCCAAATGAAATAAAAAGGATTATAACAGAGTATTATGAAAATTTGAAAACCTAGAGGAAATGGATAAATTTCTAGAAACACAATACCTACCCAAACCACCACAGTCATGTTGAAAATCTGAACAGACCTATAACTAAAGAAGAGATTCAAAAGGTACTAAAAGAAAACTCCCGTCAAAAAAAGCCCTAGCCCAGATGGCTTCACTGGAGAATTCTACAACACGTTCAGAGAAGAGCTTATACCAGTACTACTCAAATTATTTCAGAACATAGAAAAGTAAGGGATACTTCTGTATTCATTTTATGAAGCCAGCATAACCCTGATACCAAAACCAGGCAAAGACATCACAAAAAAAGAAAATTACAGACCAATATCTCTCATAAATATAAATGCAAAAATTCTCAACAAATTCTAGCCAGTAGAATTCAGCATCATATCAAAAAAATAATACACCACGACCAAGTAGGATTTATACCAGGTATGCAAGGATGGTTCAACATTAAAAAATCAATCAACGTAATCCACCACATAAATAAAAGGAAAGAAAATAATCACATAATCATCTCAATTGACACAGAAAAGGCATTTGACAAAGTCCAACACCCATTCCTGATAAAAACTCCCAATAAAATAGGTATA
>NW_004444003.1:14260402-14264105 GCF_000243295.1 Trichechus manatus latirostris | reverse complement strand
AGTAGCAGGTTACAAGATAAACATACAAAAATTGGTTGGATTCCTATACACCAATAAAGAGAACGATGAAAAGGAAATCAGGGAAGTAATACCATTTACAATAGCCACTAAAAAAATAAAATACTTAGGAATAAATCTAACCAGGTATACAAAAGACCTATACAAAACAAAACTACAAAACACTACTGTAAGAGACACAAAGGGACCTACATAAATGGAAAAACATCCCATGCTCATGGATAGGTAGACTCAACATTGTAAAAATGAGAATTCTACCCAAAGCAATTTACAAATACAATGCAATCTTGATCCAAATACCAACAACATTCTTTAAAGAAATGGAAAAACTAATCATTAACTTTATATGGAAGAGGAAGAAGCCCTGTATAAGTTCTACTGAAGAAGAAGAACAAAGTAGGAGGACTTACACTACCTGACCTCAGAACCTACTATACAGTTTCAGTAGTAAAAACAGGCTGGTACTGGTGCAATGACAGACACATTGACCCATGGAACAGAATTGAGAACCCAGATGTAAATCCATCCACCTATGGTCATCTGATCTTCGACAAGGGCCCAAAGTCCACCAAATGGGGAAAAGATAATCTTTTTAACAAATGGTGCTGGCAAAACAGGATATCCATCTGCAAAAAATGAAACAGGACACATACCTCACACCGTATACAAAAACTACTTCAAAACGGACCAAAGACCTGAATATAAAGCCTAAAACTATTAAGTTCATAGAAGAAAAAATAGAATTAATGCTAGAGGACCAAATGCACAGCATTAACAGAATGCAAATGATAACCAACAACACACAAACCCCAGAAGATAAGCTAGATAGCTGGGATCTTCTAAAAATGAAACACTTATACTCATCAAAAGATGGCACCAAAAGAGTAAAAAGAGAATCTACAGACTGGGAAAAAATTTTTGGACACTACAAGTCAGACAAAGGTCTAATCTCTAAAATCTACAAGAAAATCCAACACTTCTACAACAAAAAGACAAATAATCCAATTAAAAAATTGACAAAGGAAATGAACAGACATTCACCAAAGAAGACATTCAAGTGGTCAACAGACACATGAGGAAATGCTCACGATCACTAGCCATTAGAGACATGTAAATTAAAAACACAATGAGATACCATCTCACCCCAGCATTAGTGGCATGAATCAAAAAGACTGGAAATAACAAATGTTGTAGCAGCTGCAGGGAGATTGGAACTCTTAAGCACCTGCTGGTAGGAAGGCAGAATTATACAACCATTTTGGAAAATGATTCAGGGCTTCCTTAGAAAGCTATAAATAGAAATCCCATCGGATCCAGCAATCCCACTCCTAGGAATATATCCTAGAGAAATAAGAGCCGTCACACGAATAGACATATGCACACTCATGTTCATTGCAGCACAGTTCACAATAGCAAAAAGATGGAAACAACTTAGACGTCCATCAACAGAAGAATGGATAAACAAACTATGGTACATACACACAATGGACTATTATGCAACAATAAAGAACAATGATGAATCTGTGAAGCATCTCATAACATGGATGAAACTGGAGGACATTATACTGAGTGAAATAAGTCAATCACAAAAGAACAAATATTGTATGAGACCTCTACAGTAAAAACTCATGTAAAAGTTTACATACAAAAAGAAACAATTGCAAAAATGGCGCTCTAGGCAGAAGCACCATGCCATCCCTCCACAGCAAAGATTTGAAAAACTAAGCCAAACAGAGAAAACAGCAATCCTGAAACCCTCAAATATCAAATGAAGAGATAAAGAACTCAGCCAAGCACCAATGGAGTGAGAAAACTGACAGCGAGGAGAGATTCATGCAGAGGTCCCCTATCAGCTAACGCAGAGCAGATCTGCCATCTTGGACTCCTATCAGAGACCAGCAAGTGGAAGTATGAGAAAGCAGCTTCACAGAGCTTCCAGCGGGAGACAGAACAACTGGTGATTTGTGATATAAGCTTTCCCACCCCCCACACTTCTTCACCCCCACTCAGCCTCCTCTGCTTCTTGCAGCCACAATCTCTTGTCCTGAAAGCACTGGCTGCTTGGATTCCACCCGCCCACACTGGCTGGTTCTCTGAGTGTCATTTGTTGTATACTGGTGTTGCTTTTTTTCCGCTTCTTTTGATTTCTTCCTTACCTCTCACCATCTCAGCCTCCTTTCGCTCAAATACCTGGCTCCGTGCGCCATCTTTGCTTCCTCCTGAGGGGCTGCGGAGCTCTGGTAATTTGCAATATATGCATCCCCACCACCCACCCTTCTTCACCCCAACTCTGCCTCCTCTGCTTCCTGCAGCCACAGTCTCTTGTCCTGGAAGAACCGGCCACTTGGATTCCAACCACCCGCACTGGCTGGCTCTCTGAGTGCCATTTGTTGTTACTTTTTTTCTGCTTCTTTTGATTTCTTCCTTACCTCTACCACCTCCCCCTCCTTTCCCTCAAACACCTGGCTCTGTGTGCCATCTTTACTTCTTCCTGAGGGGCTGTGGAGCTCAGTTCGAGTGTGGAACTGCTTCCTGGTCCAGTCTGCCATGCTGGGGGGATCCCAGGGCTTTTGTTTGTTTGTTTGTTTTCAATTGTTTGTTTGTTTTCTTTTCCTTTTCTTGAGGTGGAAGGCCGTTCTGGCTGGGCAGTGGGGAATGGCTCGGAACCTACACCCTCGGCTTGCGCAGACGCACAGAGGGATCCCTGAGAGCATTTCCTTTTTTATGGTTTTTTTTTTTTTTTTTCGGTTTTTTTCAGGGGCTTTTCTTGTTCTTTTTTTTCTTTTAATTTGTTTTGTTTTCTTTTCCCTAGTTTTCCCTTTTTGTCTTCCTTCATTACTCAGATTCTCAACTCTCTATACCTTCCTTATCTTTCTGTTCCCTGAATACCTGCACTTAATACCGCTAAGCCTTCTAGCCAGGCTGTACTACGACACCCAAGAACAACTTCCCCAGACCTCATAGCTGCATCGGTGCGATCCCTGGGAGCTTTGCTGTTCTTTCTCCTTTCTAATTTTTATTTATTCGATCTTTTCTTTTTTTTTCTTCTTCTTCCCCCTTTTGTTTTTCTCCATTTCATAGACTCTCATCTCTCCACTCAAACAGCAAGCTCCCCTAGCACTCTTTTTGTTTGTTTTTCTGATTTTGGCTCCTGTTCCTCTCTCCCCTCTCCTATATCCATCTTAGCTCCACACATAACAATCTCCCCCATACATCCTGCCTCCCTACACCATGTGCTTAACATCACAGCACCAAGCAGCACAGGCACGGCCTACTAGAACCTGCCCTGCACTGATTGCTGACTGGCCTTGGTAGCTGTACTAAGTGTCACAAACAAACCATCCCAGTAACTCCTCTCCAGTTAGACCTGCCCTGCTGTACCGTATCTGAGTGACTGACTCTAACAATTGGAGAAGGAGGTGAAAAGTATCGTGCCCACAGACGAGCTAACAACAAAGAACACACAGCCCACCTGCTCAGACATAGCCAAATAAAAAAAAGATGAAACAAAAAAATCTACAATCAATAAACAAGAAAAATAACTACTGAATGCCCCGAACACAGCAGACAATATCAAAACATTTACAAATACAGGACAGGATGGTTCCAGTAGGCATCCAAAATAAAACACCAGATGACTTTCCAGTGGAAGAAAAGGCACTAGAACTACCTGATAGGGAATTCA